>NC_058041.1:7858223-8228848 GCF_019176455.1 Solea senegalensis
TACCGGCGCCAGAGCTAGGGGTCTCTGGTCCGGCAGCATGTGCCCCTCAGGCAGAGTGCACTGAGTGGCTGAGCTAAGGTATAAATACCTGTGGATCCAAACACACAACACGAGGGCTGTTAGCTTCTGCTACTGCTGCTCGGTATGTTTATTCCCTGCACATGCGCCGAGCACATCACACTTCATATATACAACATTGCAAATATCATACCAATTACTTTGAGTATAGTATTAACAGACAATAATTTATGGTCGGAACGGCTCACACACACACATCTCACACACACACACACACACACACACACTCATTCTTGTTTAACCGACCTTTTGCGGACGGAAGTGAACACGGCAATAAAGCACATATTTAAACATAATACAATGCTTAGCTCTACTTAGCTACTTACTATAGCTTCGCTTATATGTTGTTACATATTTGAACTGAACAGAACTGTACAAATAGTACATTTTACATACCTGTGAATCCAAACACAGGGGCTGTTAGCTTCTGCTACTGCTGCTCCGTATGTTTATTCTCTGCACATGCGCTGAGCAAAGCAGAGCAGAAGCCGTTTGCGTGGACCCACTGGTGTTATAGCACCCTGTCCTGGTGTAGTAGTGCTTTCTGCAAAACTGTTTTTATAAAGGTTCAAATATTACAATGAAAAAGAGGGGGGTGTCTGTTAACATAATAAACTATATGTGGCTATTTCAGACCCACTACACTCTCCCCTGCATCAAGAGATGTCTCCGACATCTAGAACCAAACTAACAAAAATCTTAAAAGAAAATGTCTCAAAACAGTCCAATTGTCAACGTAAGTGTGTGTCAATGTAGGTGTAGGTGTGTGTGTGTGTGTGTGTGTACAGTAAAGTCTGGTCTCGTCTGTTCTTCAAGTCTTTGTGTGTCTCTAGCATGTCCACACTGCTTGTGCAGGGTAGAAACAATGTTCGGGGACAGCTGTGTAAAAGGAGGGTATGGGACATGGATTGAGGGGTAATGGAAGATGAGACGTGGGGTAAGGGGCATAGGCGAACATCAGGCTTGCACCTGGTCCCCAAGACTGGTATGATGGTTGTCCAAGATGGTCATATGTGAGCCTTTCTCGAGGTCTCGGTGCTCGAGCTGACCTCTTCACAGGTTGCACTTCCTCCTCGGGCAGTTCCATTGCAGGCTCATCATTTTCCTCCTGCTCTCTTGAATCAGCCTCCTCCACAGTGTCATCAGTTCTGAGTTCTTCTTGCACTTCCTGATCTGGTGGTGGGACAGCTGCCAGCTGGTCTGGTATCTGCACTGGATCTAAGACGGTGACAGTATCATGTTGTTGTTGTTTTTGAGACATATTTGTTACCTGTCTCCGTGGTTGAAACTCTGGGGCTATCGGTCGGAGCTCATCTGGTGGGTTAGACTGAGGACTTGCGGGTCTGACTCTCCTCCTGCTATATACAGGAATTGTTCGAAGGCAATAGGTGTATTCCTCTTCTTCCTCAGAGTGTTCAGGCTCCTGCTCCACCGTCTCTCTGTTGCTTCTGTGATAGTCTGTCTGTCTTTGTCTCTTTCTCAGTGCGGACTGACTCAGTGGGACTTCTAAAGGCAAATCATTAACAAGTAGCAGAAGGTTGCGATGCAGCACACGAAGAGTGCGTTCTCCTGTTTCTGGTTGAACTCTGTAAACAGGTCCGTCTCCCATCTTTTCAACCACTCGATGAACCTTTTTTTCCCAATAAGCTCTAAGTTTCCCCGGACCACCCCTCTCTGACAGATTCCTGACCAGCACACGGTCTCCAGGCTGCAGTGTAATACCTTTAACATGCTGATCGTAATACTTCTTTCCCTTAGCTGAACGCTTCCCACTGTTTTCTGAAGCAATCTTGTACGCTTCCTGCATGCGTGAAGCCCATTGCTGAGCATATTCTTGTCTGGACCGTGGCTCCTCTTCAGGTTTCAAGTCAAAGAGAAGGTCTACAGGCAAACGTGGAGCTCTACCATAAAGAAGAAAAAAAGGTGAATAACCTGTTCCCTCGTGACTCGTACAGTTGTATGCGTGGACAACGTGAGGTAGATGGTCCTTCCACTCTGTTTTTTTCTCCTCCTGCAGAGTGCGGAGCATTTGTAGAAGTGTCCTGTTCAGGCGCTCGACAGGATTCCCCTGTGGATGGTAGGGAGTGGTTCTGGAGTGGGAAATTCCTGCGAGCTGCTGGAGTCTCTGAAAGAGACTGTTTTCGAACTCCCGGCCCTGGTCATGATGCAGCTTTTCAGGGTACCCAAAGCGAGGGATAAAGTCATAAAAGATTTTCTCAGCCGCTGTTCTGCCAGCTTTGTTTTTTGTGGCATAAGCTTGACCAAACCGAGTAAAGTGGTCTACCAGGACCAAAATGTACTCATAACCGCCTTTACTCTGTTCAAGATGTAAATAATCAATTGAGATGAGTTCAAATGGGGCACTGGTTGTTATAGAACCCATAGGTGCTCTCTCTGGTCGGGTAGGATGTTTTTGTTTAACACACTGACACTGGCGAATGACATAATCTTCTATGTCCTGTTGCATATAAGGCCAATAAAACCTTTCTCGTGCTAAATGTATGACTTTGTCGGCGCCCACATGCCCCATGTCATCATGTAAATGTTTTAACACGGTGGCCTTCAGTTTACTGGGGAGAACCAACTGCTTCCTCTGTCCTGTCTGTCTGTACAAAATCCCTTTGTCCAGTCTGAGTCTGTTCCATTCGTGTACCAGTCTGCGTGTTTCTCGTCCCATTTGTCTCTTGTCTTTATCCTGAGGCCTCCATCCACTGTTCTTTAGGTTTATCACCTCCCAGATAGGGGCATCTTCTTTCTGTGCAGCTCTGACACTCTCTGGGGTGATAACTGGGGTGCCTCCAAAGTGTGCGTCACCAACATCTGACTGCAGCTGTAATGCAGCGACCCATGGCACATCACCGTCTTTCACAGCTTTGTCTCCCTGCCAGACAGCGGAGACTACATCAGGGGACACTGTCTCTGTGAACTCTGTCAGGTGACCATCAAGATGCACTGGGTGTCTTGACAGGGTGTCAGCATCGGTGTTCGACTTGCCTGGTCGATATTTGATGGTGAAATGAAAGTCTGCTAATTCACCCACCCAACGATGCCCGACTGCGTTTAACCTGGCTGAGCTCAAAACATATGTAAGGGGGTTATTGTCGGTGTATACTGTGAAAGTGGGGGCATAATAGAGGTAATCTCTAAATTTATCACAGATTGCCCACTTTAACGCCAGGAACTCAAGCTTGCTAGAATGGAGATGGTAGTTTTTCTCAGCAGGCGTGAGTGTCCTGGAGCCATAAGCAATAACCCGGAGCTTGCTTCCCTGCTGTTGATAGAGTACAGCTCCCAGACCTTCGTTCGAGGCATCTGTGTGGAGTACAAAAGGTAAGTCATACTCTGGATAAGCCAAAATGGGTGGACTGGTTAACATATCCACCAGGCGTGATACTACAGCACTGTGATCTGGTGTCCAATAAACAGGTGTTTTGGATAAAAGCTGACCACTTGTAGTGTTTTTTGACTTGACCTTGATAGCTCTCTGGCTAGGCTCACTAGGACTCTCTATTAGCTGAAAGAGGGGTCTTGCTATCCTAGAAAAGTCCTGTATAAATGTTCTGTAATAGCCTAAAAAACCTAAGAGGGCTCTGACCTCTCCCACATTCTTTGGCTCTTTCTTTTTCAAATGCTGAACTGCCTCAATATCTTTAGGGTCTATCTGAACACCTTCACGTGTCACTAAACGTCCTAAATACCTGACCTGGCTTTTAAACAGTTCACATTTGTTTGGGCGCAGTTTAATACCATGCTCTCGCAGGCGACGGAGCACCCGTCTCAGATCTTCAACATGGTCATGAAAAGTCTTAGAAAAACAGAGAATGTCATCCAAATATGGAGAACAACACTCGTCCCTTAACCCGTCAAGAACTCCCTCCATACATCTTTGAAAAGCTGCTGGAGCGTTTGTTAGACCAAATGGGAGACGGGTCCACTCATAAAGGCCCCAGGGTGTGCTGAAGGCAGTCAGATGTCTGGAGTTCTCATCGACAAAGCCTTGATGGTATGCACTGCCCTGGTCGAGTATGGAAAACCATGAGTACCCCCCCAGACTGTCTAACAGATCTTGGATGCGTGGAAGAGGGTGGCGGTCGGGGATGGTTTTCCGATTCAAGCCTCTGAAATCAATACACAGACGCAACCTCTTGTCCTTCCTCCTGACACAGACCACTGGAGATGAGTAGGAAGAAGTGGACTTTCTGATCCAGCCCTGGTCAAGCAGATTTTGGACATAGTCTTTCACCTCTTTGTACAAGGGCTTAGGGACAGAGTTATAGGACGTCTGCACTGGCGTGTCATCCTTCAGATGGATCTTCAGTTGCAGGTTTGGGATGCACCCAATGTCACAATCATCTTTGGCGAAGACATCCGACTCCTCGTACAACATGTCTCTGACTATGTTTTGTTCGTGTCTCTCAAGATGCGACACATCAACAGGGGGGCGCCATCTCTGGCCTGTTGTGTCCTCTGTCTTGTTTTTCTCACTTATTTCTCTTTGCCTGTCTGTGCTAACCTGAGCTGAGGATGTATTAACAGTGTTAGGAGACATGGGTTCTAACCCACCTGGAAAACAGTTTACTGGTTTAATTTCAGTAACTTCTTCTAATGTTCCTAAAACTGTTCTCTTAGGGAGGTAGATGACATGTTTAGTGGGGTTTTGAACTGGTATCTTCACAATTTTTGTGGACCCACTTGGAACATCAACTAAGGCCTGAAACAAATCCAACCCCTCAGGACAGTTACCCACTACATCAGGTTGGAAGAGCATAACCCCACCTCTCGGCCATTCCCTGACTCTGCACCTCACCTCACAAATCTGCCCTGCAGGAATGGTGGAACCCGCCTTCCCTGTTCTCACACTGCACTCTACAGCTGTCTCACCTGGGGTCAGTGTCTGGCAAGCAAAAACTAGGGCTTCAACAGCATTGTCATTTATACTTAAGGTTTCTTTTAATAAAGCAGAAATATCAACATCACTTCTCTGTTCTTTGATGATCTCAACTAACACATTGCTGCCTAAGAGAGGACAGTGGAGACAGTTCTGGCTGATTAGCATTGGCACTTGAATGGTGGCATATCCACAGTGTTTGTTACCGATTTGGAGTTCAACGTCTGCCCATCCATCAAAGGGGACATCTGTGCCATTTGCTGCAGAAATCACCAGCGGCTCATCGAGAGGGAGGGACTCAAGTGGCTGGATTTTGACACCGGGGAGTGCTTCTTCCATCCAGTCTCTCCCCACCATCGTCACTTGAGCCCCTGAGTCAAGCAACATCTGGAGAGGAGCACCATTGAGAGTACATGATACCATACATCGCTTTCCTATGAGCTGTGCTAAGCGTTTCTTTGTTGGTGGTTGACACTGTGCTTTTGTTTTTACAGGACTTGCTGCCTTAGACATGCTGGGTTGGGCTGGGGGTTCCTTATCTGTCACGGTCACTGGCTGCCCTTCTCCAGTGACCTCATCCCGTTTCCCGACATCCTCTTTTGAAGACAGCCGACCGCCCGATGTCCAGCTTGGCCACATACGAAGCAGTGAGGGCAACTCATCTTGCCCTGCTGAACACAGTTGCGGCATCTGCCGCGGGCTTCAGGTGTTGGTGGCATTGGCTGGGCTGAGTGTGTGGTCACAGGGATGGCAGTGTCAGCAGGCTTCACCACTTGGGCCAGCTGTTTGGTCAGGGAGGACACCTGGGCAGACAGTTCTTTAATAGCAGTACGGTTAGCCTGTAACTCAGTGTCAACTCTAGTCTGCTTAGTTGAGTCACTACAGTCAAGCTGAGCGGGGCTCACAGTCACTGGTCGGTTCTTAGCTACTGTGCCAAGGCGTCTGAGTCTCTCTGTCTCCTCACTGGTAGACTTAGTGATTTGGTCCAAAAGAAAGTCATCACTAACCTGTAAGTCTGTGAGAAGAGGTTTTAGATCATAACGAACATGGCTATTTTTCTCATTCAGACCTTGATACAGAGTGTGGAGAAAGGTGCCCTGAACCAGCCTTTTGTCATAGCCAAACTCGGCACCAGGTTGTTGTGACTCAAACAAAATGCGCTGCTTTAAACCCATTAGCCTATACAGAAATTGCTGAGGACTCTCTTTGTCCTGTTGTTTAGCATTACTTAACTCTTGAAAAAGTTCAGTGCTGCTTTTGTCCCTGATATGTGCGCGGAGAAACCGCTTGAGCTCATCAACAGTTAAATCATTTTTGTTTGTCAACATATCTCTGAATGTACCGGGTTTGATGATTTTCATCACAGTACGCATCACTTCTGACTCAGTAAAACCTTCCAGTATACCTTCTTCAATTTGTTTACAAAGGTTACTGTATGACATATCAGACCCAACATCAGAGATTTGTCCACCATGTAGCTTGAATTCTCTGCGTGGGAGCAGAGCTGCAAAATCATTCACCCTCAATACCTGATCTCCCATGCTGGACGCCAGACTCACTCTACCATGGGGAGATCCATCAACGCCTGCGGTGAAAGCTCTGGTGACTGTGGCAGTGTCAAAGTTCCTTGCTGGCCGTCCACCGTCTCTTCGTGAAGGTGCTGGATAAGTATGAATGTCTCTGTCCTGTGATGGGCTGTTAGTGTGTGCATCTTTGTCCAATGATGGAGGTGAAAGGGAATGAATGTCTTTGTCCACCGGCAATGGCTGTGTGGAAATGTTGTGGTTGTGTGTGGATGTTGTTGATTGTGTGACTGTGTTGTGATGGTCAGAACGAGATGAAGTGGATAGCTGCTCCTGGTGGGGTGATGAATCCTCCACTGGCTGTCCTGTCTCTGGCGCAGTCTGGCAAGCTTCACTTCCACCGGGGTCTGTGGCCAGCAGGTCATTCAGTATGTCAGTCAGGACAAGGAGTTGAGACATACCTTCATCTTCCATAGCACTTAATTTCTCACTCCTGAGGTAATCCACCATCAGGTCATACAATTCTGGTTCACTCAAATTTGGAATATCGTGAGTTTCGCTGCCATCATCTATTGAACTCACGACTGCCAATAGCTGGTCTGGACTCAAATATGACAGATTCTTCTGGATCTTGAAGATCAGCATTCGCCGTGGGGTGACTGTGGCCATTTTGGCGTTACTCTGGTGACTCCCGCTCTCTGGATGACGCTCTGGACTGCAGCAGTCTTCCCTGAAACTTTGTGCACCGTTTCTCGTTGTCACGACACTCACGTCACTAGGCAGAAATGCTAATCATCCCGGACGAGCCCCCAAATGTTACCGGCGCCAGAGCTAGGGGTCTCTGGTCCGGCAGCATGAGCCCCTCAGGCAGCGTGCACTGAGTGGCTGAGCTACGGTATAAATACCTGTGGATCCAAACACACAACACGAGAGCTGTTAGCTTCCACTACTGCTGCTCGGTATGTTTATTATCTGAACATGCGCTGAGCACATCACATTTCATATATACAACATTGCAAATCATACCAATTACGTTCAGAATAGTATTAACAGACAATAACTAGTGGCCAGCAACGTTTATGGTCGGAACGGCTCACACACACACATACACTCATTCTTGTTTTACCGACCTTTTGCAGACGGAAGTGAACAAGGCAATAAAATACATATTTACACATAATACAATGCTTAGCTCTACTTCATAGCTTCGCTTATATGTTGTTACATAGTTGAACTGAACAGAACTGTACAAATAGTACATTTTACAAACCTGTGGATCCAAACACACAACACGAGAGCTGTTAGCTTCCACTACTGCTGCTCGGTATGTTTATTATCTGAACATGCGCCGAGCAAAGCAGAGCGGAAGCCGTTTGCCTGAACCCACTGGTGTTATAGCACCCTCTACTGGTGCAAAGTAGCAGTGCTTTCTGCAAAACTGTCTTTATAAAGGTTCAAATATTACAATGAAAAAGAGGGGGGTGTCTGTTAACATAATAAACTATATGTGGCTATTTCAGACCCACTACATGTGCGCACATTTTTGTGCTCTTATTAAGTCTGTCGATCTTTTGGTGCGCCTGTGATTAGGTGTGTGTGCGTGTTTGCGTTTGTGCGCACTGATATTTATGTGCATTTGCATGAGGTCGGCGTAGACGGAATCACGCTGGGTGAATTCACCCCCCCAGCATGTCCTGACCTTTGGAGCCGCTCATCACTGCACCCTCCGATCTGACTGAGGCTGACTCTCTATAAACAATAAGTGTTGTCACAGTTGTATCTGTAAATAACAGAGGCATAATTACAAGCAAATTGTTCTGTAAATGTCATCACACCCCTACTCTGATGATTACCTGAAATCTGCACGAACAACAGCCTTCGCATGAAAGAGGTGAAATAGATTATGTTAAAAAATGTGAGGTGCAGAGGCATTAATTACTTAGATTCAATGTTTTGCAGATGAATTATGTTAAAATGCATTTAAAAAAACAAACAACATTACCTCTCTCAAAAAGTGCCGAACACATTTTTTAAAACTTTAGTTGAGAGTTTTCTGAACCAGGATTTATATTTACAATATATATATGGAGTGTCAGTCTACTCAACTGTTATGTATATAATCAGTCTGACAAGTGTGACATAGCCAGTATAATAATAACCTAGTTATGGACCAGTGAGAAGATCCCTGGAGCAGTGCGGTTGTCAGTGATAGAGCCAGAAAGAAAACCGTAGGACGGAAGGTGGGTGGGACGTCTGACTCGGCCTCTGATCTTCTGAAGGAACGACGGGGGCATTTGCTGTCATCAGCCAGTTTGTCCATGTGACTGTCAGACAGACGAGCAGTGTGTCATGCGGAGAAGGCAGCATCCTCCGTGTGATTTTGGGGAAACTCTTAAAACACTTTTCAGTGTGTGTTGTTTTCCGAGATCATAGAAGCTGAGGGACGTGCTGTCACCCTCATTATCACCGTGCTCTTTGTGAAACACAACCAAATGATTGGTAAATATGTAGTTGTGATAGTAGAGGGTAGTCAAATAAAAATGTGTTTGTCTGAGATTTGAATAAACAGAAACTCAAAGTTCTGTATTACCCAACTAACTAAAACGTAAACTATAGAAACAGAACACTCACTTTTGGACGCAATATGACTATAAACAAAACAACAAGCTTCTAGTTAAGTTGTGCCTTTGTTTTAAGTGTCACTTTTTGTTTGTAACACTTTATGTTTCTCAGTCATGGGAAGCATTACTCACCCTAAGAAAAAACAAAATTAGACACTGTGATTAGATTGTATTAACAATAATTGCCACATAAATCCAAACATTACACAGAGTGTTATTGTATTGGTTTGTTTTGCTCATTTAATTAGAAAGTGGCACTTGCTACTGGCCCTGATTTAATCCGGTATCCAGTTAAAATGAAACGAATGAGCGATGGAATATAAAATAAGACGCCTGCTGAAATGCTGGCTAATTTAACATCCATATCCAAATGGATGAGAGCTGGAATATTCTGCCGTGAGTTCATTAGGGGAGGAAGGTGGAGAGGATATGCAGAGATTAACATGCCCATCTTGTTCAATTATGCTGTTGTTCTCTAATGACAGCTGTACTCTCGGCACGGGCGGTTTCCTTCATCCCCGTGTCAGATTCATTAATCTAACTTTTAGTGCAAATCAAAAGCTCTGCAGACGAGATTCTGCTCCGAGGGTGAGGTTCACCCACAGTAAATGGAAAAAAACAAACCAGAAACCAGTGTCCTCATTTTTACTGTGTCACAGCAGCAGAGCAGCCTGTTCCCATTTCTGAGGTGTGATCCTGGGATGTGTTCAAACAACAGTGTTTTCTGCAGCAGGACAGGTTTTTTTTTTGTGATCGGTAGACTCAGTGTTGGTTACACTGAGCTCAGTGACAACAACAAAATTTAGACGCACTATAATTTGTCCCAGTTACTGTGTAAACCTCTCTTCCCCATCACTCACACATATAAGGTGTATGTGTGTGAGTAATGGTGATCTGCGGTGATGATGATGACACCATCATTGAGTGCTAATGAGATGTGGCATTAGTGCGACATAATTCCTGCTGAATGCCCTAAAAAAAATGCCTCTCCGGTGCAGTCTTACTCATACTCTTTCTCAGCAATCACTTGTGCAACAAACCACACTCCACATCCCCCACATCTGTGGTCAAGTACAGAATTGATTTTCAAATGCCTTCATTTGCTTTTAAATGCCTTCATAAACTTGCCCCTCCCTATCTTTGTGGTCTGCTCCAGCCTTATGTTCTCTCACGGTCACTAAGGCCGTCTCTGCAGATCAGCTCCTCTCAGTTGTCCCAAAAACAAGGCTGAAGGAGACCAAGCTTTCTCTGTTCCAGCTGTTTCAGCTCCTAAATTGTGAAATGAATTCCCGCTCCATACCAGGCAGGCAGCCACACTTAAATCTCATTTAAAACCATGTATATTTTTCTTAACCCAGGGTGAGTTCTGTTTTATGTGTGTGTTTTATCTTAGTTTTATTCTGAATGTGTCTTTGATTGTCTTTTATGTGTAACTTACGTATTGTTATTGTTTTTTATTTGGTCCTCTTATTGTTGATTTAGTATCATGTGTACTTTGGTCCTCATTGTGGTTTTAAAATGTGCTTTATAAATAAAATTTGATATGATTGGGATTAGAAATCTTCATCTAGTCCTCATCTAGTCAAGATTAGCATGGTCTTTTGGGCTGTAGATTCTCTATAGAAACTGGAACTTTTCATTTAGAAGGTGTACATGGAAAAAAAGATGAATATCATGTTGATTCATGGACTTATCATTTTCTGAATGTTAAAAAAAGTCATAAATAATGTAAATATGTGGTTGTTGATGATGTAGTTTAGAGTTTTGTTCTCTATTGTCCTCATATTTTATTTTAATGTATCCATCCTGTGTGTCTTCATCTTGGATTTTGTAGTTTATAAACGTTAATTTTTCATGTTCTACTACTTAATCCTCCACATGAGGGTCGGGGGAGGCTGGAGTCAATCCAAGCATAGGACATAAGGCGGGGTCCAACACACAGAGACAAACAACCATTCACTCTCACATTCACACCTACAGTCAATATAGAGAGTCCACACAGAAAGGGCCACAGTCGTGGCGAAGTCTTGACCCTGCGACTTTAGCCACTGCCCTTTATGTACGTTGTCTTGTTTCATTTCCTGCCTCCCGAATTATGCACACCTGTTCCTTGATTGCTTTCACCTGTGTTATATTATCTCCCCATTTCCCTTTGTCTGGTGCCAGTTTGATTTGTGTCCTAACAATGAAAATATGCCTGTATCTTTTCACCACAGTACATTTTCATGAAAATAAATGCAGAAACGAAACTTATTTAAACATATTTATCATTAAATAAGCGAGTGAGAACTCATGTCTTTGCAAAACATGTGACCTAAATAGAAAATCACTGAATTGCAACATTGGCCACTATCACACAAAAACAGATACTTGGCTACATTTACTTCCTAATTGATTTACTTTCATACTGTTTAATAAAAAAATAGGTCAAACCTCCAAAGTCCCCGACAATAAGCTGAACTAAAACACAGTAGCATTAACACAATATGGCACTCAGAACAACAGAGGTGTTCATGTGCTTTTGGTAAACATGGAAAATAATATTAAGTGGTGTCACATATGTCTGCAGGTCTGCTGGGCACCGCTCGCTTCACTGGCTTTTCCCAGAACTACAGCACCTTCCTGCTGGAGGAACACGCTGGGCTGCTGTATGTAGGAGGCAGAGGAGCGCTGTATGCGCTCAACACCTCCAACATCACTACACCTACAAACCTCATTGTGAGTACCAACACGCTGCAAGCAGCCACACATCACCGCATAATTGCCAGTGTTAACAAAGAAACAGGAAACCCCGTTTTTTTCCCTCCCCCCTTATAATTGAATAGTTAAAAGAGGACAAACTAATAATAGCTGTAGGCAGATTGAGTAAATCCCATTTTCTTCCTCCACTTTTACGGATATCGGATTATAGGCACCTGGCGTTTTCCAGGGCGATACTGAGCAAAGTCAGAGCTCGGCCAGAAAATTGAATGTGTTGTCCTTTTTTCTTCTCTTCCTGTTTATCACACACGCTCTATTATCTACTGTCTCTCTCTTATATATTCAGCTAACTGACTCACCCTTATTGCCCCCCCGTTGTTTACAGATTAATTGGGACGCTTCGCCTGAACAGAAGAAGCAGTGTCTGAACAAAGGCAGAGACAATCAGGTACAAGGCTGCAGCTCAACGGTCTTTTCCTTTTCCCATTTTTATTTACTTTAGTTTTTTTTTTTAGTTCCGAGAACATGAATGGAAGTCTGTGCTGTTTAGAGAGCAAAAGAAAGTCAATTATTCGTACACGTTCTTCTGAATCAATGTCTTCTGTTACTACCAAGCAACCAAACAGCGCAAATCATCATTTTGCAATCGCAGTTTGAAATAACACGAGAAGTCATTTGCAAAAGCTACAATTTAATCGTTCTGTTTTTGATTGTTCTATCTTGTGGTAATGCTCCATCTTATTTTGAATGTATAACACCAGAAGTAAATATTGCTTAACATTGCAACTAAAATCACAGTGGAAATAAGTCAGCAACAATAACTTCTTTATAGATCAATAAATGACCCATTTTTCTCCTTTTTTTCTTGCAGACAGAGTGTTACAACCACATTCGCTTTCTGCAGCGATACAATGAGACTCACCTGTACGCGTGTGGAACAAACGCCTTCAGACCGCTCTGTGCTTACATCGTAAGAGCTAGTGCGGATTTGATTTCAGCACATGTGGGGGGGTAGAACTTAAATGAAACTTGTCACTTTACTGTTGCTCCTTCTCTCTCTGTTAGGACGCGGAACGCTTCAACTTCTCCTCCGGCTTTGAAGAGGGCAGAGACAGATGTCCCTATGACCCGGCAAAGGGTTTCACAGGCCTCCTTGTGGGTATGCCTTTCCAAATTTACATTGAATCTAAGCTGGTATAGACAAAGCAGCACATAGGCAGCGTCACCTGGACTTTATTGGAAAAAGTAAGCAGGGGAGCAGTAGATAAAGGACAAATTGATAATATCATGGTCACTAAGAGTCCAGTTTAAACACTAGAGAACACTTGCACCAATGTTCATGGCAAATTATCCAATAGGTCTTTGGGTCTATTGTCAAAATGGCTGAAGATACCAACTCTGAGAACTGAAGTTTCATTTTAGTAGGAAATATTGCCTTTATTGTTCCCACACCTTCTACAGTGTAGTCGTTAGAAAACTTTACAACTCTATAGTAACCTCACTCGTTGAGCGTTACCAGCTTCCATTATATGTTATTTAACACTAACTTTTTTGTCTATGCTCCACTAACAAACTTGCGTGATGTGCCGACCAGACGGCGAGATGTTCACGGCCTCTCAGTATGAGTTCCGCAGCTCTCCAGATGTGCGCAGAAACTCCCCGTTCCCCTCTCTCAGGACAGAAGAGGCCCCAACTCGGTGGCTTCTGGGTAAATACAACTCTGCAGTAACTGCAGTCAGACACTTGCTCATGTGCTTTGCTTTTACATGAACCTTATTTACTTTATAAACATCTTTTTTTTTTTAACAAAGATCTTTACAGATTCCGTTTGTGCTGCATTGCAGCTGTAACTTTCTTAGATTGGGTTGCTCAAACCTACTTAAAAATCTAAATCTTTTGTTTCCAAGGAGACACATTCTATGCTGCTGAACTGTGTGTGTGTGTGTGTGTTCACAGAGGCAGATTTTGTGGGCTCTGTGCTGCTGAAGGAGAGCATCAACAGCTCTATCGGGGACGATGACAAGATTTACTTCTTCTTCACGGAGAGAAGCCAGGAGCAGATTGCCTACCCGAGCCAGACAAAAGTGTCCAGGGTTGCCCGAGTCTGCAAGGTCAGAGAGAGAGAAAGAGAACAATATTAACCATATTTACATGATTGGGTCGAGAAAGTTCATCCTTTGAAAAAAAAAAACAAATAAAAAAAACAAGGAGATGAGATTTATTGTACCTGCAAGGTTATGGAAAGAAAGCATTGAAAAGATGGAGTGAGGGGTCTTTTGAAGTGAGGGGTTATTTTAATGCTTTTCATTCTCAATACAGAGTGATGTCAGTGGATTTCACTGATTGTGGCTCTTTCTGTTGCCACTGTTTCCAGGCAAACTACAAGCCTACCAACCTTACTAACCCTCTCTTCCTCTTTTGATTGCCATCTCCCCCTCTTCGTCTCTTCCTCCTTCTGCTCTTCTTTTTTTTCTCTCTCTCACCATCCTAGACTGCATGCCCAGCCACCATTCATAGAAGTCTCTCTCCCTCTCTTTCTTCCTCCCTGTCATTTTTTTTTCTTTAATCCCATATAAGAATCAAAAAATCGGGAAAGAGTGCCTTAAAGAATCTGAAAATATTAGATTTTCATTCAGTTGACTATAAGACAACGGGTTCCTCTTTTGGCATTTTTCTCAGTATATATCTTCATTACTCACTCATTCATTCATTCATACAAAGGAACAAATGGTATTGCTGCTGGAAACCAGGAGGACAATGCAGCTACTGAGCAAGCACGGAGTGACTTTAGATTTTGCTGACATAAACCGGATACTTAAGAGTTCATTAGTGCGGTTGGCATGAATGCAAGTGTCAGCTAAAAATAGCAGAGTTCCCTTAGACTTATCCCACAGAAACTCTGACAAGAACTTTAACTCATATGTCTCGTGTTATAATAAGCCGTAGTTAAACTGTACATCCTTTTGTCAGTGCCCCTCATTTTCTTTCTTCAGCCTTCATTTCATTTATTCACGATCAGTGTTGCTCTGTGCAACAGTGACTTGTAAAAGTCACAGGAAGGACACACATTTGAACTGGCACCACTTTCACGTAACAAGGTTGATATAATTTTCGCATGTGCATGAGTAGCAGCTCCCTCATTTCTGTCCTGCGTTAAATTGTGCTGCTCAAATCTACTTGTCCAGAGTTAGTAAACATGCAGAATGTTGTCATTGTAGAATGTTTACCCTGTGATCTTCACGTAGGACTAGCTCCAGCTCTCCATGTGATATTGGATAGATGGATAGATGAAAAGCAAAAGGAAATGTTCCTGAAACTACACATCTTTAGATTATTCTTGACTTTTCTTTGCATGGTCACATGGTGAAATGATTTCATACAAGTTTTTATACACGTTATTCCCTGAACAGTTTACTTCGTGATGATTCTCCCTGCATCCAAAAGAATTTCATTTCTGGAAATAAGGTCTGGACTTGACCCTTCGCCGCTCTTCATCGCCACTGTGGAGTTTTCAGGCTGCGCGAGAGTGTAATAACTCAGCCTGAAGTAGGCCACAGCATCTCATGCACATGTGAGCTGGTCCCCAGCTCAGCCCTTGTGGCAGAGAGACACCACATTGGTAGAACTCAGATCCGCTGATAGTGAAGCTCCTGGCAGTAGCCTCTGGCCAGAAAACGACTGAACACTCGCCATTTTTTGAGCTGCCTAACTAGCTGTCCTTTTCCCTCTTCTGTGATCATGACCTATTTTTGCAGTGAGGGGTGTAAATGACATTAAATCAGGCTTTTTTTCAGTTAAACAAATGCAGACTTTCCAACTTTGAGATTGTCCATGTTTTTTCATACTGAGAAAGACAGGCTGTCGGTCTTAATCTATATTATAACATCAGAAAGCAGCATTACATTTGGTGCAGTCTGGTCATCCGTGCTTTATTTCCCTCTAGGCATATCTTTACAGTGCTATGCTTGGATTCCTGACTCTTGCACTCCCTTGAATTCAGGTTGTGACAGCCCAGTGAAACCACGTGCTGCTTTGATTGACGTTTACTGTAATCTATCAGTGCGTCCTTGTAGCACTCCTCAAAAATAATAACCTGCTATTGATCTCAATAAGATTGTTTAATGATGTTTTCTTGGGAGCGTCCACCTTACTCCTGCTTTACTGAGCACAGTTTCCACCAAAGCCAGCTCTCTATAGATTTTGCTGTGTAAAAACGAATGATCCCCCGTGCATCTGCAGTGCTTTTCCTTTCTTTATCATTCTCTTGCGTTGGTATTATTGATGGGAGTGCTCATAATGCTGGCATTTTTATTACAGACTCATGTTTGTTTTGTTTATTTTATCTGCTTTGCCTTTTTTTGCGTGGGAGGCTCAGGAAGGCAGATCATTCTGTTGAACGACAGAAAGACATAAACAAAGAGACGACACACTAATTAGTCAAAGATGTCCAGATTTCTTGCCGCATCGCCTCTCAGAGCCACAGACATACATTAGGAGAAAATGGGGCAAAAGTAGAAGAGCAGCAGAGAAACAATCTCTGTCTTTGTCTCTGTGTGTAATCATGTCTTTGTTATGTTTGGATTCATATCCTTTTTGGGGATGCTTGTGCTTTGAATATAGCCAATTTTGTCACCATGGCATTTGAGAGGAGGAGGGTCGGTGTGATTGTATGACAGGCTATGTCCACTAAAGAGAGTGAGAGTGACTACTCATTCATCCAGTGTTTTCTCTCTGTCCACAGAATGACTGGGGGGGACAGAGGACTCTGCAGAGGAAGTGGACCTCCTTTCTTAAGGCGAGAATGGTGTGTTCAGTTCCAGAGTATGAGCTGCACCTCAACGTCCTGCGCAGTGTGTTTGTGCTGCAGGGTCGAGATGCTCAGAGCAGCATTTTCTATGGCATATTTGGCCTAGAATGGTAAGACCCCATTCACCTGCTATTATAGAAAGCTATCGTCTAAACATCTTGTATTTGCTTGGCAATTACAGAAGACTTCTTATTTTGAGATCAGTATAGAAATCAGTTTGGAGGTTGAATTAAGTAATTGAGTAGTGATGAAAATGTTATTTTTATTCAACAGAAATTACTCAACAACTTTAATAATTTAAGCAATAGAGCTGATGGGACAGTGTCAGAGGATGAAGGTTGCCAGTAGGATATTTGGCAGCGGTTGGAGTGCGTGTTAATGCCCATGTGCTGCAGAGTCATGCTGCATAAAACTGTCCCGAGGGTGTTCAGATTCCAATAGAGAGGATTCCATTACAGCAGTACAGTAATGTCTGTTTCTCTCTAACTTTTCTGCTCTTTTGTGGTTGTTCAAGCTCATCCTCTGTGCGTTTTCTTTCCTCATGTTCACTGCAGCAGCTGTGGTCTCTTTATTTTTGTCACGTTTCTTTCTTATCATTCTCTCTCTGTGTATATCTTTCTCACTCACTCTCTGTCCCTCCTTGTCTGGCTTTATGCCTCATTTTCAAAAACATACACCTGTGTGAGCAACAGTCATCACTATGCATCAAACTCAAAATGACTAAGCCCCTGAGCTATACCGCTCCTGAGTTTTTGAAGACAGATTCTGGTTTCACTCGAATCTCATTTTTCTCACTTGAATGCTTTTTGAAGGCTGAGGTGGTCACACAATAGATCCAAGAATGTGACGCAGAAGTTTTCCCCCATTACTAATCTTACCTCGAGGGCTTGAGATTAAGGGTCACCTGGCTCCCGAATCACAACTCATGCTGTTGTCATGCTGTTGGACAAACCTTTTCTTTCACAGGTGCTGCTGCAAAACCACAAATGGGGCTGCTTTATTTATGACTCATGGGGAGCGGGTATTTTAGTCCTGCAAGTGCTGAAAACTCTGCAAAACAAATAGTTAGCTTCTGTGAGTGGATGATGTGAATAGCTGGTGAGATAAAAAGGGAAAATTACACACCTGTCAGAGATGCCCATCCCACGCATGTCCATGCAAAGGATAAAACCGAAGAGAAAATGTTTACCACCCATAGTCTTCAGAGAAAAGAGGAGGCTTCTTAGTGGCCCAGTTACCTTTTCACCTGTCAGTGGTCACTGACAATCTGTGATGTGTTTGAAATTTGACCTGGGTGGCAGTTGCTCTTCAGACAATAACCTCTCAGTGTTTATTCAACGTTGACTCATTAATCCTGAGTGTGTCCTCTGCATGTGTCCCCGGGGTGGGGGTCGGGATTGTCTTTCAGGAAGAATATCAAAGCTTCTGCAGTGTGCCAATACGCCTTTTCAGAGGTACAGAAGGTTTTTGATGGGCCGTACTTCGAGGTGCAGGACTCAAAGTGGAGGGAGTACACAGGGAAGGTACCAGAGCCAAGACCTGGATCTGTGAGTTTCACCAATGACAAGCGCATGTCCACCTCTTTCCTCTGTTTGAAGAAACAACAACAAAACATTTCTCACTTTCTTTTTCTCATACATGCAGTGTATAACAGATCTACACAGGTCCCAGGGCATCAACTCATCTCGAGACCTGCCGGACATTGTCCTCACTTTCGCCAGAAGGCATCCACTGATGGCCAGCCAGGTGCACCCAATAGGGGTGCGCCCTCTCTTGTTCAAGCGGAGTGTAAACTACGTCAAGATTGCCGTGCACAGGGAGCCAGCACTGGATGGAAACATTTATACAGTCCTGTTTTTGGGAACTGGTAAGTCAGCAACTCCTGTGAAAAGACCACGACACAGATCCTCTGTGTTGTGAAACCCTCATATTTTATTTAATCCGTGGCCTAGAGCTGTTTATGTGTAACGGTCTTGTTGCCAAAAGCGCTAATAATTTGTTGAGGAAGGAATTGTGTGTTGAGTTTTGATAATGGTCTTTAAACACTGTTCTTTACAAGAATTACTTGTGCGCTTTCGAGTGTCTTGTCTTGACGAGGTTGCCTCTGTTTTAACAGATGATGGCTGGTTGCACAGAGCTGTTGAAATCAATGGAGAAATGCACATCATAGAGGAGTTGCAGTTGTTTGAGAAACCGCAGCCCATAGAGAGCATGGTCATATCCTCAGCTTTGGTACGTATTCATGTCGACAAATTTGTACACTAAAATAACCAGCGTTTGAATGCCATATTTATGCCAAAAATATGCAAATTACACACAATATATTGCACTTTAGTTAAGTATGAACATGGTGACAGAGGAGTTTTACTTACCAGTCCGATTCAGTGAAGAAGAATTCTTTTGATAATATTTCACTTTCGACATTTTTTACAATCTGCATATATAATGTGGTATAAAGCTAATGTGGTATAAAGCTCTTTAAATTACTATGTCAATCAGTAAATGATGATTAATACACTACAGTATTGGGTATTTTTGGTCAAGCGGAGAAAAATGAGAGTCATACAAATGCATTAAAAGTAGAATAATAGTACTTGTCTCTTCTTTCATAGCGGAGCATCTATTTTGGCTCCCACTCTGGAGTTGTGCAGGTACCGATGTCAGCCTGTGGGAGATACACTTCCTGTTATGACTGCGTGTTCGCCAGAGACCCTTTCTGCGGCTGGGACGGGAGGTTGTGTGTAGAAATATCCTCACGTGCACAGAGGTGAGGCAACAAACACCTGCACACTGACAAATGCACATTTTACATAGATGCACGTAGACATAGACAGGGTCACATACTTGTGTGTACATTAGACGTTAGTATCAGACACTTGACAGAAACCCGGGCTGAGATCCTGAGTCTATATTTCCCTAAATATCTTTCTGTCTTTCTGTTACACTCTTGATTGTTTTTTTCCCTCTCACTGCCTTTGTGGTGAAAGTCTGAGGAATTTTCAAACAAAAGTCGTTCCCTTTCTCAAATTGGATGGAAGTATAAAGATTTTTTACATTGCAGTCAAATTAAATTGTCAACTGTTAAGTCTAAGTGACAACATAATAAATAACTTAATAATAAATATAAACTTAAATGTAACTTAATAATAAATAACAACTATTATTTCTTTTTGAAACAAGTAACAATCACTTAAACAGAAATGAATCCTTTTTGACACAACATGACCTTTTGTATATGGTGTTTACTTGCTTCTTAAGGCACAAGAACAGTCCTGGAGGCTTATTAACACAGCTGACTTCCCTTCCAACCAAATTGTGTTTGACAATAATTGTTTGACAATTTCAAAGGGACTGGGCAGGTTTGAAATGACTACGCCTCCCAAAACAATTGGGTAAATCCGCTTTGGGTAAAACCTAACGGCGTTCATAGCGGAGCAAAACATGTTATTGTACAGAGAAGTTCTTCTTTCATGTGTATCGTGACAATAAAGGTTTTGAATTGAATATTGAACTTTATATTTAGTGGGCCCGATAAATCATTCGTACACAAACATGTAGTCATTTGTATGTAAGTTTGAGAGAGTACAGATTCTGTTCGTTGGTAAATCGATTTCTATTCCCCCCTTTTTAACTTCCACCAAGTTAAGTAGATCTTTCCAGGAAACCTGTGTAACGTGTTACAGTGCTGGAGGACAGTCTCTGAGTCTGTCAACACAAAGCTGTAAAGTAGAAGAACTGCAGTGTATATGTTAAAAGTATTCAAATATTTGCACACAAATTTGCGTTATATTCTGAACATGAAATGATAAAATGATGATGATCCCCAATACTTACAAATATCATGTGATATGACATGTGAATACTCCACTGAAGTCGAGTTTAATCCAGTGAATTAACTTTGTTGTCAGTCATCCATCTTGTGTGTTTGAGTTCAATCTAGGCTTGTTGTGCCTAATCTCTCTCCCTCTATATATGTGTATGTATATATAGAGAGATTTATATACATATATATCTATATGAATACTGTTTGTTCACTCTGCATGAATGAATAGCAGACATCTTAATCTCCATTACCACAGCAGACACATCAGCCCCTCCTGTGGATTTGTTGTGAGGCAGCAGCACAACCAAAAGCACCAAAAGACTCCAACGTTAAATGGGAGAGCCGATACATTTCCTTGGTTTACTGCATGCAAGATCCACTTCATTTGTAAATCGATTAAAGCCTTTTTGTTATCTCTCCATGAAGGAAAGTGAACAGTGTGCTGGTGTTGCAGAGGTATGATAGAGAGTAAAGCTCTGGCAGGATTTTTACTTAACTACTATTCTTTACTGCTCTGCATACAAAAAAGACATTTATGCTCTCTCTTCTGACTACAGATGCTTTGGGGTATTTTGCAGTCTAAGTGTGTTAGCCCCATCATGTTATATTGTTTTCAGACAGCTCTGAGTTCTTTTAAGGTGCCATGAAGGTTGACTACTCAAATGAAGGATTTCAAACTTGGATGTTTTGTGTTTATCTGTCTTGCGTTTTTATCTGTCGCGTCGTCTTTATTTAGCCTGTCATGGACTGAACCAAGGTGTCCCTGGTCTCACTGGGTTGGAGAAGCGAAGAGAGAAGAGCACATTTTCAAGAAATGTAAATGATTCTGAAATCTCTCCTTTCTCAGGTCAAACATAACCCAGGATGTACAGCGAGGGACCAGAGGCTGCAAAGAGAATTCAGGAAATGGTATTTTCTAACACACTCATATTATGCATTACACATGACATCCATTGTTGACTACTGGCCTTTTTTTTTTTTTATCTCCAATTCAGTGCCATCCCCCCTCTCACACACTCACACACTCACACACACATGCAGACACAGATTATGGGGTGAAGAGCATCCAACACATAATTCTTCTTTTCTCTGCCTGAACACTCAAGCACTTAGCTGCTATTAAGGGATTTTATTAGGTGTGCATACCTTGCCCATCCCCCAGGTCCCAGCACACACATTTTAATCAGTTCCTCTCTTGCTGGAGGTCAGGCGGTCATGCTGGCTGCATTGCGGGGCTCACTACATTTCAAGAGGCTTATGAAATATAATTGAAAGTGATGGTGAGAGGCTGAGCTGCACAGGTTGCCCACCTGCACTTTAAAATCATAAACTTGGTGAGCTGACATTTTGTTCTGCTGCGTGTCATCTCTTCATTTTCGCTCGCTCACATTCTCAGTGTGTGTTATCTCCCTCTCTGTCCTGTATCCCCTTTACCTCCGTCACATGTCTCTTTTTTTTCTGTGTTTCTGCTGCTCAGTGGTCCATCGGAGGCGTTCGGTGATGACGGGTGACGACGTCCTGCTACAGTGTGAATTGCGCTCCAACCTGGCAACTCCGCGCTGGACTCTAAATGGCAGAGAACTCCAGGGATATGACCTGAATTCTGGCTACCGCATTGGTACAGATGGCCTCCTCATAATCGGAGCACGCACCCAGCAGAGCGGGTCTTACCGCTGCTTTGCCGTTGAGAACTCGGTCTCCGTCCTTGTTTATCTTTACACAGTCAGGGTGCACTCAGACCCCTACTTCCCAATGGAGCCCACAGCCACGACTAATCCTACTACAGTTACCAGCCCCACTGTTTTCTCCACCAGCAGCCCCACTGAGCAGCCTCTGCCCTCTCCTCCTGCCCCACTGCCCCCAGGACCGGAGTACCAGGCCTACAGACACATGGAGGCTGTGTACATCTCTCTGGTGGCAGTTCTTGGAGGACTTTGCTTGGTGTTGACTGTGGTACTGCTCTATGTGAGCTTCTGCACCAGACGGGCCTCTAGGGCCCGAAAGTTCTCTCACCAAGGGCTGCATGTCCTGGGTTCCTCTGACAGAAAACGGAGCTCCCACCTTGAGCTTAAAACCATCTCCAGCCACTGCAATGGCCGCCAAGATCGCCGCTCCATCTCATTTTCAACCTTCGGGGATAACTTTCTCCAGATAGTTCCAGGCGAGATGTCTCCAACAAAAACTCCTCCCCCGGCCCCTCCTCTTCCAATGCCACCGCCACTTCCCAACATGGACTATGCTAACGGGCTGTCGGCCACGCTGCCCAGCGTTCTGAGGAAGATGAACGGGAACAGCTACGTGCTGCTGGGGCAGGGCGACGAGGGCATGTCGCCGCTCTACCACTCTTTCACAGAGGAGCTCAACAGGATCCTGGAGAAGAGGAAACACACACAGCTGGACCTGCAGCCTGATGAGAGCTCTATCTAGGACACCTTCTCTCACTTTTTGTCCCACAGTTATTTATTCTTCACCCACGCTGTGACCCGGAGTTGTGGGGTGAAATTGACTGTATCAAATGCTGCTGTTACTAACCCAGTGTCTGAATACCTGCGGGTGATGTCCTAACCTGATCTGACGTGTTCAACCTCCTGTGTCTCCCGTGATAAATGGCCCATGATTTGACTCAAACAACGGTTGTCACTAACCAGAGACTGGCATTTTGAAGAGTGAAGGTGTGACAAATCTGGCCATAGACTGCACTACTGTATAAGAGGTAACCATCAGGAGGAATCCTCATGCTGCTCGGTGTCAACTCTCACTCTGGGGGCCTGTGAAGGATGGCTGTCAAATGACACAAAAAGGCAAAGACACAAAATGGGTTGAAATAAATAAATTAAAAAAAAAAGGACAAGAAGTGGTCATGCATTCAGGAGCGTTCAGGACATTTTTAGTGCCATGTAATGTTTTCCCTCTGTGGAAAGCAAGACTGTGAATTTGAAGTGATACCTCCATCATGAGATCATCATGGTTCCCTGTTTGGAGGGTGAGGAAGTTTTGACTCAGCCTTAGTCACAGAACTGGAGT
Source organism: Solea senegalensis (assembly GCF_019176455.1). Lineage (NCBI taxonomy): Eukaryota > Metazoa > Chordata > Actinopteri > Pleuronectiformes > Soleidae > Solea > Solea senegalensis. Next base: position 7,881,688 of record NC_058041.1, read on the forward strand.
CTGTATCATCAAGTCCTTCTAGTCTGGTGGTCATAATAACTTGATTTTGTCTGGATTTTCTCCTAATTTAGGCAGTTTGGGTGGATTTATGGGCAAAACAATAGCAAAACAAACAACAACACTAAACCTAAACAATGACAAATATCTTATTATTAACCAGGTTTAAGAGGATGCAGGGTAAATAGATTTAAATAAATTCCTTTGTGAAACTTGTCAAATTTAGAATCTGTTGTAGAACTCCACTTACCTGTACAAGAGCAAACTACAGACATTTTACAGCCGCGGTGGCAGATTTCCCATGTGAAGCACCACTTTCAGAGGACACTTCTGTTCCAGTGCAAGAGTTGGTTTAAACCACCCTTTCCCTAATTTCTGTGTTGTCATGTAAATAGCAATAACTGCATCACCGTTGCAGCTGTTAGTAGCAGTGTGTTGTGCCAAGTCTCAAGAAAACATCTGTAGCAAACACTGAAACTGTGTGTACAGCAGCTTGAGTAGTTTACTAAAGGGACGCTCAGTTTAAGATCAGAGCTCACCAGAGAAACACACATACTTGGATGAGCTACTGTAAAGAATATGCTTAGCTACAGATTTGTTTTTTTTAACTATATTTGACTCATTTATTCTTAAACACCTGCACATATTTTGTCATCAAGAAGATACTTTCATGCCATCTACATCAAAAGGCACTGGATTCTTTCAAAAGTGATGTTGCTAAGAGAGAAAAATGGTTTTCACCTTGTCCTTAAAACTACATTAAATGACAGGCACAGATTTGTGCTTGTCCTCAGCCATGAATAAGCTGCCAGTGGCAGGTTTCCAAATCAGAGTAGAGAGGACCTTCACTAAAGCATACTCAGTTGTTTACTTGACCTTAGAGCAATGGCAAAACAGCACAATCTGCAGATCTTTCAGTATTTCTTTGGCAAGACGAACAGCACCCTGATTAATCTGTACAGGTAGAAGTGGCTGAAATTAGTAATTTGTACCACCTGTCAGTGGCAAATAAAGATCTGTCTCTGGAGCAGAATCATCAATCAGCTCTCGTCGCTGCAGCTCAGCAGCAGCTCTCACTGTCCACTCGCTGTGCGCATCTGTCAGCATCACTGACAGTAACAGCAGCTTTTGGCTCACTTCCACGAGGAGAGGACAGGAGCTCGCTGTCTGTTTGCATAGAGCATTGTCGTCTTTGCCGGTAGAGGCTGACAGAAAACGTTTGACCTTCAAGTCCTGGTTAGTCATTCAGGAAACAGGTGATGAATAAACGGCAGCAACTTGGAAGTTTTTGTCGTCTTCTCGTTTTCCATAAAAGTCACTTTATTCTAAAACTTCATTGATGGAGAATATTATGCCGTCTGGATAATTAAAGGAGCCTATTGAGTCTCGAGCCTTAAGTGTCTGTAAGTGAGTTTCTCCTCGAAGTGGCGTCACAGTCTGTTTTTTGATACATGCTCAATAATAGGTTTGATGTGATTCACCGGATGTATGATTGCAATATTTTTAATAGCCACCAGGAGGGCAATTCTGCTGGTTACAAAAAGAACTCCATTGGAATGGAAGTCTAATAAAAAGAAAAGAGCCTCAGAAAACATTCTCCTGAGGAGTTAACGATCTCAAATCACCAGTTTCAGGTCGTCTTCGATAGAACATGACGTCCATTTTGAGAATGATGTTCCCATTTAGAGGGAAATGGCACATATAAGTGGACACCAATGCAATTGACAGCTGGTGTCATTCAATTGGTGCCTGGTTGGAGGTGATGTGAATTTCCAGGTGCAAAAACTTTTAATAGCACCAGTAAAATCAAGAATTTCAAGGCTTCACAACAGGGGTTGGTTATGAAAGCGGGAGACTGAGTCAGTCTTTAATTACAGTCTACGGGCCCTACTGAGTTTTTCTTCTTGCTATACTGTGCATTTAATAAAGCTCCCCTTATTTTCCTCCTCCCCAAGTGTTGAACAATGGACGCTTCATCTGTATCTGCAACCATTGTTGCTGCTGCTGCTTCATTATCACTCAAGGGACAATCTGTTTACAATAAGCAATGGCTCTCAAATGTGTTGTGTAGTATAGTCCATGGGGTAAAATCAATAACACGTTGGCTGCCAGTCTCACGTTCATCTTTCTGTACACAACCCCACAACGAAGCACTTGTTTTTTTTAGCAGATTCTGTAACAGTATTTGCATTCCTGCTGATTTAATATGCAAGCTACAAATAGTAGAGTAGATGTAGATTATTTCTTTATGTGTTGGCCAAAGGAATTGGTGTAGTTTTGCAATTTGCACTGTTCTTACATGAAACTTTGTAGTACACCCCCCTGTGAACTGTGACACTTTCCATCTAGTTGGTTCTGTACAGCTTTCTGATGTAGATAATGAACTTAACCTATGAGGTCTTGGTGGAAATGTCACTGTTGCTTTTTTTGTCAGATAGTTAAACCACCCTAAGATAAAGACAGAGCTTTTATGTTGAATCCCATGTCTTTATTTATTTGCATTCATTAAATGATTATTTGCATTTGTGTAAATGTTTTTTTTTTTAATAATCACTTTCGGCTAGGGGACAACTTTAATTGTCAATGGGGAGGTCAGGAAATTAGTTATGTGAAACATGTTCACACTGGATCCTTTTCTCAAGAGACCAGCTGTTTATAGCTTGTGCAACACCTCTGTTGTCCAGTGGGAGTACGGCTCACATGACCACACGGTCGCTTACATGTACAACCGCAGAGGTAAACCATAAGCTCCTTCATTTGAAGTAAGAACAATGTTTTTAGGACCCTGTTCAGGGCTTGTAACTTGGCAACAGCATCTTTATTTAGAGGCTTTAACATCCGAGCGTGGGTCAGGCTGCGCGAGTCCCCACTGGGGATTGCACAGTGGCTCTGATAAACCTAACTAGTCATAGAGAAATGAAAGATATGTAAAAACATCTTAAAATCATTTCATGTTTTCATTGCACTCTCATTTGACATCATTTGACCGTATAATAAACAAATAATCTCAAATTAGTCTTTTATTTTGGCTGAGCAATGACAAATGGTGCAGCAGGTAATATGTAATAACATTTACTCTACTACTACTACTATAGTTAAGTGCAATTGGGAGGTTGCTATTTCCATTTTCAGCTACTTTATACTTGCAGAGACTACACTTCAGAGGCAGATTTTGTATGGGGCACCTCACTAATTACCTTTCAATTTAAAATGTTACGAATCAACTGCAAGATAAAAATGTGAAGTGATATAAATGACCTAAACCTAAAACTGCATGAACTGAACACTTTTAAGTGTTCAATTCATGCAAAATTAAAATCAGTCAGTCAAGTCAGTGTTTACTCAAAGCAAGTCTTGATATTTCTTTTATTCTGATCAGCAACATTTGGCTGTGTGCACCATTTTTGTTGTGAAGAACACAGAATGAGAACTCCAATCACATCATCCACTGGAGGAGTCATAGTTTCCTGTTCCTGCTGCAGACTACACACTCTGTGTAGTGTGTATTCTGTGGACGACATCGTCCCTCAAGCTACCACACAACATCTGTAATGTTTATTTAAACTCTGGATTATTTAGGGTTGTCATAGAAACAGTAGTTCTACTGCAGTTAAGTCAGATAATGCCTGCAGCCCCGTTTAAGACCTGTCAGTTGTCTTCAAACATGTTAAAAGAAAATCTAAATTTAAACACTGATGCCAGCATTTACAATAAAAAAGGTTTTTATTTCACAATAACTTCTATTATGCTGCACTTATTACATGAATCTTCAAATATTACAAAAAAACAACTGTTTTCTGTTTTTGAATATGCCAACCAACAAGCCTCTGGTGGATTCAAATGAAGTCTATTTAAATGTGGCATTCAGAGCTGGGAGCACATGTGTTGTTCTGCACAGCACAAGCAGCTTCACTGCCAACACCAGACCAAAGGGCATGGGAAAAAACACCCAGTCAGCAGTGGGGTCTTCTGCAGAAACATCCAAGAAAAACAAAGGACAACAGCTGAAAACATGAGAAGTAGTTGGCCCTGCGCAGACTGGTTTATTCGAGTGGTTAACATTTATTTCCCTATAGGTTAACTTTAGCTCTGATTCAGCTGCTTCTGTGGTTTAATGGGGCCGATTGACGGGGGCCTGTTGGTGAATGGGTGCCACTGGCCCTGGATACTTGGGCTGTCAGTGTGGATGGGCTTGCGGATGCGGATGATGTCCAAGCCAGACTGACTGGTCAGTTTAGTAAAAAGCTCTGAAATCTGCTGTGGCGTTTTGCAGATGACAATTTCTTCCCGCACATTCCCGTTTACTGCAGGAAGGAAAAAGAGGAAATTGTCAATCATACTTGTGTTACTGACAGACAGCTGATTGTGAAATACATATAATTGTACACAGGAACCTTAGGACATGTCTTGTGAAACCTCTAGAGTACTCTAGTATTTCACTTCTACATCCATCAGTGACAGTCATGGAAAAAAACAGTGTTATGTTGCCCCCTACAGTACCTAAGAGTATTACAACTGAACATGTAATGAAATGTTAAATAAAGTACATATATGCACGCTTAAGCTTCAGGTTATTAATGTTATGGTTAGTTTGAAAGGATCTTTATTTGTATTTCAAATGTAAAAGAATTTGACACATCATAACTATTATCAACTTAATTATACAACTTGCTCAACATAGCAAAATTAGATGATTTGTCATAAGAAAACAGGAACACAGCAAGTCAAATTTAGTCAAAATTAAAACTGTAAAACGTAAAAGTACTTACAATACTCTGCAACTATTTTGGGAACCGTGCTGGTCTGAGGAGACACATACACGACAGTACCAGGGTTCTTCTTGGCATAATCCACCACTCCTTCTTCAATATACTCCCTGAAAAGGAGAATGATAATCACGAGTTACTCATATTCTCTGTATGATGTAAACTATCAACATTATCTATATATATAAATCCATCATCTATCTAGTGAAACTGTCTTTTGTCTGCACAAAAAGGTTTGAAAAACATAAAAGTTAATGAACCATACGATTACTTGATTAATTGAGAAAATAATAAAAGATAAATCGATTATGAATATAACTTAGTTGCAGCCCTAATTGAAACCATCACGTATATGTACTTTACTTTGTTATTTATATTTCTAGCAACTTTTACCTTTACTCCACTACATTTCCACAATAAATTGTGTACTTTTACTCCACTATATTTCCCCTAACTATGTTACTCATTACTATCGAATAAAATCAGAAGAAGAAGAGTTGTAATTCTTTATATAGAGCTTTTCTCGTCTTGATGAGTTACTTTACTTTACTACAGTTTTGCCATTTAACCTTCTTTCATACCTATTCACACGCTACAACATGGGGTTAAGTGTCTTGCTCAAAGAAACATATAGACTATCATAGCCAGGAATTGAACCCACAACCATCCAGTTGAAAGACAACTACTAAGACTTGTACTTTATACAAGACTGAATGCTACATTCATGACTGTTTATTAGTGTTCACAATAAAATGTTAATCTATATATTATCAACAAATCTACGTACGAACTAAATAAGCCAACTATAAAATGGTTATCTAAAAAAGCTACAAAACTGTGGAAAACAGAATAGAACATAAAACAGTCTATTTCAAAGGTGTTTTACCTGACTCCCAACGAGCTCGGGTGTGTTTTCGAGAAGATGATAGAAATCCTTTTCAGCTGGCAGACATAGCGACCGAGCCCGTTCTGAAGAACACTTCTCAGAAAGCGACTCGGCGTCCCCCTGGAAGTCATCTTTCAAACACGGTTTGATTACCAACTAAACATTCATCTAATATCACAACCGTTTGACAAAAAACAACCTGCCAACAAACGTAAAAACAGCAATAACATCCACAGAGGACGATTTCACGGGCATGTATGATGCGCAGTCCGCCCAGAATGAATCCGGAGGGAAACATGGAACTGATACTAAACTTACACAACACAAAAAATACTGTGGCCGTGACAATAATGATTATAGCGATACAAATATTTTTAAAACTCCTTAATATACATTTTATACACTTTGTTTAAATAAACAAAATATTACACATGTGTAATGTTGCAGTGCGATTTATTTCGCCGTGTGTTTCCCACGGACTTGTTTTGATGACGTACTGAAAAGCCCGGGTTTTGAAGAGCATGGAGGAACATGAACGCATGAAGAGCCAGCAAGTGCATTTAGGTAATAATTCTTAAACGTATTACTGTTAAACTCTATGTATTCATGATTATGAGTCAGATAACTCCCCCACGCTAGTGTTATGTATGTTGCATGTATGTATTGTCCTTTCTAGCGGGGTCATTCAAGAATTTTGCATGTTATACTTTGTGTTCATGTTGTCATATTTGTTGCAGGTTCAGTGTCCTAAACAGACAACAGATGTGGAGAAACTTGCTACTGAAGGGCACCACCTGTGTCCTGCAGGCGGCAGACCCAATGTTTCTCCACCAAAGACATTTCTCATCCCTGTGTTTGAGACTTCTCACTCACAGACTCATTCATAGGCCTTCTCGGGGTCCTTCTGTTCAAAGGCTGTGGGGCACACGCTATTTTCTGGCACTAAGTGGCACCAGGACATTAAAAAAGGATGCCACATCCACTGTCGATTTCCCTGTGAGTCCCATCACAGTCACAGAAATCAAACAGTACATACGCTCCAAAGAGATTGTCTTCCACGATGGCTACAGCTGCCTCCACATCCCAAGCATCTTCATCAATTTCTCTGACAGGAAGGACAGCTTCTCCCTATTCATTGACAAAACCACTGGGCAGTTTCTTTGCAAGGACACTCTGGTGGAAGGGAGCTGGGAGGATCTTCAGGATTGTCTGGAGGTGATGCAGAAGGAAGAACAAGACTTTCTCAGTCCCCACGTGCTCCTGGGATATCCAGAGACTGTAGAGGAGCAGGATGAGAGGGAGAGGGAACTGAGGGAGGTGCAGAGGATCTGGTCCAGTTCTGTTCCATTCAGTGATGTCTCGGAGGATGAAGCCCTGCTGATTAAAACCATGTTCCAGGTATTATTGAGTGCAAATTAGTGATAAAGTGCTTGATATTGAATCAGCTTTAGAGATGAGTTGAGGAAAATATGTGTATAAGATCATAGCTGCTGCATGCTTGCATACCAGATGACATTTAAATTATTGTATTACCACTTTTGTCCACTTTTTCAAAAGCAATGTGGTCTTTATATTAAATCCACGTCCACATTTTTTTTGAACCACCTGCTGTCTAGTGATGAAATGTGATTTATAAATGTTTTGTTTCAGATCACGAAAGTGTCTAATGCAACACTCAAGAAGTTTGGTGTTAGGCTTTTTAAGCCTACCAAGAGTCTGGTCTTCCCCTGGTTTGGTGGCCCTGACTCCTCTTTGAAAGGGGTCAAGCTCCTCTCCGCGCAAAACACAGTCACTGACAAAGTCACCTATACTGAAGCTACAGTCCCAAAGTGCGGCTCTTATCACAACTTGTTTGGCCTCCACCTGGTGGGCCGTATGGACTCTGAGGTAGTTCTCACTGGTAGTGAAATGGACACTCTAGCTGTGAGTCAGGCCACAGGACTACCCAGTGTTGCTCTTCCACGTGGGGTCAGCTGCCTTCCTCCGATTCTGCTGCCATATCTAGAACAGTTCAAGCGAGTGACACTGTGGCTGGGAGGAGACATTCGCTCCTGGGAAGCGTCAAAGATCTTTTCCCGCAAGCTCGGTCTGAGGCGCTGCTCTCTGGTGCGACCTGGAGAGTACCGGCCATGTCCCGTAGAGGCACTGGCCCAAGGAAAAAACTTGAGTCGCATCATCAAAAGCTCCATCCCAGCAGCCCATAAGTCCATTGTTTCATTCAAGCAACTCAGAGAGGATGTGTATGGGGAGCTGCTGAACACAGACCAGGTTGCTGGAGTGAAGTGGACAAGGTTTCCAGAGCTCAACCGCATCCTGAAGGGACACCGCAAGGGGGAGCTGACTGTGTTTACAGGTATTAAGAAACATAGTTTTGTAATTCCTTTTTTGTGTGTGTGTGTTCCTCAAGAAATCCCAAGTAGGTTTGTATGTGTTCAGTAGTGATGAAAACAACATTCGTCACTGTTTTTACATTACATTTTACATTACAAAGACAAAACAAACATTAACAAACAAAGAAGTAGTGACCAAAATGTTTACAGACAGTGGCCCAAAGTTTATTTTTAAACTGTCCTGAAAAATAATTAATTTGGTGCCGGAAGGCTTGGCTTTGTACCAAAGTTTGAATTAGAGAAGTTGTACATATTAGTACATTATCCACTAAGTCATACCTTTATGTTATAGTTTATCTTAATATATACGAATGTTTCTGTATTTACTAGGTCCTACTGGCAGTGGAAAGACTACCTTCATCAGTGAGTTTGCCCTGGACCTTTGCATGCAGGGCGTCAACACATTATGGGGCAGCTTTGAGATCAACAACGTGCGTCTGGCTAAGATCATGCTGACACAGTTTGCCATGCAGAGGCTGGAGGAGAACCTGGAGCAGTACGACTTCTGGGCAGACAAGTTTGAAGAGCTGCCTCTCTACTTTATGACTTTTCATGGGCAGCAGAACATCAAGTAAGGTTTGCCACAGCTCTAGTGGTCCAGTCAGGTGTATTTTCTTTACATATAGTGTGCACACATCATTCAGTAGAGTAGTATGAGATAAAATGTGAATATTGGGTATGAAGAACTTCATTTAAACAAGTCTGTATGTATTAGTTAGCATGGTCAAGTATCTGATGTGATCCTTCTTCAATCTTTACATTTGTTTTCCATAGGTCAGTGCTGGACACCATGGAACATGCCGTTTACCTCTATGACATAAACCATGTGGTAATTGACAACCTGCAGTTCATGATGGGGCAGGAAAACCTCTCAGTAGACAAGTGAGTCAAGACAAATGGAAACATTTTGCTTCATTAGGTGCAGTTCTTTTAAAAGATGCACTGTTTGTGACAAATGTGGACATAATCCGATGGTTCGTGTGACCCAGGTTTGCCGTTCAGGACCACATTGTTGGGGCATTCAGGAAGTTTGCCACAAACTCCAGCTGCCACGTCACTCTGATCATTCACCCCAGGAAAGAGGAGGATGACCGTGAATTGCAAACAGCATCGATTTTTGGTTCTGCCAAGGTAAACGTTTAGGACTAAAAAAAAAACTAATCGATGAATCACTGTACCTTTTGTGTTTATAACTTAAGTAATGTTTTTAGTATATTTTGGTCTTTTGTGTGTACAAAAAATGAGGTCATTGGGATTGGATTAAACAAATAACAACATATCCAATCATTCACTGCATAGTTATTGAGCACAAATCAAGATGTGTCTCTAGTCAATTCAATTTGGGTAGGATTTTTATTAATTTGAATCCAAAATATTGGTAGCTGAATGAAGATAAGACTAAATGAACCACTGCTGCATTATTTTATGACAACTGTAGATGTTTGACATAATCAAAACATGTCTCATTCTTCAATCCCCCCTCCCCCAGGCCAGCCAAGAAGCAGACAATGTTCTCATTTTACAAGAGAAGAAGCTGGTGACGTGTCCTGGCCGTAGGTCCCTACAGGTGACCAAGAACCGTTTTGATGGAGATGTGGGCATCTTCCCCTTGGATTTCCTCAAGTCCTCGCTCACCTTCTCAGCTCCTGTCAAAGGCAAACACAAGCTGCGGAAAGTGCCTTCCAAGTCAGAGGAAGAGGAGAATGAGGGGAGTGAGGGGAGTGAGGTGGTAGTGAAGAAGGGTGAAGTCAAGAAGGAGAAGGCGGAGAAGCCAAACAAAACAACAAAGACTCGACAACTTGCTCAGAATCCGGCTACTGGAAAGTAAACACTGCTTCATAATTTGTGAATTTCTTTTCTGTTGTATACAATTGTATAAATAAAACTGTTTTATATGCATAATATACGGTTCGAATTAAGCTAAACATACAGCGTATTGTGAGAATGCGTTGCTTGTTGTTTCTAGTCTACTGTATTGATTGTAATTGCCAGTGGCAAATACTGATTCAGATTACTAAAGAGTATTTTCATCGCACAATGGTGTTTGGAAAGCAGAATGTGAAATAATGACGGTAAAGTGTTCATCAGCTTGTGTACAGTTTCTAAGCTTTTCTGTGATGTACTTGTACATTCTGTAGGACTGAACTGAACTGAAGTGTTGATAAAATCCTGCTCGACTTATTATTCAATTTCAAAATATACTGTGACACAGGGAGCCGTTGTTTTCATGGTAATTCTTGTGTTTGATGGTAAAAACACAATCACATTGTCAAATTAATGAGCTGCTTTTATGAAAATAAATACATATAAAAAGACTTAAAATGTGGCCTTTTGGCTGTATTTTCATTTGTGGGCAGCAGGGGGCAGTGTCTGACATAAATGAGGCAGGTCGCTCAATAAAGGAGCTGACAGTAAATATTACTGCCCTTATTATTTATTACTTAACTCACAGTTATTTACCTTTACCTGAGAGCAGACATGTGCATTTGATTAAGTGTTGACATTAGGCATAATTAGCGCCTGATGTTTATTGCATAACAAATTTTCTTGTGTCAGGGCCGCTGAGCAGAAGGGTCAGAATGGGCCCCCTGAGATCATCAGATTACATTTGTCCACAGCAAGAAAAACAATCATTTGTACTATTGTATAGTACTTGGATGGACATGCCATGTGCTTGATTTGATTAAATGTGAGGCCTCACCAAATCACAAGTCAGATTTCATTTACAGCGTTGCCGATTTGTTGTAGTTCATTATTTTACAACTATGATGCCGCTCTCCTGGTGCTTTGTTTTGAGGCCATACCCTCTCCGGTGTCGCTTTACACGATCCATTATTTAGACCAGAGTGACTTTTAGTAAATGCAAAGTGTCTTTCAAAACATCTTCACATGAATATTTCATGTGTAAAAATCCTTGGCCCTGCCTTGCCTGCATACAGCGGTGTAGGGTTACATGTAGGATCAGCAGCTTTTAGAGCGAGGTGAGGCAGCCTGCACTGCACTGAGCTGCAGGCTGCTGCAGGATGTGCTGATTGTCACGGAGGAAAAGTTCAGTTTTATGATAGAAAGGAGAAGAAATCATTGTGGCAATATGAATGTGCCTGATGATTTGGCATCTAGGCTGAATGAATCTTGTCTCACAATGTTGACATTTACCGTGTAAGAGCTCAGACCAAATATGGCGAAGCAGCATTTAGTCATTGTGGAACAAACTACCAGAAATAAGCACCAAATGTGAATATTTCAGGTTAAAAACACTGCTTTTCTCATATGTCTATGAGTAAATTATTATTTTATGCTGCTCATATCAACTTTTTTTTTCTTTCGTTCTTTTTATTACTTATTTTTATTACGTTGAGTTGCCCTTGTGTATGAAATGTGCTATACAAATAAAGCCCATAAAGATATTTTCATTTATGGAATCTGAAATAAACCTTTAACACGAGGCATGGAATATCAAATAAAAGATAGCCAATGCAGAGATTTTCTACTTAATTTTTCTATTTATTGACTTCACAGTGAGTGTGGCCCGTCTGTCTGCCTCCGAGATCTTTGCTGGCTCTGTCTCCGACAGACCAGTGCAGGGGAAACTATTGGCACCGGACTCAGTTTACAAATGGCATGTGGACCTCCGAGGTCCTTGGATAGCTGAAACTGTTAAATATTGTTTTTAGCTGCAGGGACAATTCCTTGGTATTTGAAAAACACAAATCACTGCAGGAAGGAGACAGTGATGTGATGATTGACAAGGTTTTCTCCTCCAAGCTTTATCTTCTCTCCCCTAAACTTTCCTTTATGGCTTAAGGTTTTAATGTTTTACTGCTTTGTAAGTACACATTTTATCCCTAATGGCTACAGGCTGTGCACTTGATGGGTCTGTGTGTCCTCTTGAATGTGGGTGTGGAGTATGGCTGCTGAGGCCTCTGAATAGGGCTCCTTGTGTGTGGAGGCATCGCTACACTCAGATGATGTTGGCTCTGTTGCCTGCCAGCTTTCAGGAGAAGAAAAACACAGAAATGCATGAAGACGCATATGCATATTTACACTCTGTAGCTCTCTGTTATACAGTACTGAGCTTCATCTTGTCTCTCTTTTCCTAAACGCTGTACAAAAGTACATAACTGAATGCCTTTTTTTTTAAAGCATGTACTGATCAGTGCCGTGCATGCCTATTCAAATAGTTGCCATCTGGAAAGAGTAGGAGATAAAAACAACTTGAGCTACGCAGCTCTTAATCATTACGGAGACCAATTGCGCAGAGACCAAAGGAATTCCACTTCATCAAAAGGCTACGGGATATGAGAGGATGTGGATCAAATGTGGCAAAAAAAAAGTTGAAACCCTGTTTTCATAAAATATCTGAAAACATCATGATCACATGTCACCATTAGACATGGATCTGCTCTATGAACAGAACAAGAAAGTAAAACCCAGGCATAACAGTATAACAAAAAAAAATAAAAAATTGAGGTTCCAGCTGCTCCCAGCACTGTTGATGATGACATGCATGCATAACTCTCTGCCCCATTAGCCGCCTCTCATTATGTCAACTATTCAACCAAGTCTGTTGGTAATTTGAAGACCCCCAGTTTCCAGAGTTAATAAGCCGAGGACTCCAGTGTTGCAGAGAGACGTCACTCAACAACCAAAATAGGCTGATACAATAGTGTCTTAATTAGAGCATACATCTTCATTTGAGTATTACAGTTAATTGTTTTGCTGTTTGATGAGAAGAATGCTACCTTTTTAACTGTTTGTATGCAAATATAAAGCAACGGTTTAACGCAACTGAATAAAACTGATACTTCCCGTGTTATCAAATGATTCATTTAAAACATATTAGTGCACTTCCCTGTGAGTCCAAGGTCAGGAAGTGTTTGCTTTGTCCCCACATTTTTGTATGTGTGTTAGAACTTCTGCTTTTTATTGCATGGAACAGTGAAGAAAGGCATTTAAAGTCCACACACACTGGTGTCCTCTGTGGTGTGTGTTGGTTCTAGGACAAACACTCATAGGACAAACACATCCACTTATCATTTATTGTAGGCAATCAGTGGATTTGTTTTGGCAGCTGCTTCTTCCAAAATCATGAATAACCTGTCAGGCTTAATTGTTGAGCAGGTGAGACATAAAAAAAGATTTAAAAACTGCATTACAACACTGAAAATACTAGCAGGTTTTATTCACTTTGTTTTAACTCGCAGAGGTTTAAATGTGTTTTTTGGGGACTGATGTAAACTGGAAGACATTTTCCTTTGTCCTGCTTGATTAACCCCAATTTTATCTACTTCAAGACTCAGTGAGAATCTGATTCGACCCAGACTGACATTAAAATAGAAAGTGTGGCAGAACATGCTGGGAGAACATTGAGAGCATGCAGTGGCTCAATGAGTATGTAGAACAAGTTCAGCGGCACACTGTCACTCACTTTACACTTGCAGCCGGCATGGCAACATTTCTGCTCCTTTAAAGTGGGGGAAATGAAACACAGCCGCCTATTTGTACGCGGTCCTTGCAGTGCATTGATAATCAGACACAGAAGTATTATAAGTAATGCCATTCCCATTATGCTTTATTTCTCTAGTACGTTTGCAGCTGGAGCACACAGAGGACTCATGATGCTTCCAGTCAGACTCGAGGTGCTTTCAGAGTGGAGGCTGATTCAACCTGCTATAACATCCCCTCAGTGTTAGTACGCAGGAGTGGGGGGTAGTTCACTGTACTTACTCACGTGCACTTTGCACATTTGACCCACATTACCCAACAGTGTGTCTGCCACTGTGTATATTAATAACCATGTGCACACCCTCCCCTCTGTGCTCCCAGACCAGGAGAAGGCTGATGTTTTAGTTTAAGGATAATGATGCTCAAGACATGTCCCATAGAAATACACAACATCAATTAATTGATCCTACATAAAAGGAAAGGGGGAAAAATTGACAACATATTTTATTTTAAGACAATGCATATATAATCAAACTTGAGGAGCAGAAACGGCTCTGAACTGAGCAGTTTTCAGTTAATCTCAAGAAGTATTGGAAGTTCTGTTGATCAATGTCATCTGCATTTCATTTGTTAACTCACATTTGTGCCGTGTCCTGTTTCAAGAACCCCGATTCATTTTGGCACAGCATTTTATTTTATTTCCTTCTCGATGAACACTGAGTACTCAAAGCTAAAAAGGCACTTGATTTTCGACTCGGTTTGACTGTATTTACTTTATTATTCACAGGGACAGCTGAACATATCTTATAAGCTTATAATAAACAAACCAAACATCCTGTTATACATCTTATGTGCCACTTTCTTTAATTCATTTCTTTATTTACATATTTTGATAAATAAATATACTATTTATGTTACTTAGGATCCATTTATTTATTAAATTCTGTTCAGTTTAACTTGGTTCTTAGTTTTTGTTTGGTCCATTTGTCTATGTCCTTTTCTATGTAATTATTTTTTAAATGAATGTTATTATAATTATTTGTAGTAGTATTAGCACAAAGCAGGATACACATATAATATAAATAAGGGAGATGGGGAGGGATTTGATAAGTCTAGACATCTTCCCACTCCCTTTGAACATGTGTCAACTTGTGTTAAGTTAAACTGCTGTTTTTTTTTTTTTATTTGTTGTAGTTTTGTTATTTCTTGTTGACTCAAGTTGACAATACAGAGGTTTTAATAATTCCAAAATACACACCCAATTTCTGTTTCTGGAGCTTTCAGCTACATGTAACTGACAGATTTACTGTTATCCCGTGACCTATTAGTCTTCAGCTTTGGTCACATATTTCCAAATAGTCTCCTCTAATATCAATACCTGATGAATCACATGACATGCAAGGAGGCACAAACCTTTTTTCACCCAACTCTGCTGCTCCAAAGGGGTTAATAGCATCTTTTAGCTCATTCCTGTGGTTTTACTGCTTTGGTTTGCCCCCAACACTGCTCTCATAATAGTGTCATGTGGGTCGCAGCCGGCAGTTAGTTATTAAAACTGATTTTATTTGTTTATGCGTAGATGAGAGTGCTCTAAAGGCCAACTGTACGCAAGCTGTCTAACACCAAATAGCTGCTGGCTTATAAAGTGAGCAGGAGAAGAAGCAGATCTTTCCCTCACGAGTGGGGTGGAGGGTGAATATTGGATTTAGATGAATTAACTGAGTGGAGTGAATGAGAACTTGTAAAGCCCCTTTAAAAAATATATGTTGTGCTTAACTGCTCTGTGGATGAAAAGTTAATTTACAGACTCATCAAGCATTTATTGCTGCAGGCATCATCTCTTCTTCCTACCCACACACACACACACACTGTCTCAAATGCTGAACTGTCATGTAACATTAGCAGGTTGTCCTGTAGACACCTGTCTTGTCTGTGTGCTCATCTGGCCACGTTCTGCCTTGTGAACATGAGGTGAAAATCTTATGGGTGACACCAGAGGGGCCTGGGGTTTATGTAACACCGAGATCCAGCCAAACACAGCACCGAGAGGCTTAATATTCCCCTAACAAGTGTGCTAAGGCTATTCATGAGTTGTGAAGGGACTGAAGAGGGCGTATTGTCTTACTTAGCCGTTCCAGCATCCTGGAAAATGTATTAAGGTCAAATTAGCTGGGAGTTGGTGTGACAGAGAGGGCTTAATTATGGTGTTAAACGACAAGAGTGTTGGGTTGTGGTCCGAAAAGTGGATTCTGAGGTGATGATGAAACTGTTAAATGAGGCTTTGAGAGAAAGCCATCTCTGTTTTTAATGAGTGGAGGGGCCTCATTCCTGTTGAGTGAGTGGTCAGACTTGGCGTCCCACACTGAGGATAAGTGGGGCTCCTGGCGGGGCTCCAGCATGTCATACCAGACTTGAATTTCATTCACTTCAGAGAGCTGGAAAGACTGAAAAAGAATAGGAGATAGAGGCGGCTTTGCCCACGCAGCCAACCAGACGTACTCCACGACCAGGCCAAAGAAAATGCTAATTCACTCTCAAATGAACCGTCTGCATGGCCGCCTTCAAAGGAGGGCCCCTCTCTGCCTAATCTTCCCAGACTGTGTGCACACACTCACCGTCTACGTCCAGGGCCAGTGTCTGCCCAGTGCGGCAGCTAACTGAAGCATCATCAGGGTGAGCATTAAGCTGATTATTTCACAGTGCATTATCATGTAAAGTAAAACAAAGTAGGTGTCATTTCTAAAATATCATCATACCGTTTCTATGGGACCAACAAAGGTGGATATAAGACATGAAATATTGCACATTTTAATCAATTTCTAAAAGGACAACATTTGAAATTGGGAACCAAAGTGACAAAACAATTCCCTTGACATGATATTAGGTGGCTGATGGAGTCTTTGGCAAGAAGCTCATGCCAGCAATTTTAATATTCACATCAAATGACGTGTTCTGATTAAAGGATTGTAGCCAATAACTAAATGAGAAGAAAGACATCGCTCGACACTGATGCGCACCAACCATCTGGCTCCTGCAGATTAGCAAAGACATGAGAGGGGACATGTGTGTAGACCGTTAGTGATTGTTACAACACATGTTCATGATTGGTTTGTCCTTCAGAAGCATAAACGCTCTGTTCAGCACCCTCTATTCAAGTCTTTGATATGAATGAATTAATAAAAATACTGACTCTGCAGCTTCTGTGGAAATTAATTTATGACCTGTCAGCAGACAGACATTACAGCAAAGTTTGCTGCTTCCAGCATCCTCTCCTCACTGTTGTTATCTGGAGCTTTTTTATACACAACAGCAAACTCATTTTAAATGACAGATTTGCCAGATATCAAAACCTGAATCCGTGAAAATGGTGCTACAGACAACACTTGCATGGTCATTTCTCACATATCTACACGCGTGAATATGTAAGATTAGGTAAACTAAGGAAAAGCAATGTTTTTATTTGTCTTTTGTTTACCTCTTTTGACGTACTGTTTATAAGGGGCTTCTCACAACAGATACACAGGGTAAAACTAATTCAGTGACTCAAGGAGAGAACTGTGAGAACTGTGAGAGAATCTGTGCATTCAGACAAGCAAGCAGAGGAAATGTGGTGCACTCTTTGCTAAAAATACAGTATGTCAGATAAATCAAACACAAAGTGCACAAATGGGAATATCAGGTCTGTACATGGGTACCATTAAAGCACAGCTGGGAAAACCTTGAGAAACTTATTTTCCTGGCTTCCTCTATGCATATGCCTACCATGTATCACGATGGAATCAAGTGCAGGTTCACATGCAGGAAATGGACTCTCAAACAGCAGATATTCAGCCAGGCCATCTCTGAGAGAAATGATCTGCAGCGTCACTGAACAATTACCTTTCCATCCGGCATGTTTCTGAATAAAATGAGCTCGCAGTGGATACAGATGGGGATGCCATTATCTGCCAACACAGCATAATTGCATATGGGTTTGCTGCTTTGGGCAACGATTGGCATCTTGGGCATGCACACTCTGGCCCAGCCAGGAGCAGGGAGCAGTGGGAACACAATGTTCCATTGCTGGAGTGGCAAAGGGCATACTCAGAGGTTGGATTTAGGGAGTCACACCCACACACATGCACTCACGCACATACACAATTATCAATTACTGTTCAGACTCTTCAGATAAGTGTGGGACAATTTCCCTTCATCCCCATCAGGCCTGATTGCTGGAGCCCCACCAGCTTCACAAAGTCAGCCAATTCAGTAAATCCAATTTCTTTGGAAATAAATCTGAGCTCTATGAAAATAGTGGTCCTAATGAGGCAGAACCTTAGGTTTATAGCTAAGATTTGAATTGTGTTTAGGGATAACACTTTGTATATTCTGTTCAAAAGAATAGAAGTCAATGCAGCATGTGTGTGTGTATGTGCCTTTGTCTGACTGATGTATGTAAATTGTTGGCCATTGTTGTATACATTCTATATTGTAGTATTGGGTCTGAGGCACATTGAACCATTTTATCACCTGCTAGCCATGTTCTATTTTTCAAAGTTACTATATGTATACTTAAATATTGCTTATTTGTCTTGTTTACATCTCTTCTATTGTGACCTATCCGTGACCTATAATGTCAAGCACTGAACTTATATCCAAACAAACAAGCTTTACTTGTTTACATAAGAGAGACTTGTCTGGGAGGGCTGAGGTTAGTTAGTTAGTCACCTTGTTCTACATTTTTAGAATACAGAGCAGCAAATAACCGGTTGTGCAGGAAAAAGGTGGGAATCTAGGCTACTTTTATCTTCATCACAAACCATTGTACTGTAGTTCTCTGTGCCACCATGCCTTTACAATAAAATCACACTGATTCAAGCACTAGCAATTATATGACACTACTCAAATCTTTTAATGTGTCTGACTGGCACCACTGTACTCCTTTTTTGTGTGTAGCAAACCCATGCAGGGAGACTGTGCCCTAGAATGTGATCTAATACTACTACAATTCTCTCTCTCTCTCTCTCTCTCTCTCTCTCTCTCTCTCTCTCTCTCTCTCTCTCTCTCTGTGTTTGTGTGTGTGACAGAAGGGGGGGTCATTGACTCCAGTTCAAGCAGTCAAGTTCGTTGCAGACTGTACAATAGCAGATTTATGCAACTTGGTTTCAAAAATAAAAGCATGCAATTGCACAAAGTCATTGTTGTATGGTAACTGCAAATAAGAAACATTAACTTAACTTAGTTTCCATTTAACTTAATGTACACTGAGCAAAAATGCACTTAACATCAGCAAAGTCTTACAGAATCAACATAGTGATAGTAATGCAAAGATGTCACAAACTTAACTTGTCATGAGCTCCACCTACAGCTTCCAAGTAGACATCAAATAAACACATTACAGACGTCAAAACCTTGATTAAAAATTACAGCAGATGATTCAGAACTATTTATAAAAAGTTGTAAATGAGTCAAAATTATTCAATTTGTAAATACTGACCTTCTACATAAAAAAATGTGATTTAGAAGGTAAATGTTTGGCATTGATGAGTGAAATTTAATAGGCGTACAATCAAATGTTTGATTTATTAAAACCAAAGTATATAATGTCAACCATAACAATAGAACTCAAAACGACTCTATCAATTATGTAATCATACAGTTTCAACATATAATTTTGTGAATAATGGAGTGAAATTGTATATAATGTCTCCCCTTGCACTGTATTTACTTGATTAAAAGAAATCCAATCAAATCAAATAAAATGAAATATATTTGACTTACGATGTCTCGAATATGATGTAAAATGTCACAGCTCTTACATATATCTTCAAAATTATTGGATGCAAGGTCAAATGTTTGACTTATTTAAAATTATATGATATATAGTCAACATTTTTTACTTCCTCAGACAGAATTATCAATTAATGTGAAAATGATATTATTATTGTTATGGCAATTGTTTATTATTATTATTATTAATAAATTATTATACAGTATTTTATTTCAGGCTATTGTTTTATGTAACTTTTCCTTACGGAATAGTTTCTCTTATTTTGGAAGCCGTGACCGGATGTGTGTGTTATAAACTTTGCTAGCTTACTTGTGCTCTGTAAAACATGAGCAGCGACTGTCCAGTCTTCTGCTCCGTAGAACAGCAAACGCGACAGGAGTGAAAAGTAAGTAAGCGAGAGAAATAACTTCAGTTTTGTTCTGCGTTTGTGGGTCCGACGAGTTTATAAAAGGAGGAAAACACCGTCGCATCCTGAATTTCTGGGCAGACTTTACGGGACAGAGCAGCAGCTGTCTATCAACAGTCCTCTGTGAACGGTAAGCTTTTACCACATTTCATTTGTTTGTACGTTGTACTGTAACGCAGTGAGTGTGTCAGTTGCGTTTTAATGGTCATTGTTGCTGTAGAGGAGCTCGTGTGAGTTTGGAACTTTGTGAATATTTAAAAAAATAACGTATGGAAATCAAGCTGCGCTCCCGCTCAGGTGTGTGAAGGTTAAATTCTGTTGCCATGCGCTTAACACATACACACACACTGGATCCTGGAGGAAATGTATTTGTGTTTTTCCTACTAATGAAACCTGTAAATAATGTAAAATACCACCTGGTGGCTCCTGAGGTCGTTGTGCCCCCCGGCCCTCTTTCTTTGTTTTTTTTAATGTTATCAACGTGTGCATCAGACGTGACAGGTTCAGTGGGTAACTTCAGACATAACAAACAAAAGTGCCTCCTGCAGCAGATCCAGACTCATTTCCTGCTCCAACTTCAGCTTTAGTCTACATAATAAATAAACAGTTTCCTTATCATGCCCTCCACCGTGTTCCTCCTCCATCTTATTCCTTTCATTGTAATTGCTTGTAGGAGTGTAAAGTTAAAATGGAAAATAGCTTTCGAAGAAGTCACATTTATTTATTTTGGTCAAACTTGTGACGTCATTTGGTCATTGAAATGGACACATTATGAAAATGATTAAAAGGCTTGTATTGTTGCTCTGTTAATAGCAATGACTTTTAACGTCTTTTGAGTGCAAGGCCTCGCTAAAATCTAAAACTGGGGACACACTACACAACTTTCACATTTGCACAACCCGATAAGTAATCACCGACTACATGATTTGTCAAACCAACTGAATGCATCATTGTTATTCTCGATACTTCCTGTTGACTTTGTCTTCTGACACTATTTCCTGTGTCCTTCAACTATTTTCATTGGCTGTTGGCAACATGTGTTTGTACCCCGATTGTGTCCACTTCATAAATTCAAACGTATTTGATTGACCGCGACTGGGGTCAGGTCAGGTCTGTTAAGCTGGGGACACACACCACAAGATGTTTGCTTGATTTTACCCATGATTCACAGTTGGGCAGAGTCTGCTCCAGTCAACACTAGTTGGGAACAGTTGGCATGGCTCGTTGGCACAGAAATCTGCTAGTGTGTGAGGGCTAAAGACTCCAATTTGCAATTAAACATGTTTGGTATTTTTGAGCTGACTCTGAACGCAATCTGGTAGTGTGTACAGTGATTACTGACCCAACTGCAAACATGCTGCCAACAGCCAATGAACAAGAGTGGTGACAATGACAGGAAGCAGCCGGAATATCTAAATAACTCCTCCATGACTTCACCTGTACCCATCTTTTCTTCCTTCCATTTTCTCGGAGCAGATAGCTGTGCAAACAGCAACAGCGAGCCCTTCATACTGTTGCTTTTGTAGACTATCGCGAGAGTTTCAGTTTGACAAATCATGTAAGTCTGTGAACCCTTGTCAGACTCAGTCGTTAAATGTGTGATCCCCCAGTCAGTCAGTGTCTACTCAGCCTTTTAAAAATCGGCTTTGCCCTCACACACTAACAGATTTCTGGGCCAACTAGCCAATGCCGACTGTCCCCAACTAGTGCTGACTGGTGCAGCCTCTGCCCAACTGTGAATCTTGGGTAAAATTGGGCAAAAAATCTTCCACAGATTTAACTGTCAATAAACCTGATTGTCTATAGGGACTGTGACAGACTGTTTTTAGATCCCAGTTACAACATTGAACAGTCATTAACAGGGTTATTTTCTAGTCTGTGTGTAAAAGAGAGTGGTTCACATCCACAAGTATTGGTTGACCTGCCCTGCAGTGCAGCAATAACATATGTGAATTCTTAAAATTAATGGCGGTCCCCCTCTAATGTAGTCTGCAGCCACTTTTTTTTTCTTCACAGTATTGTAGTGTTTGCCAGGTGCACTTATGGGAACAAATGTCACTGCTTGACAGTTACGGGAAGAAACAAGAATATAAATCTGTGTTTTACAGCCTAAAGTTTGCTTTAGGTGAGGTGGATATCTATCAAGAGTGACTATATGGGCACTGCAGCTCTGTGGTGAGTCCCATAAGTGTTCATTTAATAAGGTTAAGACACACCTAGTCTATTTTTGTGTGCGACGGCCTCATCTGTAAACAAACACTTGGAAAAAGAAGATAATGCCATGGCAAAGAAGAAGAAACATACACAACCTCCTGGCCCCTGACTCCACATGATGGTCGACTAAAATTTCCTCTGCCTAAATACACTCGCAAAAGTCAAGAGCTCACTTCATGCAGCAGCTTAGAGAAAGAGCGGACAGTGAAGCCCCTACAGCACAGTTGATTTGCATTGATAATTTATAAAGTGATTTTTATAAGCACATGTTTCCTTCCCCCAAACACTTTCTGGCTTTGTCAGCATATCAAGATGTTGGCATCGGTGTGGAGTTTTAGAGGTGTGCGCCATGTTTTTTGTTTTTACATGACAGGAATATTATGACTCTGCATCTTAAAGATTGGGCCTTTAAATCATATTTTATCTTGTCCTATTCTGGTGTTGAATCTTACATCTTTTGCATCCTGCGTTGTATTAGTTAATGTAATTTGAGGAGAAATCAGTCTAGTCTTTAAAATAAGTGGTTTTAAATTGCATTCTGTGTCATAACTACATAAAGTTTTCTACACACCTGCAGCATAGGGCCTTTTCCTTTTATCTGATATCCAGTTAAACATCTACACTAAATACATCAAAACAGATCATCAAAAAAGTAATTACTAAAGTTTTAGTGACTTGGCACCATTTGTCAACCTACTGAGAGCAAATTGTAATAATTGGCTGATTAGTAAATACTACTTGGCCTATGCTGATATTTAAAAAAATGGCAAATATTGGCAGATTTTAATAAAATATAGCTGATTTTATTGTTTTTTTAACAAGGGGAATATGGGCTTAGTGTTAATTTGAAAATATTATGCATATATAATAAGAAGAATAACAATATACTGGTCCACACAGCCGAAGAGTGGCTATAGCTCTGTCACTTTGCAGCAAAAGACCTGATTTTGCAACCTGGTCTGAGCAAAGGTTTTAATTTTCTCCGTGTTCTCTGGATTCCTCCGACAGTACAAAAATATGCGGGCACTCTAAATTGACCGTAGGTGTGAATGTGAGAGTGAATGGTTGTTTGTCTCTGTATGTTGGCTCTTTGATTGACTGGTGACCTGTCCAGGGTGTACAGTACCCCGCCTTTCGCCTTAGGTCAGTTCGGATTGGCTCCAGCTCCCCGCGGTCCTCTTACGGAGGATAAAGCAGTAGGCGATGGATGAGTGTGCATTCCCTCTTGCTTCCTGCTGGTTTCTTTACTTGCTTCTGTAAAAAAAATATATATGTGGCTTCAATGACATGCTTGCTAATATTGTGTATGTACTCATCAAAAAGCACAATCAAAATATTACCTATTACTTTTTTCTGAAGGTGTAGGTGCAGCTGAAGTTACACTTAGTGAAGAGCAGGTCTGTGAGATATGGACAACCTTGAGGTAAAATATGTGCTGACGGTTAAAACAGCCTGGAGCTGTGGGAGGAAAAAGCAGTAGACACACGCACACACACACACACATTAATGTGTGTTATTTATCTTCTCTTTAGTTTCTAGTTGGACTGGATAAATACTGTGTGCTAAGTCTGTTGTGCGTCTGTGAATTCTGCCCTTGAGCTGTTCAAACTGAAGGTCAAGTCCTCAATAGCCTTTTAATAAGAGTCGGCTCTTTGTAGAACAACCAGAGGAGAGAAACTTTAGAAGACAAGGCAACAATAGGAACAGAGAGGGGGTGTTCTGCTGACAGAAAACATGAAGACTTTGTTGTGTTTAGTTTTCCCTCGGGCTTACTTTGTCAAATGAAGTGTGGATTTATTTTTTTGCGGCTGTCTTTGTTGCATATAGTGTCATATTGTGTTGAATTTGCTTTCTTTACAGTAAGTAGTGATGCTGCACAGTTTCCTTCGTACCTCAGTCTGAAATAATTCAGACCTCAGATTGTGAGTCTGTGTGGCTATTCAAACAACCAGCCACGATGCAACATGGTTTCCCACTGTTATCAAGAGATTATAATTTAATTTCTTTAACTGTAAAGATCTGATTAAATTGTCAGGGATTTAAATTATCAATATAAACTGTAGTTACACTTCACATGGTAATGTAACAGAGTATTATGATCACCAGATCCCAGACACCTCTCCGGTCACGTATCATAATATTATACTGAAATATTTCCCAGCTTTAATTCATATTTTCCACAGGGCTTTTGGAGTTCTTAGCCAGGTCTCAGTTTTGCACACAGCTGGACTGCACATCTGTCTGAGGGCATCGAGATGTAGGGGTTGAGGTTTCGGAGAACATAGATCCTTGGGCCTGGAAATGGGTCAGGTCTCTCTCTCTCTCTCTCTCTCTTTCTCTCTCTCTCTCTCTCTCCCTCTTTTCCTCCTTCTGTGGATCCTAATTTTAAGGTACAGAGCACAGTGGCCCGTATTACAATTTTTCATTTCCCCTTCTGAAGCTTTGACTAATGACCTTATTTCGGTGCAAATTGACCATGGTACCAAACAACACTGTGCATTTCAAAACTAATTTATTTTCAATAGGGGTCCACATTTTTTTTTGGTCCAAAACTTTCACCCGAGTTGTGTGAGTTTGACTTTGTTTACCAACGATACAAAATGATGAGTATAATAATAATAATAATAATAATAAATTATATACTTTATTAAGAATTTTATTATGAAAGTTATTGTATCTGTATATGTATTTATATTAATATTAATATAGATCTATATTAATATAGTTATTATATTATAAATGTATTATGAAAGATTAATGGTTAAACTACATAAGATTTAATGATGTCAAGTAATGAAGTTGACCTATAGGTAACATAACATCATGGATGTGAAGAATATCACAATGACGTTCTGTTTCTTTACAGTCATTCATTTCTACTACGCAGAACCTGATGCACCAGTGCACTCCCCTCCCCCCGCTCTTCACACTACATAAAAAAGTGTAATTTCTAGGGCTGTTTTTATGATACAAATGTGTCCGTCCACTTAATGCTGATGATTGAAATAACAAAACAACTCTTCTCCCTGTAAATACCTTAATATGTATTTAAAGAAATGGAGATTAGGCATCTCCTGTGTCTCTTTACTCACTGCGTCACCACTAGAACCCCATTCATTTTCCCAATCTCTCCCAATTGGAATGCGAGGTACGGAATAACTGGTGGGATTACATGGATTCACATGTCCGTTGGAGTTGAAAGGATCTGGGCACAGTTTGGTTGCTTGGCTTTGTTGCCATGTCTGAGTTTACAGGAGAATTATGTACACAGCCTGTGCATACAATGTGTTACCTCACTATTCACTACATCTTGTCTGATCTCACTTGTTGATGATGATGTGCTCTAAAGCCTGCCCCACACTAGAGGACTTTCAAATCTGACTTGATTTCAAAAACGTCGCAGACACAGCGAAATTTGTAAATGCAACGCGAAGACACAGAACCACACACTTGGTGGTGGATTTGGGATCTCACAGAAAGTTGCGTGATGTAACGTGGCTTCAGAATACAAACAGAGATGGAGGCGGACTGTCTTTATTGTCAGTTAATAGCTGTTGTGTGTGCGATGATTTGTGCTGAGAAATTACAGTTTTAATCAAAAGTATGTAACATCCATTTCCCGGTCAACTCGCTCTCATTTGTTATTGCAGGGTTCTGCTCACGCCCCCAATCTCTGTTCAGTCGTAAATATCAAACATGTTTAATACCTACGATTTGAAATTGGAAAGACTCCGATGCGTCCAATAACGTTAAAATCGCGTCCATTAACCCCTCTACACAGTACAGGATAATCTGACTAGATAATCTGTTCAAAATCAGCCTAAAATTGGAAGGAACCCACAACTGTTGGAAGGGCCAGGTCTGGCCAATTATCCTCTCGAGTGGGGCAGGCTTAAAAGAAGCATGAAAAACAATGTGCTCCATTCCTGTGAGCAGCTGTGATTGGTGGTGGTAGTTAGTGTAATCATGACATTCACAGCTGCTGAAGGGAGGCCCATATGTTCTGATGTACAGCACAGACTCTGAGCCTCTCTCATTTCATTTCTGCCATTACCTTTGCTGCTCTCACGCTCTTTTCTTCTCTTTCACTACCACTTTCACTATACTCTTCAGCTGTGTCAACTGCTCTGCTGTTATTCCTCTCGCGCTCGCTGACTGTGGTGTAGCCCACACTGTGAAACGTTAAAACAACACACAGACCAGCACTATGGGATGTAGACTTGTGAGATCTGAATTAATACTGCCCTTAATAAACAACAATTTTATAGCCTGTTTTTACTGTGCCTTGCTGTAAGTGTGTTCAGTGTACAGTTAGTATGATGTTATCTAATATATATATATAATCTACAGTATATTTAAACTGAAGTGACTGAAATACCAGTGTCACTGATGAAAGCAGTGGTTAAAAATACATATTTTATATTAAATGACTGAAAAAGCGACAGGGATAAGATGCATCTTGAGCAGATGGGTTGCTATTTAGCTATTAACATTATCATCAATGGTTTATAATATATGAACCACTTTTGCACAGAACTGTAGCAGCATAGACCAGCAAGCATGCACTCACTTTGCCTAGACCGCGAGTGGACAGATGAAAAATCCTTAAATTAAACCAAAACCAAGGTTTTCTACCTCAAACTTCCTGTAATTGTACAATTACATTCATCCTGTGCTTTGTGGAAATTCTCCCAGGGTTTACCTCAAAAATATAGCATGGCTAAAGTTACTTCTTTATGGCTGTCAGCCTTTTTGCCAATTATTTGATTTAAATGTACATTTACTGTGAGGTACCACCAGGGAAAAAAAATACCCATCCCTTAGTTTCTGTGGATATTTTTGAGTAAATCCTTCCTCACACTCCATGTGATTGCTGGCCCGATTCTTCTCCTGCTGAGAGGCAATGGGATGGACGGTGCACAAACCTACTCTTTATTAAGCATGTAGACGGATAAGAGCATAACAATTCTCACAAGTGTCAAATAAATGACGTGCGTAGAAGAGTTGTCTCTGCCAAGCAGTATTTAAATAAAGGCTGTAGAGCTGGGAGGCTGACCATGTGGTGGGAGGCTGAGTGATTGAGAGGTGAAGAGGTGGTGAGTAGAACAAGGGTGTGGATCAGAAGCTATGTGGGTGGTGGGATGTGAGTTTGGCAGTAGCCACGTCACAGCATTGCATAAGGGCTTACGCAGGCAGTGGTGAAGTGGATCTGAAGTAAAGAGTGAGGAGAGCCTTCACTCCTGCTGGCACACTGAGAGGACGAGCGTGTGAGTGAGTTATTCCAACAATCCATCCAGCTACACCTAAGAGACGTGAGACTGGCCTATTTTCATTATTCACCAGCATATAAATCACAATCTCCTATAATTTATCAATATTATTCACCACTTTTTTGTGATAGTTGAATAAACATTAACATGTGATTTACAGCTGCATGCTAATTACTCAACAGATACTTCAGATGAACCTCAACAAAGAAACGCAAAAACAAACAAAACAACTCCTTATCATGTTTCCAAATAGTGAGTTCTCATTGTGGATATTTCCTCCGTGGCTAGTCAAAGTCAAGAGTTGCAATTAATGATTACTGATCATAATCAATCAAATTTCTGGATTAATTGATCAATTGTTTAGTTCATAAAATACCAGAAAATGATAAGAAATGATCTGAACATTGAAATGATGATGTTCAAAATGTCAATTTTTAATTAGTTTTTTTTCTTATATTTTCTTAAATGAGGTAGACATCTTATTTTGATAATTGTGTGTCCTCACTTACAGCTACACCTTTTCTCATCATCCTCAAACACTCAGGACTCAGAGCAGTGGAAATGGAAAATGGAGTTTTCTCAGGTTTTAAAAAACAAAGTAGGATATTTGAGGTTTGGCCTGGATGATCCTAAATGGTTATATCTGAAAAAATGCTGATATTTTGTGCTGTTTAAAAGGAATGTGATGCTTTCCATGTGGACCATTTTCTCACTGTCCAAACAACGCCAATGTGCCAGTTTTCCCACTGGCTTATCTTTCCCCTCCCTTTTGATTTTATACTTTTACATAAAGAGCTGTGTTATTTGAGAAATTACAAACACAACAGTTGCAGTTTGTGTTTCTTAATTATCATTTTAGCCTTAATTTTAGTGGAGGTTGTATGATCCTTCCACCACTTCCTCCGCATGGACTTTGTTCAGGGTGTGTTGCTCCCACTGCATCTTATTGAGTATTAACTTCGATGAAACCCTCCAACACACGGTTAAACATTAGAATAATAAACATAAGTGCAGTGTTTGGAAAAGGAAGAAGCAGGACGCCACCCTGTTCCTCTGTCATTTGCTCTGTGTGTGCATGTGTGTTTGCACAATAATGTGTGTTCACGTGTTGCTGGAACTGAGGAGGCTCAGTGAAACTTGGTTTGGGTACCATTACCTGTTACAATGTCTTGCGTTTAAAGAAGCCCATTTCAGCTTTAAAGTGATTATAAAGCAATGCAGTGGGTCAGATGGCTGCTTTTTAAGTTAAGTTAAGTTGTCCAGTACCAAACAGCAGATAAAGTTAGCGACTGACTGATATAAAGACATAAAGAGGATCTATTATCTCCCCTCAGGACCTAGTAGCCTCTTTGACCTGTCACCTGGGACGGTACGTTATGATAGACAAACAAGGAAATGTATATAAGAAGAAACGTTATTGATTATCTTGAGAGCACAGTCCACGTTACCAGAGGTCAACCCGATTTAACAACACAGCAATTCTAGAAGCTGTAACTGGTTGTTTCTGCCTTTTTGAAGGCTCCATCATATTCCTAACTTTGAAAACATCTATGATATTACATCATATTTTTTTCTTGCCTCATCGTAGTTACACATAAATATGTCAAACAACTAAGAGTATGTCAAAACCAACAAATTGTGCATTTCCTTACTGGAATGTGAGGCCACCTGATTTGATTGTGGGTCAGTAAACATCACAGACAACGGTTCCTGTTTAGCAGATGAATAATGGGGAAATTGTAATCACAGTACTGTCCTCCACTCTACATTCACATCCATCCTCCTCTTTCTGTGTCTCGCCATGCCTCTGTTGTTTTCTCTTCTTTAATGAGGATTATCCCTTTTTAGATGTAGAGTAGCAGGTGAGAGGAGCAGCTCTCCTGAGTAAACACCTGTTTGTGATCTGTAGCTCTAATATAAGCGCTTTAAATACACCACTGTTACGTTAATACAGTACCTTACAAGTTCACGCTAAGGGTTGGTGCTATCGCGGTGCAACATTCTGCACAGCCGTCTGGATTGAGCTCCATCCTCAACACTTCCATCTGTCTGTAACATACAGTATGTTCGACACAGATGGAGGGGGCTGACGGTTCCTTTCGCTAAGCCGCTGCAGTTGCAGTTGCCCTGCAGGCAGTTCGTATTTAGCAAACATCCCTGATCCTGTTGATAAAACAGGATGCACGATAACCAGTTAGTTACTCCTGCGCAACATGACTAATGTTGATTTCCACATTTAAATTGTTTCTCAGAGCCAATACGGTCCAAAATATGTCTGTTGTTTCATTTCAGTAAAACGGACCATGTTCTACTTACAGATATATTTGTTTAAGTCTCACATGAGTCTAGAAAATGAAGAAAAAACGGGTGGTGATTCACAAACAAAAGAAGTCACATGTTAAGTATACTTGTGGTTTGTTTTATGAAGTTGGTGCAAGTTTTTCATTCAGGCTTCACTCTTGTTGACATGGAAAATCCCCTCAGTCTCTGCCTCCTTCTATGTGAAGATTTTTTTTTTGCCATCATGACTCAGATTTTCCTCTTTTCCTCCCTGACTTCCATAAACACACTTGTCACATTTCAGGTTTTCCAGCTCTCTACAGTGGTAGTATTCTTGTTGCGTCTCCTCTGCTGATTTAACAACCTAATGCCGTTTTCCTTTTTGTCTCCTTAGGCTGGGAAAACATAGACAGGCGAGGAAAGAATGAAGATCTGTTTGCCGGTGTGATTTCTAGGATACCAGCACCCTATGCTTTCTACGGTCTCAAGACGCTGAAGACGGGGCGTCATTGACAGGTAAGGGGAGCCTTAAGGACTAAATGCTGTTTTAAATTGTAAAAGTGATCGTACCATTTTTTTTTTTCCCCTTTGGCATTCAAGCTTTGTTTTATGCAAACATGTCTGGATTACAGCAGATTACACACAATTAAATTGAGACCAAACATGTTTTCTTCCTCCCAAGAGCCATTTTGGGTTCAGAGTTTATTGATGTAAGGAAGTAAGGAAGTGGCTGCATCAAGCCACACACATAGCAGTGTTTTTCCTTCTATGTGTGGATGTTAACACTTTGCTATTGTGTGGGAGTTGGCAACAGATCTTAATCATGGATAGTGTTTTACTGTAATTCCAGACCTCGAGGTGTAACCCGAATCTGTTTGGCATGTTGCATTGTAAATCAGACTGTGGCTAAGTCGGGTCCCTTCCAACGCGGAACAAGCAACTAAATTCTGTGGATTTATCACAGGACTTTTTCAGTGCTCCCGTTTCAATCTATAGAGATCTCTCCTCCTTGCTACTCTTCGTTTGTGTTGAAAACTAATGACCCAACCTCTGCCAGCTGCTAAGTTTTATTTCAGAGGTGTTCGTAGATTGCTTTGTGCCATGGGGGATTATTTTGGAAGTCACTGGTCCAAATGACAGCATGGTCGAGGCCTATTTTAGCTGCAGCATCTAGTGGGAGAGATGTCCCCATGCAGAGGCAGGATGGACACTGAAGGATGGCCTAGCTTTCCATTCATTCCTGGTCACAGAAGTGAGCCATTGTTATGAAAATACAGACAGACGTTTGGTGGTGAGGCAGCAGCCGGGTCTGTGATGGATGACCACCTGCTGGGCATCTTCTGTAGATAACGGGTACATTAGAATTATCGCCTCTAAGGAGCCACTTTCAATGTGGACAAGAAATTGGTCCACAGATGGCACTCCTAAATGTTTCATTCATCTCTGTGGGATAATAAACTTTTATATGACTGAACAAGAGCAGAAACCAAAAACCACTAGGCTGGTGTAGTCAACATTTCCCCAAAGCTACACTGGAAGTATTTGATATGGTGTTTGGGTTTATTTTCCTATCCTGCAGACAGAGAGTGAGGAAGACTATGATAATATTTGTGTTTAAATTCAAAACTTTAAGAGCTTTTATAGCACTAACAATACAATATATTTTTTCAATTTACAAAGTTACAGCTTTAATGTGTAACTACTACCTCTAACCAAACTGCATTCAAACCATTTAAGTTCAGTAACAATTCTGATAAACCACACAACACTCTCTGTGTGACTCGCTCTCCCTCTTTCAGTATTGCAGCAGTTTGTTTTTGTGTCCGTGGTGACATTCCTGTGCTGCAGATTGAGTGATGTATTTTACTTCACAACTGAGTGGTTGAGGTACAGTTGCACAATGGTTGAAAACACTGTGATAACAACTACAAAAAGTTTCAGAAGTGGATTCTATTGCTATAGATAAACTTTGACGCTCAGTAGGATTTAACAATGGTATATCAATCACAATCACACATTATTTGGCTTCTAAAAGATATTGAAAATGCAACAGAATGCAAAGAATATCAATCTCTCCCTGGTTCTGCACAGGAGCTCTGTGAGTTTCAGAAAAGCTGTCGGAACAATTTAGCCTACACATTTTTAATTAAATAGAACTTTTTTGGTATTTATATTGCAATTTTGTCCATATTTACCAGCTGTATATGACAATAAATAAGAATAACAGTGTGTTTTTTATGGATCTGAATTTGATGTTTCAGACTTTTCAAACCTGCTTACATTGTACCTTGTTGCTGGGGCCTGTAAATCGACTCCCTCAAAAGGGGCTGACTCATGTTTCCCCCCTGCTTTCCCCTCGCCCGTAAAGACATGGTGTTAATGGTGGCATTCACAGAGGTGATTTGCAGCCTGCCTCCTTATTCCACTACTTGTGGCCTCGGGTCAGCTGATTGATGGTGTTCGCTATCCAATCTTTAACTGAGAGCGGTTTCTGTTGCTTTGGCTGCAGCAGGACAGGTTTTACAGGGCTTGTGGCACACTCCGTGTTCTCCAAACCTCCTATCGAGACGTGACCACGGATGACCTTGAACTCCCTCCCTGGGCTTGTCTGAAGGACAAACTTGGTGCCTTCTCGTGTGACCCAGTTACAGAAGCAGGGAGAGAGGGAGTAGAAAAGTGGAGAAAAGGCAGAGAGACGGATCTATGTTTTTTTACGTTAGGCGGTGGCAGGGCATAGCCTACTTCTCGTACCCCACTTTACCCCTCTGCTCATTTGCAAGTTGAACAGCTGAGCTCCGACTGCACAATCTCAACTTGTCCTTTTTGTTACTGGTTTGTTTTTGTTGTTTTTGACAGATGGCAGATTATAGGACAAGGCTGAATGTTGCCACTGTCACAGGAGAATAAACTTATTGAAGCTGACTGACTGGTTACTTGGGACATTAGTCTCTAAGAATAGAGAATCAGCGACTAATTCCATATGAATGTGTCAATAAGCCATATTTGTCAAGTCATATTTTATTATGTTAGTCCTGTTTTTTTTCAATTTTGTTTTTTAATTGACTAGCATGACTATTTTTGCATTCATGTTTCACCTAATGCAGAGGACAGTTTAAAGTGCTGCACAACTTGCGTACAAACTTAGAGATTTTCTTTCAGTGAGTAATATCCTCTTGCCATTCCACGTTCTGTCCACTCTTTTCATTTGACAGGAAGAGCAAAATGGGTTTCAACTGCCAGCTTGCCCTTTTTCATGGCTTTCTGTTTCTATATCCTTCTATCTCCTCTTTTTTTTACAGACTGACAAAGACAGTAGAGGACCTTGCAGAGGGTAGATTCTTTGGTCAAAGGAAACGGCAGAGGAGGAGTAAAGCAAGAAGAGAGGAGGTGTATCACTCATACAGAGGCTGGACTGAGAGGAGGGGGAAAAGAAGGGGCACAAAAGAGAGGAAGGGGAGGGGACTGTGCGCCCATTCACAGTGGCGGCATTTGGCTGGAGTGTTTTTTTATTCCTTGGGTAGGAGAAGTTTTCAGGTTTTCAGGTTGGTCAGAGACAGAGCCAGGAGAACAGAAATAAATTGGTGCTGACTTAAACCTGAGACCTTGAAGGAGCTGAGACTGGAGGATACAGAGGAGCTGGTGAAGCAGCAGGGCAGCAATGCAGCCAGCAAAGTGGGGTAAGAAGCTCGGATGGAAGTTTTCAGTCGAGCAGTCAAGGTGACAGTGATGTTGGGTAATTGCAA
Source organism: Solea senegalensis (assembly GCF_019176455.1). Classification (NCBI taxonomy): domain Eukaryota; kingdom Metazoa; phylum Chordata; class Actinopteri; order Pleuronectiformes; family Soleidae; genus Solea; species Solea senegalensis. Next base: position 7,914,855 of record NC_058041.1, read on the forward strand.
TTTCTAAATTTGTCTTGCAGGTTAATATAATTAACTAAAATAGCCAGTAGAATGTGTAAAAAAAGCTGTGTGTGTGTTGGAAGGAGACATTATACAGCACTTTTTTCCAGTGCTGTTTAATCATTGGCAGTGGTCAGTGCAGCATTCAAACAAATCTACAGGCTGGGAAAATGTTTGTCACTTCAGTAAATCCACTGGGACTGCTTATTGAATAATTCATTTTGAAATTAGCGTTATTTATAGTCTCTAGTATAGTTCATTTAACAAGGAGAGGAACTGAGAATAAAAACGATTGTAACGCAAAAGTATGGCACACATGTTTGTCACACTGTGCACTTGCCATGTGGAATTGACAGTGAAATAATTGAGAATACTTGACATGGTGACTGTGGTGTCTGTAAGGGCTCCGCCTGTGGAAAGGTAGGTTGTCCAATGTCTACAAAACTAAAATAGCGTTGTCACACTTTTGCTCTATGCTCCAGTTTTCTGAGAGGGAGAGAGATGGGGGTGTTTAGAAGGAGAGAGAGTAGAATTCAGACATTTGGCCACAGAGTGATGGAAGGTGGAGGAGGGGATCATTTGTCTGCTTCCTCATTCAGATGCTCCCTACTCCTCTCCTTCACTTTCATCAGAGTGTCTTACTTCTTACTCTCCACATCATCTTTAAGTCAGAGGTGTTACTCCAGTGTAACACAGCTTTCTCCTTGTTTCCATCCTGAGCCTCTACTTCACCTGGTGTGGGGGCATATTTTTAGACTCTCACCTCTGTGGCTGTTGCATGTGTGTTTATGGCGTGGTACTAACAAAGAGGGTTTTTAGTGCCGGCTCCTTCAGTTTGTCTCAAAGCAGGTTTGTGTGACGTTGCAGTCTTGCAGGGCAGAGAGCCAGTAAACCTTGTATAGTGTACCTTTTGTAAAATGGCTTCCATTACAAGGCTCTAATGTTGTGTGTTTCTTTAATTGGCTATTTTGGATACAATCAGACAAAATGCTGGCCGCCCTGCTTGCCAATGAGTGTCACTGAAATCGATCTCGATTTACTGCTCGACAGTATGTGTAATGACTGCACCACTGTGGAGTCGCCTCCTGACTGTCGGTATCTGACTGAACTGTTTCAGAGCAGACTGCAGACTCTGTTTCACACAATTGATTTCCATTCGGTGCTGATATTTTTGACTGGAATCTCAGCAAGACTTTTTATTTAAGCATGTATTGATCTCAGGATATGGATTCCCCCCCCCCTTCATTTTACCCTGAGAAATACTTTAAGACCACAAAGGAGGGTGGAGGAGTGATAATATTAAAAAAAGAAGAAGCCCCCATTTTCTCTTTGATCCTAGCTAAGATACTGATAAATACATTGTACAATACAAGTAATTCTAGGATATATAATTCCTTAAGTGTTTGTTCTCAAATAATCTTTGGTAAGTTGTCTTTCCCTTTGACTAATTAGAAAATAAAGTATGCTATAGGAACATAAACCATTAACTATTTAAAATTGAAAAGAAAAAAGTGACAATTTTGATGAATGAATCCGAAAACATTTCATTAACAGAATGGAAAAAGATTTTCTTTGTGCTGTTTCTTAAAGATACAGATAAAATAAAAAGTATTGGTATGTTTATATTATATTATAAGGCCCTAATCTTACTCAAAACTGCCTTGAGATATGGAATGTGCTGCTAATTAAATTAGTAACAGGAAAACTTGTTGCAATATGGAAATAATATTTAAAATGTTCTCCCCAATGGCTTTTGAGGCGCACGGTTCACAATCTGACTACTGCTTATTGTGTCCATGTTTAGACAAAAAAACACTCCTTAGCTGCTGTACTTGTGTCTGCATACTCCTCCATCTGGAGGAGTGACTGACTGCTGACTGAGTGAGGGCAACAGACATCAAAACTTTCAGGGGTTTTCCCAGACAAAAGCGGTCTGCTCACGGTCAGTCAGCTGACGGTGTAATTTAATCCACATGCTGTGGTGCTGTGATGTTTTCATTGCAGTCATTTAGAGCTCAAATGATTAGTTAATCATCTAAGCCAATGGTTGAAAAATATTTATAATATAAAACAACATTTCACTTTTACATTGGCAATTTCCTGTGTTTATGTCTATGAATCTGCACTAAAAAGGAACAAAAAGGCATGTTGATTCATTCAAAAACGAACAATCAATAATGGAAATGCTTCCAACTAGACTACATTATATGGGCAAGGCCTATTGCACTGCAGTACTTTATACTTTTGTACTTTATTCACTGCTCTGCATGGTTACCAGGGATTGGTCCACTATTGAGTAGTTGTTAATGTCCATTTAACTTCCATCAGGCCATCTGGGAGCATATGGAAGATTGTCACCACTTAAGAACAAGTGAAGGCTTTAAGATGCTGAGGAGGGGTCCTGGCCTCCCTGTCAGCCCTCTGACCACCAACCACTCCTCTTTATCCCTCCTCCTCTTACCAATGTTTGAGGCACCGGTCGCTATGACAACAAAGGAGAGACCAGGATTGCATGAACATGACAAGGGCTTTGAATAATGTTTGAGACCCCCCTGCCTTCCCCCGTAAACTCTCTGCATAGTTTCAGTCATTTTGAGTCCAGGAGGATTAAAGCTTATTCATTTATCTGGAGGGAGTTAAAGGACGACAGATTAATACAGGAAATAATAGGATATTGTTTTTACATCAACTAGATGTTTGTATATTTCTTTAAGTAGTAAAAAAACGTAATTTAAAAACCTCATCTTTGTCACATTTTAAGAAGTATTAATATCTGCTGTTTAGTCTCATGTGTGAGACATTAATGTTTCTCTTTGTCAAATAAAAAAAACATGATCGTAAAATGTATATCTTTGGGTTATTGGACACCAGAGGGTGTCAACTTTTGTCTGTGGTAATTTAATAATGACAGTAGCCATTTGTTTCAGCCGGACAGGTTTCAGCAGTCCACAACTAAACATAACACCAGTGAGCTGATTGACTGGTGCATACTCATTTGGTTGAACAAGATCTATAGTTCCAGACTATTGCCAGGAAATGGGATAAGAGTTTTGCCATTGGTCAGTCTCATTACCTGCCATTCAGATTAGATTAGACTAGATTTATTGTCTTTATTGTCTTTACAATAAATATTCCTTTACTTTCTACACAGCCTGGAGAAACACACATAAGTATACAAAAACATGGAGACGCTGAATACAAAGTAAATGAATTATGACAGGATTACATGTATGTTTATCTTGGTCATGGACTAACTCGCTTTTAGAGGAATTGCCTCTAAACAACAACAGCTTCCTCAACAACGCATATTGCTCCTGCTGCCATTCCATGAAAGTGCATTTCAAACTGCATTAAGGTGATGACCTAAGTGAGTCAATGGACAGAGCATTTCTGTTCTTTTTTCTGTTTGATTGGTTATGTATGAGTTACAGCAATGCATCAGTGTCGAACCTTAGTGCATTTGTTAAAACTGTACCAACATAACTAAACAGTACCAAATATAGACTAGAGTAGAATTTTTGTAGAATTTAGTAGAATTAGAAAAAGCTTTAGAAATCACAAGAACATATTCCATCATCCAGACATTGAAGGTGCTAATTCAAGTGTGGAAATCACAGTTGAGTCACTGTTAGTAGACTTGTCAGCTCTTTAGTAAACTTGGCAGGTTGAAAAATGCCTTGGCATGGGCCTGTCCTGGCTGAGGGAGGCTACAAACATGGCTGGCCAGCACGCCTGCTGTCAGCCCCACTTTCACCCACTGTGACCCATTGTTCTTGTCGTCTTCATCTTTTTTCCTCGTCGGTGTGACTAAGAGAAGATTGAGAGTGCTACAGGGAAGGTGAATAAAGAGGAAAATGTGCTGGATAAAGCTTGTAATTAATTTTAAAACGTAGGATAAATTGGTGACAATCCCTTGAGGATTCTCCACATGAGACACTGAAGTCTTAATAATAGTGTGTGTATGTGTGTGTGCATGTACATGTATTTGTTACCTTTTTGAGAACTTTTTCTGGCTTCTGAGGACCAGCAGTAATACAGGTTAATACAAACTCTTAATTTGTGTGTCACGTAGTGAGAACACAGTGAGTCTTGCTGTGCTGTAAATCCAACATTGACGTCTTCTTGACTGCCAGACAAGGTTAAAAACGTGGGTTTAGTACACGCCCATCAGTCGGATATCCTTATACTCTGTACTGTGTTTGTAGCGCACAGCTGGCTCTGCTGTCGGTGGTGATGTCGGAGCAGCATGACTTCATCATCACACGTCCCGTTGGCCATTGTTCTCCACACAACGCTCGACTGTTCACCAAACCACAGAACAAACTGCTGATACTGTAGTTTGTATGTGTCAGCCAGTTGTGTGAAAATGTGGGTGTGCCTCAGCTATATCATTGTTTACTGTTGGATGTACACCCATAGCTAAATCACATCACTTTCAACAAGTCTCCTCTGCTTCTCCCTTGAGATATTATCCGGTTATGAATTTGAAACTGTTCCCAAAGCCGATCAGATGTGTGGAGACAGAAGCCTTTGTTGCTGTCAGGAGAAATAGCAGCATGTTAGAAGCCGTTTCACGTCTCACATGAAAAGAGACCCTTTACTTCTGCTGCCCCATGCTTTATAAGCCAAATGCCTCAAGTTTGTGCTGCTTGAATAGTTTTAATGAATGGTGTGTTCAGGCTCTTTGTGTGTGGGCCACTATTGTCTCCTGGGATAGTTTTATGCCTTTGTCTACTCTGTATAATTGAAATTTTGTATTGGACTGGTTTGATGCATAAACATTCCTTGAACACACCCTGCTCTGGCGACTGGAAAGTGGACTTAAGACTTACTACAAGGCTAAACTGAATGACTGGAAAGTTGCCAGAATATGATTCAACTTGAACCTTGATTTGGACTTTATATTTCCAAAGAGTTAAGAGTTATCTAAGAGTTAAGGACCTCATAATTGCAATGATAATTGATCAACTTGGCTGCTCTCAATGACTTGACTTTTGCATGAGTAAACATTGAGTAATTAAAGACCTGAGACATAACTAGATTTGCATTTACAAATTTTACAAAGTTGTCACGTGTCTAGAACAAGGTTTATGGCCATAGATTGTTTTGGTTTTAGTAACTTGACTTGTGATTTAACTTGGACTTTTTGTTCCTCATTCAGAGCAAGTGACCCCTCCCAGCCGCCACCATGGCTCTGGTTCAGGCTCTGCCCATATCTGCTGAGCCCCACAACTCAGGCCTCAGTGGAGGGACCCGTAGAAGACTACAATCTGGCCCTTCACCCCCCATCAACGCACCACCACCCTCCACCCTGGATCCCATGGGCTCTGTTAGCAGCCTTATAGCCACCCGCCCTGGTCCCTACCAGGACCATCGCTCCGGTGTTGAATTTGGAACAAGGGTTCGACGACCCACACCCGGAGCTTCCCGCCTTGATGGCGAGTCTCCACAGGATCATTTACTGCAGAACATCTCACCGCTCAAGAAACAAAGCTCCACAGCATTCATCAGGGGCCTGGAAAAGGAGAGCAGGAGTGGGAACTACACTTATCAAAATGAGGACTATATGGGTGACTGGAATGAGAACCATGCAGTAACCACCAGCCCAAGTAGTGACACAGATGAGATTAAAGAAGGATCAGGTTTCAAAGGGAATGTGGGGGGGCCTCCTCCAAAACTGATCCCAGAGTCAGGAAAACTTGAGAGAGTAAGTCTTTGAATAAATGATTGTGTTTACTTAATGTAATGTTAAATAGTACATAATACTATGATGTAGAGCTGAAACAATGAATCGATTACTAAATTAATCAACTGCTACTTTAATAATCGATGAATCGGTTTGAAGCTTTTTTCATGATTAAAACAAGATTTCCGATTGTTTAAGCTTCTTAAATGTGAGTATTTTCTTAATTTTATTTGCTCTGGATAATAAAGAAATCATTAAAATTTTGAGGTTTGAGAACACGATCAACATTTTTAAGGTTTTCTTATATTTTATGGGCCAAACGATTAATCAAAAAAAATCAACAGATTAATCCATTATGAGAATAATTGTTAGTTGCAGCCCTACTATTATGAACCTGCCATACAATGCTCAGTATATTACTCACTGTAAATGTGTATTACAATGATGACCATACATATGGTGCATGATACATTATTATTATTGTTCAAATAAGTAAGTCTGCCATGTCAGCCACCTGTTCCTGCTTCCCAACATGGTTTCTGTCTTGATTTCTCTTTTCTAGAACATGGAGAAAACAGTGCTGCGGCCCACTGCCTTCAAACCAGTCATTCCGAAAAGCCGCACCTCCATGCAGTACCTCTCTCCTCGCCATTGTGCCAACGTTCCAGAAAGCCAAAACACCCTGAACCTGCTCAGCCCCACCCATAGGGAAGTGTCGCCCTCCTGCTCCGAGAAACGCAGTTCGTACAGCGGGGCCCGCCACAGTGGCGGCGGGGGGAGCAGTCAGTCCTGCTCGCTGTCGGACTCTGGACGCAACTCCCTCTCCAGCCTGCCACCTTACGGCACCACTGGCTACAGTCTGGCATCAGGAGAGGCCTCTGTAGGCCACATGGAGCCCATGAAGAGTGCTCCATCAGTCGGTGCACACGGACACTCAAATTCAGACAGTGGGCGCTCATCCTCCAGTAAGAGTACAGGCTCTGGGTCGATAAGTGGCCGAGGGCAACCTTTATCTGACAGCGGATCCAGTGGGCGCTCCCCTGGTCCTCTTGATGGTTATGAAGGGGTGGTCAGGGACCTGGAGGACAAACTGAGGGAGAGAGAGCTGGAGCTGCAGCAACTTAGAGACAACCTGGATGAGAATGAAGCCGCTATTTGTCAGGTGGGTTGACGTGTACGGATTGGTCCTTTTTGTTTTGTACGTTAACTGTTCTAATGGATTTTGCTTTTTGATATTGTGTAGGTGTATGAGGAGAAGCAGAAACGCTTTGAACTTGAGCTGGAGGAGCTGAGGCAGAGTTGTGCCACCCGGATGCAGACAGCCTCACAGAAGGCCCAGCGCGCCCAGCAGGTGCTTCAGATGCAGGTGAGAACACCTGTTGAGAAGCAGAGTTGTCTATAAGACCTTCAGATTCTCAGAAAATCAACAAAAATAGAATAAATAAATGGAATAGAGAACCCTCATCTGCTAAAGACTGCATGTCTGTCAGCTTCCCATGGATGTTGCCTTGAGAATTAATCATCGGTACAAGACAAAGCCAATTAAATACATTTCAAAACTCTATATTCTGAACTCCTTTGTTTGGTGAAATGGCTGCAGGCATTTCAGCTGCAGCAGGAGAAGAAGAAGCTGCAGGAGGATTTTGCCCAGCTTCTAAAGGAAAGGGAACAACTCGAGGAGCGCTGCACCTCATATGAGCATGAGAAGATCCAGCTGGGGCCTCGGCTTGAAGAGACTAAGTGGGAGGTGAGCAACACTGCACAGTTTCTTGAATGTATACAAGGTTTAATGATTAAAAAGATATAAAGATATTCGACACTCAGTATTTAAGACTAGCTGATGCTCATTGTTCTTTTTCATACATGGAGGATATGAGTTTCAACCTCAAAGCTTCCTGAATTATTCAGCTGTTGTGACAGACTCCAGCTAATGAGAGAAACGTGATCGCTGCCATACACACATCTTTAGGTCAACGTTAAACTCAAGCACTTTGCAGTTGAGGACTGTAAAAGACTGGGGAAAACATATATTCATTTTAAAACCTAGATCAATCAAGATTTGCGTTTTTTGCTTGGAAAAACTTAAAAAAAATATAATATTAGTTAATTTAATTAGTTAAATTAATAGCTGTCTTACTGTGTACCAGGAATATACAGCCTGTATGGAACAGTTTTTCTCTCTCAGGTGTGTCAGAAGTCGGGGGAAATCTCTTTGCTGAAGCAGCAACTGAAGGAGGTGCAGGGAGAGTTGGCTCAACGTGTCGGAGAGATCGTTTCACTGCGGGGTCAACTCAGAGAGGCTCGTGGTGAGCTAACAAACACCCAGGTCCTGCTCCAGGAGGCTCATGGCACTACCCGCACACGAACCCTGGAGCTGGAGGTGTGTGAGAATGAGCTGCAGCGCCGCAAGAGTGAAGCAGAACTCCTAAGAGAGAAGGTTGGACGTCTCGAAGCAGAGTTGGCTCAACTGAAAGATCAGAGCCAGGGAAACAGACAGTGTCAGGTGTTCCAGGAAGCAGAGGAGCACATGCTCGCCTATGAAAGTGACGAGGCAAAGGCTCAGCGGCAGAGCAGCACCGAGGCCTTGCAGAACATGAAGGCGCAGATGGACAGGATGAGGAGTGAGCTGATTTTTGAGCGTCAGCGGGCTGAGCAGCAAATGGGAAGCTTCGAGGAGGAGCGCAGGATATGGCAGGAGGAGAAGGACAAGGTAATCCGCTACCAGAAGCAGCTGCAGCAGAACTATGTACAGATGTATCGCAGGAACCGGGAGCTAGAACAGCACCTGCAGGACCTCAGTCAGGAACTGGAGAGCAGGGAGGAGGACGAGGGCAGTGGCAATGAGATAAACTTTGATGAGGTGGCTGCCACAGAAATTTGACCCCTGTGTGTCACCAGTTTTTGATTTGCACTACTATCAGCATAACATTTTAACCCACATAACACAGATCTGGTCTCTTCTTGATCCTTTAGAGGGAAACGGATCGGCAGCGCACACACACAAAAAAAAAATCAAAGACAAAAACATCTGCAGTGTAAAATCAGCCACACTTTAGTTCTGCCTCATTGGTCTGCTCTCCATGGAGTCCTGCTTTAAAAGCCAATGACCTCCATTAGTCATTAGTAGGCCACCTCGGTCCTCTTTTCCTCCATTAATGTCTGTGTTAGTATTTGCACTGACTAACTAGACATCAGTGTTGTAGTCCTCCTTCACAGTCTGATTCTAGGTGATGGGCATGAGTAACATCAACCTTTCACAGTCCTCCCACGCTGTTCGTCGTGGGCTCACATTAGTACCATTACTTCTGAGTGTGCCCACACTGTTCAAATGACGGCAACACATCCAGCATGCTGTAAGAGTGAGTAAGTCGGATCTAAAGTGTTAATGACGGTGGATTCACTGTGATGTAGTGAGGATTCTATTGTTTGTTTTCCCCCCAGAACTCCAACATGGCCAACATTTAAACTTGAGAGGTTTCCAAAATAGGTTTACTTCCTTCTGTTTTGGAGGATGGCATAAAAACACTGAATTAATGTTTTCATTACACACAGCACAGTACACAGAATTAGTTTCTCGATGAAACAAATACTAACACTAACAGAACTCCTTACATACAGTGCACATGTCGGCTTCTCTCTTGCCTCTTTATTGCACTTGTGAGAAGAGTTGATTTCATCACTTTCTGTTGTGTGTGTGTGTGAGTGAGTAAGTGGGTGATATGGATGAAACTACTTTAATGGTAAACAGTACAGTCATTTTATAATGCTTTATACTGTTGATTGCAATATAGTCATTGTTCTAGAATAAAAATACATGTTTTTAACTACAGGTGTTACTAATAACATTAACAATGGCTCTGCTATTCTCAAGTTTTTCTCATGTGGTAGTAATTTATCATGTACAGCAACAGAGCCGTGCATTAAATCACTCCTAATTTTCTTTTATGAGGACACCAAATTCTCATTTTAAATATTTTCTTTTATATAATTTCTGGCATTTCCAGTTGTTTTTTTTTCTATAATGCACTAATTGAAACAGCTGGATGAAAACAAGTAATCTCTTGTGAGAGTCTGAAATTGCATTTACTGCTTACTGAAAAAAAGTGAAGGGAATTATTAGTGACTGTTTTATTATTGAGGTTTAGGCTTTTTCATGATGTGTTGAATCAATTGTGCCTATTGAAAGAGGCTGTTGTTTAAAAGGATGTTTATGTGAGTGTTTTTTTGGCTTCTCAAACTATTTCAATACTATTTACACACAGTAGCACTCATAACACAGTAAACTGCTCCTTTCAAAATAGTTTTAATTTATTTTACAATGGGTACAGTCACCTGACGAGAGCTTCCTTTTCCTTGCATAAAAACTCTAACTTGAGTGATCAGTGTTGCAGGTCCTCACGATAAACATACAGATAAGAAAGATGCGTGTTATGTGCAGTCCCGACATTGATATTCAAAATAGCACACTTAAGCCTCATACAAAAAAGGGAGATCACAACCATTGTGTACACCATGATAAACTTAATATAGCCTCCATATACAGTAGCTCACACTTAGTGTTTTAAATTCCGTCCCATAATTTGCTAATATAAGGCCAAAGTTATATTTGTCCACTCAACCAGAAATGCACATGTGACTAGTGTGACGTGTTTGTAGGATTTGTGTCTTCCATGCACTGAATGATGTTTGAGTGTGAAGTCGAAAAACTACTTGGACATTGACGTGACGATTTTTCAGCAGCTTCTAAAATTAGAGTCTGTGTTTCACGTGTATGTATTTCACGACACTACAATGAGAACACTTGTTCCTCTTATCACTGCTGATTTGAACTATAATCCTCTCTGTAATTAAACATAGAAGTATTAAGTTTCATTCCAGAGATGTATTTCTATCTCAAAAAAAAAAAAAGAATAAAAACATAGCCACTGTGAATAGACCAAAGCAATGCACAGTATACTCTGCTCCTACAGTATAGATACAACGCCTGTATATTAATGTCGGTGTGGATGTTTGTTCTGGTTCCGTAGTATAATTTTATAATCCACAATATTTGTATAAAGACATTAAATGTATATTTTCATGCTGTACATTTACTGAACAAACCTATGTTTTTAATTAAAAAAGACAAAATGCTAAAGCTGCCTGTGGTACATGGAGATGTGTTCAAAAAGTCCTACAAGCTTTTGTAATATAACTGGAGATTTATTTTTCAGGTGTGTTTAACAGACCTTATACCTGGATTATTTACTTAACAGCCCTGTGCTTGTTTACATTTAGACAATGTAGGTTTGTGCTCTGGGATTACACTGGGATTCTTCATTAACAGAAATGTTTGTGCACGGCTCACGTCTGCCTTCTACAGGTCAAACATCAAACAGTCCACAGTGTTTTTGAAGGCACTCAAGTTACAGTTTGTTATCCTGCAATTTCTTTTTTAATTAAAGAGCTCAGACATTGCTGAAAACACATCTTCGGTACACTGATGAATGTTTTTACAACATAAAATGTAAAATGAAAGCGACGATCTTGGCTCCTGGGTTTTGATGAAGTGACATCAAGGCGTCAGGAGCAACATTTATCATGATCGAGTGTTTGTGAGGATCTCTTTTGCCGTTTTCTCGTACATGACAACATTCCTCTCATTCTCCACAGCCATGGTGTCCATGTCGTCACGTTAAAATGAATGGCAATAAAAACATACCTGACCTCAGCCGTGCTCAGGTTTTCCTGCCTCTGTTAAAATCACCAGAGACGATTCATCCACATTCACAATGAGCAGTCTCTTTAAATGTTTTTAGGGACTTTGACCACAAACACCATGGGGTCTTTGGCCTTGTTGCTGAAGGCTTTTCGGATGATGTCCACGGCATGCTGATGTGTAACACCTTGTAAGGTAACTCCATCCACAGACACCAACTCAAATCCAGCCTTAACATTGAAGAGGGAGGAGTTTAAGTCAGATATGGCGATGGATAAACAAAATCATAAAAATAGTTAAATTTTTTCCTCAATAGCTTTAGATTGATGGTCTAATTGTAATTGTATAAATTGTATTTTGGGCTGTACAAAAATACTTTTGACCTATGATCTAAATTATAAAATGATATAATGAGAGTAAACAGTTCATAATAGGTGTACACGTCCATATTTTTGCTGCTTATTCAGGTCTAACTGAATCAATTATATGTATTTAGGAATTATTGTTGTACACCATTAAGAAGTAGTCGAAATGTGTAGCAGAGTGTTATATTTTAAAAGTTAAAGGAAGAATGATCATTAATTCAGTCTAAAAATGAAAGAGAAAAGTGACTGTGACAGCTGTTACCTTGAGCACTTCACAGGTGGAGGCAGCTCCTCCAGGGAAGATTTTCTCAATCTTCACCACTGGCTGAATCTTCGACTCCATCCCTCCAGATATACTGATTCCTGCAGCACAAAAACAACAACAGTGGGAGTCAGTGATGCATTTTTTGAAAAGTAAAATTGTCACCAAGTTTGGAGAAACAGTCAACTGCATGTGGAATGTTAGGATTGCTGAATATATTCATTTACTGTTTGAGCCACTTTAAAATGTGACTTCCTATGACTGGTAATCTAATATTTTTAGTCTTTAAAGTGAACAGGTTTCACATATAGCTGTAAATACAAATTACATGTTGTTTTGTGATTACTTTGCAGTCCAACTTGCTTCTCAACATCTGGATAGAAGACAGACCTCAAACTGACCGTTAACTCTCAACCAACTGTATCCATTTAAGAGAAGGTCAAACACATTTACCCAGTGACTGTTTGGTCTTGGAGATGGTGACAGTTTTGAGCTCAAACTCCTGCTCAGTGACCGAACCGTTGAGTCCATTTTCAGAAGACGCTTGATGGCTGTTCATGTGTTCACACCCGACCTGCTGATGTGGACTCGAACCAAACACATGCGATAACGCAGGCCGACTCCTGCGAGCGGCACTCTGCAGCGTGAACACCGTCTCTTTACTCCTCTCTCCACGTTTCTCCTTTTTGCTTTTAGAGTGACCATTTCTGAATGGGGAGCGTCCTCTCTCTGAGTCGGCCCTGTCTGAGGAAGAGTGCAGTGACACTTCGTCAAAGTGCACAGAGCGAATGGTGCCGATGTCTGTTCGGAGAGGAGGGTGGGAGTCATTGCTCCGGGCCAGCAGCCAGTTGGGGAGCATGGTGCTCGCGGAGCGGGATCCAAGTTCTTTGAACTCTGTGTTGTATCCGTCCACAGGTATGTCCAGCAGAGGAGTGAAGGATGTGGAAGTAGTGTGCGGCCGCTCCCTGGTCCGATGGGTTCCAGATAGACTGAGCTTCTCCAGCTCCCCCAGTAGATGGCTCTCCTTCTCCACCTCCTCAGCACTGTGTAGCTCAAAGCCTCCTTTGTAATCTAGTGAGAAAAGATATTAATTCACCCATCCTTTCTTCTGTAACCCAGGCTGTGGTTTTGGAAAGTAGGAACGCCAGTTCATTACAGTAAAGGTCAATAATGATAGCTTCAGTTGTCTGAGGGATCATCTTTATCATGCCATCTCTCTTTTAAGTGGAATTATCACTTGGAACACATCGAGAGTTTCTCCCTCTTCAAAAAAATCTCCATAAGCAGCTTTTAAATATAATAAATCACAAGCCTCGTATCAAAATTACACTTGAAAACTAATATTCTAGAGGAGGTGAAAGGCACTGACCTGGGATGGGAGTGATGAGGCGTCGTTTGGGTGCTCGACCAGACATGGGAGAGCGAAGAGGAGGAGTTCGAACTGAAATAAAAATGGATGTTGAATCACGGGGTGAAATAAGAAGACACTTACTGTATATTTAGCAATTGTAGAAATGAGAAACACACATTGCTGCTAAGAAATGTCACAAATTCAGAATGTGTCATATCCACCTGAGCGATACTTGAGGATATCATAGGCCTCGACTTCTATCGGAGTCACCATGTTATTGAATGCATTCAGGTCGTGAGGTGGAAGCAGCATTCTGGAAAACAAGTTGTTTTTATATTCATGTACTCCAGCTACAGGTCATGGTTATCCTTTGTCACATCAGCAGGTGAGTAAATAACTAGTGATTATTCCTCATTTATGTTTCTCTTACCTGACTTCCCTCAGCAGAAGCAGTTTTTCGGGCCGGTCCAGCACGGCCAGCAGGTGGCGTATCAAGTTCTCCACTGACCGCTCGGCTGTGTACTGCAAATGCAATAATCAGAGCAGCACTTGAGCTTCCAGCGAGACGTGGAAAATGTGTGGTAAATTGTGTAAACCCACACAAAGACTCCTTTCTAGGGCAGATCAACATAACTAAAATCCACAGTGCATCTTAAATCTTGACTGAATTTAATCTCTCACCCGTCGACACGACGTCATCACAGCAGACACCTCCTCCTCAGTCAGCAGCCTACGAGCCATGTCCTCCACTACCCCAAGCATCTCTGAATTTGGCATTTGCTTTCGACCTTCTGGAAACAAGAACAACCCCCCCCCCCTTTACTGGGTTGTTCCTATTTGTGTGATTTTGAGCACAAGGTGTAGTTTATACAGGGAATCACAGCTACCTTTTGTAGACGGGGACTTGGAGCGTCCCCTGGACGTGTCTCTCTTGTGTCCACCCTTGAACAACAAGTTAACAAAGGTCTTTGAGCGCTGCAGTGTGCTCTTCTGCTCTGGGTCCTTCTTTTTCTGCTTCTTCTCTTTCTTCTGCGTGGCTTCTACGATGGAAATACGAACAGTGCGTCAGTACTTGCAGTTCAGTCACTCCGGCCTTTGACAACATTCTCTGCCTCACCCGCCACAGTGACTTGGCTCTGTGACCGAGTGATTGGTCGACTTGGCCTGCTAAGAGCCAGCAGCATGGCTGTCTTGGGTGACTCTCTGCTCCCCTTGCCCTCCTCTCCACCGATCACTGTGTCTCTGAGCAGAGTGGTTGGTCCCAGGCTGCGAGTGGTTTCTGCACCCATCCTCTGAGAAGGAAGGTCTGTCTGGATGGCAGTCTCTGTTCGCTCAGACTCAAACCTGGACATTAAAACTACATTTGATCAGTGAAACAACTATAACAGTTTAATTTGGTTCTATTATTTCCTGAAGATGATAAATGGAAATGAACCAGATGACCCTGACCTCTGGTCCTCAGTGGAGATGCTGACATCCACCATGTCTGAGCCAAACGGCAGGCTGGGAGGGAACATGACCTGAGACAGGCCGCTCAAAGAGCTGACAGGAGTCCCAGACGACAGAGACGAGGCTGAGGAGTTGGATTCTGAACCCTGGGAGGAAGATTTCTGAGTGCCATTGGCCACTAGGGAGGAAAACATGTCAATGTCTGTTATTCACAAAGTAAATACCAAAAACATGAGTAAACAAAGCCACAACGTTAGCTCTCTAGCTGGACAACAAAACCCAGATACATACACTTATTGAGCCACCTGTATTCTGCCACCATCTCCTTATAGGCAGGGTATCGTCCTGCTTCCTGCACAGATATGGCCACAGATATGCAAATTAGATACAGTAGAAACCTTGAAATTTTTATGGGATCGCTATATTTGATAAAGAGTAACCCTAGAGCCATAGAAATCCAACCACATTCACCACATCTGCTTGGGTGGGAACCGTGTTTGCCCCTGTTGACTCTCTAGTAACCTCTGACAGTTGGGATGCTTTCTAACTCCGGTGCCTCTTTTAGTTTCCATGTGACAAAGCGAGGGATACCAAAACACACGAAACACGGGCCCCATGCTTTGATCAGCACCTGATCCCAGCTGCCTGGTGAATAATGCACACGGCCGGGCTATTTTTCACAGCACGAAACCCAAGCTCCGACAAGTAAAGTGAGTGAGGAATATTACGACTGCATGCCAGCTGTCAGCCCCGCCACACAAACCACCGCCGTTACAGCCACTGTGTAGCGGTGCATCTCGTGTAGTTTGTGTTCGGTTTTCTTGAGTGGGAGAATAAAATATGAAGGGCAGAGAGCGGGTCACAAAGTTAATGCATGTCAGGCCATTTAATCGAGGCAGTAATGAAAGGACGAACATGCTTTCTAATAACAAAAGAGTCGTGATGGAATGTGATACAGCCTTTTCAGCTTATCGTTCACACTGAATTCAACACCAAACGGCCTCGCATTCAACTGAGATGTAACTCGTACGAACAACAGTCAGATAAGAGGCTCTACTTCTTTATCTGTAACATATACCTTATTAGCAACAACCAATTTTTAGTTTTGCTACCATTATCTTTCTTATTGTTTTATTTTTATTTGTCCTTTATTCAGCCAGGAAGATCCCATTGAGATACAATAGTCCAGTTTATTGAGTACATCCTGTTCATACTATAATTTTGCCCCATAGTATGAGTCAGTGATGACAATCTTTTTAAAAAAATACATTCCTTTGTATAAGGTTTTGACATTTTCCTTCATTTTATACTTTTTTATACTTATATGCTAATGTGGATTTACTGTTCTAGACTAAACTGGTCAATTAGAATTGAACAATGTACAAAAGGATTACAGACATCAGATTTTAAAAATAATTTCTAACATATCTAATATTTCTAAATTCCAATGTAATTATGTCCATTTTAAATACAAAACCTTTAAGATGATCCACAAGGGATTTCTTCATAAACCACTTTAATTTCAGTTTTCAGCCTTAAACTACATACCTAGTTTACATAACCTCAGGGGCGCAATGTTTTTTAAGGGTAATACAACAACGCGCTCACCTTGATGGTCAACATGATGTGTGTGTGGCTCTTCAGCACCTCCACAGCACTGCTGTGGCTGATGTCCTCAAAGCTCACACCATTGGCAGCCAGGATCTGGTCCCCCATCTTTATTCCATTCTGCTCAGCCAGACCACCAGGATCCAGTCTGTGTCGGAGAGACAGACAAATCATCAAACACAGAAAAATATGAATTTAGGTATTAAGACACAAAAAGGCTGAGACCAGAGTGAGTTAGAAAAGGGTGGTCAAAAGCAGAAACAAGAAAGCTTTCTTTCTAATTTCTGTCTATTTGAGTAAAGTGTTATTAAAGATCATTATTCACATCATCTTTTAACTTCTCTATGTGAGCTTTGTTAACACGTCTCTCACTTTCCTCAGCAGAGATACATACTTGGAGACATAGATGCCCAGACCAAACTCCTTTCCCCCACGGATGTTAAAGCCAAGGCAGTAATCATCGGAGGTGGTGTAAAGGTGCACAATCCTTTGGAGGGCACTGCCGGAGCTGGCCTCTGAAGGTGTCCGCCCACTCTCCTCCACCACCATACGCCTGTGTATCAAGTCCACCCTGAGAAACAAACACGATCACAACACAGACCGTGAGTCAGCCAGAGCCACATTCAGTCAGAATCTGATATAAATCCAGTAGTAATCCTTTATTACCAGGTAGTCTTCTCCTTGGAGAAGCGGATGCCGGGGACTTTGCCAACACGTCTCACCACCATCCTCAGCCTGTTGTTTCCCGTCAGGACCTTCACAGCGCTGCTCATGGTGATGCTCTCCAGGCTGATCCCGTTCACCTCCACCAATTTATCCCCCACTTGAAGGCCTGCCTCCTCTTTGAAAAACAAATGATTAAAAACAAGAGTGCAAACTCAGTATACGTCACAAGCAAGTGGTCAGTGACTGCATTTAATTAACTGCTTATGTACCTAAATGTAGTAAGTCATGTTACCTGCTGTACTGTTGTCCTCCACCTTACTGACAAAGATGCTGAGGCCATGTTCGGAGCCTCCGCGCACGCTGAAGCCAAGCTTTCCATCCACACTCTTATCCACTGTGATGGTATGGAGGTCCTCGCTGTCATCTCCACCTAAAAATATAACAAGGATAAGGATTATGTGACAAACCGATATAATGTTGTTCTCTGCCTTTGAAGCAACAGTTCCTGTGGGTCTATTCTTCCCTCCCATTGAAGAATTGAGTGTAAATGATAGCTAAAAATGACAGCAAAATACGCTTCTACAACTTCCAGATGACAAAGACAAAATGGTCATAATTCATAATCGTTCAATTATCAGTGTGCAGACTGTGCAGGCATAATTTTGGTCCTCCTATTGGTGGAGGCCACAAGAGAGCACGAGTTTAAAAAACAAACTACAAAGTCATGTGCATTTTGTGGGTTAAAATTGTTCCGTTTCATCTAGTTTTAACAATGACTGCAATCCATCAATAATTACAGTAATATAGATGGAAATGCACCAAATGTAATTTTTTTGATAATTAAGTCATTTGCACAGAATTTCTTTTAGAAAGTGTGTTTATTGTGTTTTTTATTGTGTTAAATAATAATAATTTACTTCCTGCCATTGTCCATAATGTTGCTAATTTAATAGTGATCATATGCAGGAACACTGATCAGGTAGGTATGTTTTAATATGTAAGATGATGAGGATGGTTAACTAAAAGTAAATTAGGTCTAATTTCAAAACAGAAAACTGTGCATCTGCTAGATCAGTGGTACCACTTGAGAAAATATTGAGCTCTTGAAGTAACACATTATCACCAATGTTAGAATGCAGTGGTGTAAATAAGCCGAGCAAAGTCAACTACAGTCTTAATTTGCTCTCTCTCACATATACTTCAGACACTGGTATAGTGAAATTAGATTAAGTTGTATAAAGTATTTGTTTTCTACGCACTCTTGGTCAAAATCCCTCTATTTATGATTTTCCTCAAAGTACCACCAGAGGAAGCATACCACAGTTTGAGAACCATAGAGCAACATACTGAACATCCCTGGTGCTTTGTCTGTGTTAGTAATACAGTACACACTGTACACAATCAGCCAGTGTAGCTACTCCTTACCATCCACAGGAGAGTTGATGAGGATGACCCGGCCCATGGGCGACGAGGATCGGATTCCACGCCGGCGCTGCTCCTTCTTCCGCAAGAGGTTGCGTGTGGCAGTATGTGACCCTTGGGACCCAGGGGTCTTCTCCCTGCGGGATGGGTCTGACAAGTGAGCCATGGAGGCTGGCAGGGTCCCCTTTCACACACACACTCCACCGGGGGCTCAGCTCCAGGTGGAGGAGGCTACAGCTGTGTACAACAGAAGGAAAGGTATTCTCCGTGTTTCCCGCACTCTTGAACTACAACACAGTATACCCACACTTAAATACGCGTACACGTTTTTGAAAATGAAATGGCAGAATATTCCAACTCACTGATGCGGGCTGCTTTGTGACATGACGGCTGACTCTTTGGTCCATTCCTGCCCATGATGCATCTCTCTCACCTGTCTGAGTCTCAAAGCCACACCAAGAGTTAGTATGTAAACAAACACACCTACAGCTACACAATAACACACACTAATCTCTGCTGCAGAGCATCTATGATCCCACTGCTTACCAAGTCAACCCACATTATAGAAACTGCATTAGTGCCAGCAGTGTTTTAATGTAACAAAGTACAAATACTTTGTCATTTTATATCAGAAAATTACATTTGATAGTTCAGTGTTCATCAAATGTCAAATACTTTAAGACTTTTACTTAAGTAATATTATTAAATGTGACTTTTTCTGGTAAGATACGTTTACCCTAGTATCCCTTTATGGTACTTTGTACAAGACTGCCTGCAGGTGATGTTAAAAATAGGATTTAATGGGTTTATTTAGCTCAGACTTGACCCACTTAAAGTTTGGACGTCACATGATGTCGATACCATGGTAACCTGTCACTAAACTTATACTGTGATCATAATATACACGTCCCTGTGGCGTCACCTTGGGGGTTCCCCCAACCAATGTCCACAGTCAGAGTCAAACTGCACTTAATTACCTTTATTTAACAAACCAATGAGCTCCGCAGACGACAGTTTTACAGAATATTGTTAAAAATAATAAACATGGAGAAAATAAACAACAACTTACCACACATTTTACGCTTCAAGACGCAGCTGACAGTATCTCATTTGATGTATATTAACAATAAAAGACAACACATATTGAAAGCGGCGGTCAATTAAGTTGGGGAAAGTGTCCCTTGTGTCCTAAAGTCCATTTCATATTCCGTAAATTCGCTAAATTAGATCAGCTAACGGACATACCAGAGTCCATGGTGCGCAAAATGACCACGCTCACCTGGCTGGAACATTTCCCTTGATGAGTGAGTCTCCGCCTCCAGAGCACGCTGATTGGCTGGATTGTAGCAGATTGGGAACAAATGATTGGAGGAAAAATATGCCACTCAACCGACAACCGTTGTGCAGCAGACGAGGAGTCAATGCCAAAAATAGTATAATGACTGTATAATTAATGCAATTTACAACTATAACAATAAATGACGCATTGATTTATTACATTTACTTTATTCCAAGCATTTCTTTCATATGCATTTCACACAATTTTATTCTGTTTTCACTATTTTTCACTAGGTCTTCAATTCAAACAAAACTCATAAGGAACAATATTTAACTGTCAAAATCTTGTTTGTTAAATCACAAGTGTTTGTTAAATCTCATTCATATGTGGCTTTTTGCACTTTCCTCTGTTTTAATGACTGACCATGAGGTACAAATAAAAACTAAAAATGGTTTAACCTGTTTTGTCCTCCAGTAACACACAGACCTCTGAACTCAGACCAATTTCAAAAATCACCCAGACAAAAAAAGACTCAGAAAGACTAGATACAACTTTTTTCACATCATTTAAAAATAAAGGGGTTTGATTTGATGCGTAACAATATGTTACAGAAAACATATCTATGATGTAAAATGAAAGCATAATTATCTAACATTTAATTGGCGGCCCACGTGGAATTGATTGAAGGGCCGCACGTGGCCCATGGGCCTAGAGTTTGAGACCTCTGTGTTAAGGTATAAAGAGAGAAACTATGCCCAAGACATACTGTATTTTCCTGTGAGGACAAAATAGAACATTTGATTTGATTAATTCACTTTAGTTTTAATCCAGATGAAATACAACAATTGTTTTGTTATCCACTACAAACTGGTTGCCATGTTTGATATTTTGGCCAAATGACGCATTGTATTCAGTGATCTTTAACCTAGAGGAGGAGGAGGGACAGACAGTGTGAGCTGGCGCATTCGTTGTTGTTGTTTTATTTTTATTACATTTCTCAGTTTTGTCTGCTGTCTCGACGACAGCGTCACCGAATAGCAGCTGTGTTTAATCAGGTCATGTGATCAGTGTTAAAAAGCCCGAGGTTTGTCAAACACTGGAAGGATTGAGCTGGAACTGGAGTCGCGCGGTGGTGGTTGTTGTTGCAGCAACTGAGAGTCCGACATGGATTAACTGAAACCGCGCAGAGCAGCAGGAACATGGCAGGGGGAGTCGTGGCCGAAGTCGCGGCCTCTGTCTTCGGCCTCATCACGGCTGTCATGAATTTCTTCACGAACATGTTTCTGACACCGCCGCTGAGCGCCACCATCAAACATTTGGAGGAAGCAGAACTGAAAACTTTGACAGGAGGTAATTCATTTCACCTCAAAGACTCTTGTTTATGTTTGAGCTAATGCACAAGCAGAGCTTTATTTGTTCAATTTGAGTGCGTGTACTGAGTTAATCCCGTTCGCCCTCTTGCCTCATTTTTTCCTTGCGTCAGAACCGAAAACCATCAGAGCCAAATCTCTGTGGGAGACGTCTGGAGCTGTCATCATGGCAGTACGGAGGCCTGGATGATTTTTGTGCAGAGAGGTAACATCCTGGGATGATCTGACTTCATGAAATTTCATTTAAAAAATGTGGTCCTTCATTTATAAAAACTGTCAATTTCCTCAATGACTGTCATAGGTTTTGTGTAGGGATGGGATGATATTACTTTTTTTGTGTCCGATACTGATATCACAAACTCAAACTAGTATCTACTGATACCGATATTAATGCGATAAAGTCATTTTAGACAGTTTATGAAGGGTTAGGGTTAGTTAATGACACGTTTGTGCTGAGTCATTTCAAAGACATAATTCCCTAACAGTGTAACACATTCATTGTTCTCCCAAGAAGAAGAAATAAACAGCCCAAATATGACTCAGCTAAAATGCATATGTTGATTTGAATTTTACAGTCTGTGCATAGTGTGTATTTGTAATGATGACATGTCTTTTTGAAATCAATGTTTGGTAGGACTGTCAGTGACTTATTTCTAAGGTGTTAATCTCCACAGCACGAGTTTGTAAAGGAATGATTCAGCAGTGGGTCGGAAGCATCCAGTACTTTTATCATCAAGCCTCTGACTTGAGATAAAATTATCTGCATGTACACGGACTCCAGACAACATCCACTTGATAATATGCTATAACCATGCTGTAGGTGACGGACCAATGGCTACAAAAATTAGCAGTCTAACCATCCATCCATCCGTCTTCTACTGCTTTATCCTCCACATGAGGGTTGTGGGGGTGCTGTGACAATCTCAGCTGACATAGGGCGATGGGTGGAGTACAGATTGCCAGTAGCAGTGATTTGTAAATGTGTGTTTTTGTAAAACATCTTAAAACTTACTTTGTTGAGTGCTTTTTGTTACAGGAGGCTGCAGAGCTGTCCTCTCTGAAACCCCAGCTGGATGAGCTCGGGGTCCCTCTGTACGCTGTGGTGAAGGAGGACATCGGCACCGAGGTCCAGAACTTCAGACCGTACTTGAAAGGGGAGATTTTCTTGGATGAGAAGGTTGTTTTGTTTTCTTGCAGTGAATTGGTATATTGTGTGGTCTGTTCTACAGCCTTCTCTTTTTTTCATTTGGAGGAAATGGTGTCATCACCAAATATTTTCCAGCATAATTCCGTGTTGCAAATACACTAAAGTCATTCAAGTTCCATCAGTTCCGGTCTGGATGAATAACGCGAGAGTTGCTTGTGTTACAGAAGCGCTTTTATGGACCCCTTGAGCGGAAGATGGGTCTACTGGCGTTCCTTCGTCCTGGGGTGTGGTTGAGTGGCCTGAGGGCGTTTAATAAGGGCTTCATGGGAAATATTATGGGAGAGGGCTTTGTCCTCGGTGGGGTCTTCGTCATTGGAAGAGAAGAGCAGGTGTTTATTAGTAAATTAATGTATTGCATGATAAATCACATAAAAATATGTATATTTGTTGGAAGAAAACCACCTCATTGTTTCTATTTTCTGCAGGGAATACTTCTGGAACACAGAGAGATCGAGTTTGGGGATAAAGTAAACATCGAAGAAGTCCTCAGAGCTGCAAGGAGAATACCACAGGAGCTTCTGTCACTAGAAAAATAATGCTTTATGTTGTCAATGGTGTGCTGGCGTCCTTCTCTATGAAGCCAGGAATGCATTTTGTGGTATGATTGTTTAATTAAGAGGATCCGAGTGTATTAATGACGGTTTGTCTATAAACTCCATAGAGGAAGCGGACCTGATATCGAACGCTCTATTTCCTCATATTGCTCTCATACCATGATGCTATTTTGGGAGCCAAGAGATGGTGACTTTGCAAATAAACTCTCAAATGAAACGATGCCTTTGTGCTTCACGGTTTGTCACTGTGTGGGAGGAAGCTGCTCGGATGCGTGAGCTGGCACTGGGTGAAAGATCTCTCACTCTGTCCACACACACCATTATTTTATGATTTTTGTCCACCACTCCTGAAGACATGTTCAGCATGATTTAACTACTGATTCTTTTGTACATTTGAAACCACCATGGCAGGAAATTTGAATTATTGTATATCAATTGGAACTGCGACAAAAACATTGGTTACAAAGCTGCCACACTATGAGTTTGTTAGTCACAACTACCAATATTTAAGTTGGTATTAATAACAGGCCTTTTAATCTTAATGGTTAAATCTTCACATTGTACCCTCTGCTTCAAGAAAAAGAAGAAAAGACTCAGAGGAAGAACGGCTGTGACAGTTATAGTAATTAGATTACTGACATGAACTGCATTTTATTAGTCAGAGATAACATTTTATATTCATTTCATTCCTATCACACAGCTGCACAGTGGCTAGCATTGTTGCCTCACGACAAGACGGTCAGGGATTCAAATCTCTGTTCAACTGAGGGACGCCCTGTGTTCTCCCATGTCTGGTTCTGTGGGTTCTCCGGGCTCTCCGGGACACATTGGTTTGAATTCAAATGTATTTATTTCAACCTAGTATAAACTGTGTAATTGAAGATGGATCAGTCTTCAGCTTCTTTTAATTCCTCCTGCAAAGAAACAGAGTAAATACACTGTTGAGGTTAAGTATGAATAGTTTAGTCCAGGCTTTTTAGTCAGTGGGAATGTTATTGATACAAATCATACACAGATCAAATAACAGATCAGTTGTTACCGGCTTCATTAAAGTGTCAACCTCCTCAATGGAGTCATCTTTGTCAGAAGGCCTTTCCTGTTCCCCATGCGAAGTCAATGGTCTTTCAGTCATTATTATCGCCCCCTCTGCTGTTGCATCACTCATGGACTCATCTGTGTGTTGCCCGTCTGCTTCTGCCTGAGATGAGGTGGCCAGAACATATTTCTGTTAGAAGCACTGAACCTTTGAGCCTTGTATTTACACCTCTTACTTCTTCACAGTAAGAGAATAGCTCTATCCCTTTGTCACTACAGGGTTTTTTTGAGAAATATTCTGCATTGTATACAAGACAAGGTTTACAACTGTTTGACGAAGATTAAAGTAGATCAGATACCTTTTCCTGAGGAGCATGAGAACTTGAGTTCTGTGTCTCCAGTGCCGTTTCTGTTGTTTGTTCTTCAGGAGAAGATGTTTCCTCTCCTTTGAGATCTTCATTTCTCGGGTCTGTGGTCGACTCTACCAGTATAGAATCTGCGGGTTTATCATCTTTGTCTTCATTGACCTGGTGAAACAATAGTCAAGAATTATTCCTGTAAGTTTCCCTTCACCTTGCCTCTTCTGACATCAGTCTACTGTCCCTAATCTGCCCTGTTAAATTCAGATCACTTAATCTCCTCTTCATCACTCTGTCCGTATCGCTCAATCATTCTATATCTTCAAAATGTTTGCATCAACATGAGCTGTATTTCAGCAGCGTCACCTTCTCTGCGTCTTGAGATTCATTTCTTTGTTTGTCGCCTGGTTCTTCTGAGATGTCTGTTTTTAAATCATCAGCGTCTTGGCTGTTAAGTGCAGCGTGTGGGTCAGGGTGCTCAGGTTCATCAGTTGCGGCTTGACCAACCACCTGCAGCACAGTTGTGAGACACAGTAACATCACTATAAACCTTAAGATACGATTTTAGAAAACCATTTTAGTCACTTTAATCACTTTAGTCAGGTTTCAGCCTGAAACCTGTCTGTATATTCTTCACCTTGACTCCTCTGACCTTGTTCTTCAGTCCCTAATCTGGACAGTTATCTTCTCAATTTTACACCATCATGCACGTCACAATATCAAATCACATGAGCTGTATTTCAGCAGCGTCACCTTCTCTGAGTCTTGAGATTCGTTGTTTTGTTTGTTGTCAGGTTCCTCTGTGATGTCTGTTTTTAAATCACCAGCCTCTTCTTTGCCTGTGGCGTCAGCCTCGGCAGGTTCAGCTTGATCAACCACCTGCAGAATAACATCACCATTAACCGTAAGCCCTCTCCACTGTTCAACACTTTATAATCTTTTCTAGGAATATTTCATTGTGATACAAACCATCCAGGATGTCATGTCACAGGTGTGCACTTATATAGATGTAATTTGACCACAGTGTCTCATCACCTTAACCTCATCTTGGTCATTCTTCTCTTCTTGACTTATGTCGCTTGGCTCCTCCTCACTTTTCTCCTCAGCGTGATCGCTCCTTGACTTCTCTTGATTTTTTCCAACACCCACTTCCTCAGACTCACTGCTGATGGTCTCGGAGAAAGTATTGCTAGCCTCCTCTGCTGGTTTTCCCTCAGGTGATCCTGACCTGCTTACATCATTTGTGACCTGGCAGACACACCATCTCTTTAAACCACGTGCAGTCACTCGTTTGATGGCTATTTCCACACCACACAAGTTGCGTCATGCACAAAGTGTATCATAAGGAGCGATAAGAAGGAGCGATATCCACCACCACCACCAGCACCTCCAACACCTTAACAAAGGTAATAAATCAAAACCAAATAGAGAGACGTGCTAATGATCAGCCTAGAGACACAGCCAGTAGCAGCAGCAGCAGCACTCCGACTATTTTACTTAATCACCTGTTCTGTGTTTTTTTCCTGAGCTTGACTTTGGAGTTCATCTGTGCCCTGCTGGTTTTCAGGATGAGGTGTGTTTGGTTTCTCCTCTGTCACAGGCGTGATGTCATTAACAGCTTCTGTCGCTGGCTCCAGAACATCAACCCCTGTATGCTCCTGTTCAGAGATCAGGTGTTGTGCTCTTGAAAAACTTTGGTCTTTTCTTCCCGTTTCTCAATTGTTTTGGGGGTGATTCATTTAAAACAGCAACTTATCAAAATGGTTAAAAAAAGTGGATCATCTAACATTTTAGGCCTAACTGTATATTACAAACTATGAGTAACTGAAGAAATTAAAACTCCAGGCCTTGCAACAAAAAACATTACAGGGATTTTGTCACAGAACATACTTTTTTTGACTTCTCCAAGGCCTCACTGATCTTTGGCTCCTCCCCGCTCAGCTTCTCCTTGTGCAGAGCCTGTTCTCTGGCTTTCGCCTGCTCCTTCTCCAGGAGATGGGCCTTTTTCTGCAAACGGAAAAGTGGCACGGCAACAAGGCTTGTGACTTACAGAGAGGACACTATTACAGTTGAGGATGGATTGATAAAGTAGCCTTCCTTCATATCTCCATGCGGCTCTTTTAAGAGAGGGTTTATACGGCCAGAGTCTCCACAAGATACTTAGTGTTATAGCACTCAGACTGAGGAGCTTAGACTGTCTAAGCCTGTGTCATCCTTTACAGTGCTTCTTAAAACCTTTGTTTAACTCCAGTGTCTTGAGATGCACAGTAAGTGGCAGTGGAAGAATGAGTATTGTTAGTATCAGCAGTTTCACACTGGTGAGTGTGTGGCCATGAGTCAGTACGTCTGTTGCTGCCCTCCTTTCACACCTTTCACAACAGCTAGATATCTTGAATTAAGATCTGTCCAAAAAAGAAGTCTTTAAGTGATATTAGCAAAATGTGGTTGAACGTTTTTGTACGACACAAGGACAGAGGAAACTCCCTGTAAATGACCACACTTATCACCCTATAAAGCCGAGTATGTCTCCAGGAGCACAAACAGCTAAAGAGGACATTGTGAGGTTTTCTTGAAAAAATTCTATAGAGATAAAATCAGAAGAAACATTTGGTCTATCGTTCAACACACTCCTTGGAATTGCTTT
This sequence comes from Solea senegalensis, assembly GCF_019176455.1. Classification (NCBI taxonomy): domain Eukaryota; kingdom Metazoa; phylum Chordata; class Actinopteri; order Pleuronectiformes; family Soleidae; genus Solea; species Solea senegalensis. The sequence continues at coordinate 7,941,810 of NC_058041.1, forward strand.
AATTTCATGTGTGCCTATAGTAAGTATACACAAAGCTAAGGTTTTATTATCCCTGGTGCCCAGGTTATAGTTTTTGTTTATTGACTGAGCTTTAGAGACTTTAGGTAATTTATTATTTTTTTGGCCATTTTGCTTTAAATACACTTATTAATGAAGACTATTGGTTGACATTGTTGCCTTTTCATTTCAATCAGCTCATCAGTTGCCCTGGTTCGCTGTAGTCGAGTGAATGATGTAGTGCTCCCCCTACTGACAAGGAAGCGGAAATGCAGCTCACCTCCGCCTGATGTTGAACGTTGGAGTTGTACTTGTAGAGCCAGTGAGCCAAATATAAGATGGGCTTCGCAGGTCGCTGCTCGGACACTTGAGCCAGTCCTTCTGCCAGACATTCTCCAAGGTGTTTCTTTATATACTCAGAGTCCATGTTTTCTTTCTTTCTTTCTTTCCTGAAATGCAGAGTTCACGTCGTAACCTGTAAAACAAACACGAGTCATTAATATAGTATGTTTTTTATCTGTGTCTTAAATTCAACATATACAGTTTAAAACAACTTATACTAGAGTAAAAAAACACACGGACAAAACACACAGCGCGGAGCTTCCGGATGTAGCGACGGTCTCCATAGTAACAGTGTCGCGTTCTTCTTACTTCCCTCCGGAACGTTTAAATAGTTCCTACTCACTATTACATTACGTATATTACCACTCACAGCCAGACTGCCAGTAGGCTTCTCATGCTTGTTTTAATAAACTTTTAAAATGTTTTATTTTAATGTGTGGTTTCTTGGGAGTCACCTCCTTTTTTTGTGAAGTTTTACAAAAGGTGAGGGGGAGAAAAAAATAATCCTTTCACATTTAATTATGTTGATACTTAGGAATCATGGCCAACATTTCTTGTCTATTTTATATGTCCTATAGCTTGAAACAGGGACAATTTTTTCATGTGGGTTTACAGGATGGCTTTTTCAGCTGCATGGGGGAGGTGATCGCAGCAGGCTCCATTTCCAAGAAACAGATGACACTGGTTTGCATTTGTAATCACAGATATCATTTTCCTTGTATAATCATACTGCACACCTTTCAGCCAAATATAGCCTTCACACTGACAGCAGGACTCGCCCAATCAGGCTCGAGATCACCGATCACAGTCCTTATAACTGGAAACGGAGAATATTTGATTTCAAAATCAAAAGTCAGATGTACTTTACTGGTGAATTATGTACAATGTGACCCTGTAACAGCTACGTTGCAAGGTCATTATGACACAGGGGATTTGTCTGGTGAAAATATAACATTCTGTCTAATCTAGTGGCAAAAATGCCACACTCTACGTTGATGTTCAAGTAATAAAACATAAACACTTCTTTCAGTAGTTTTAAGTTTTATGTGACTCTATATTCATGAAACTATATGAATATCTGTTCTAATTTAAGTGATCTTGACTAAATCATGAACACTGGTCGTTTAAGTTAATCTTTGCCAAATTAATTTAAGAATCTATAGTGGTTGACATATAGGGTGAGACTTTCACCCTTCCAAATATTCCCTTTGCTACTTTCTGGAACAGAAAGAAAGAAAAAATAGTACAATTGATCATTTGGCAACAAAACTCTTCACTCATCACATGAGAAAAATATTAAAACTACAGCAGATTTCTAAAGTTCTGGCAACTCTTTGTTTTAAAGCTTTAGGTATTGATCCACTTTTTGGGACCTAGTTACCCCACAAAAACCAAGCTACACATCTGAAATGGGTCAATTTATAAACCGAATATGTACTGCTGATCTTCTTTCTTTTTATCTGCAGGAATAAATGATGAATTGAAGTGTGCATGGAAGATCACATGAACACATTTGAAGGTGACAGGATAATACCATGGGCGTCTTGTCTGAACTATAATGAGAAAAGGTCCAGATGTAAATGCCGGACTCCACCAGCAGTGACCAGCTGTGTGGGAACAGGGAAGTCAGAAGTGTCAAAGGTCTCATCTGATCCTACCTGGAGCAACTGCTCCGGTTTCACTGCCAGGCACCACCACCCTGCGTCAGCAACAGCTGTCCTGCCTACAGCCCTGCACTGGCTGCCAGAGAAAGGGCAGAATTACGTCCTTAGTGTGGTGCTGGACGGAGGACCTGATTTATTATTTTTTTTCCCCCCAAGTTTCTTGGATTCTGTGGGAATATTTGCTGCAGCTTGTAAGGTAACCTGCCACCTGTCCTCTGTTGTCTTCGACGAGTATAAAGATGACTCCTGCTTGAAGCTTGGAGTGGGAAAGTTTGCCATCAGGCTGCAGCTTTCAGGGTTTTACTTGGTAGTGGCTTCACTGTTTTTCACAGTTTGGTGCTTTTCATTTTTTATTTTCACTTTATAATTTTTGGATGAAATAGACTAATGTGTCATATTTAGGGTTAAAAGATAAAAAAAAAAATACCATTGTTAAATTTGTTTTTCCCTGCTTTATATTTGAACACATTATATTTGATGACTAAAGTTTTACATTCAAAAGGTAAAAAGAAAATTCCTGTGGTATGAATAATAGAAGGGCTTTTCTTTTTATTGGCACTTAAAATAATGAGTTGCTCTGCCAAAGGAATAACACGCAAAGACGAGCTTTAATACGCGCACCTTTACTCTAATAATAAACATGAACCTGTAATGTAGCTAGAGTCAAATTTGGAATTGGTAGATTTATGGCGCCTCAGCGATGTTTTTGAATGCATGCATGAGTGAGAGTGTGTTTGGGTTGTGAAGGCGCAGACACATGCGGCGCCTGCGGTGTGTGTTTCTCCTTCTACTACACCATTAGATGTGAAACGTGTGCGTGAGCAGCAGAAAAAGAAGAACACTGGCTTCACCTGCCAGGTAAATCTCTCATTGGAGCCGCATGGCTTGTAATGCCCAGTGTGGGCGCTTTGCAACCCCCTCAGTCCCCACTATGTCTCCTCCCACAGGGACAAAGATTTATTTTTAGGTCAGGCCTTCATGGCAGATGGGCCAGATACTATGATGCTGTGGATGCTCATATAACGCACAATTTCTCTGCTGTCCAAATCAGAGGTTTGGGACAACAGAGCACCCTGTCTCCATGGGGTAAATTCAAAAGCTTGGACTAATAATTAAGCTGTGGGGACTTTCTTATTAGATCTGGTTCGCAGTGCACCTGCAGGCCCGATGTAACAAGCTGGGCTTCAGAGCTCCAGCTGTAGATTTTAACACGGATGCGGATCATCGGCTCTTTGAGTATTAGATATCAGTGTATTCCATGGCACTGAAGAAAGCGAAGCTGTTAATGAGTGAATTTGCAGTTTACGATTCAGAACGGCGCTCCTCTGCGCTGCGTGATTGGTGGCACAACAAACACGTTTGTGTCTCAAAGGGCACAGTGTTGAATAGGACATGGTCGAACTCTGGCCGAGTGTGTTTGTGTGTCTCGCATCACATGTTCTTGGACGCAGAAGGTGTCGGTCTTGAGTTTCTTTCACCAACTGAGCCCATGTGATTTCTTGGCTGGGCGTCTGTATTTTCCACAGTACTCAAAAGGTAAAATGAGGTAAAAGATAAGGAAAGAGCGCCTGCCTTCAAAATATGCCATATCATTCTTTCAATTCCACATTAGGTCATCTTAAATATCTTTGACGTATATGTACATTTTTGCTGTCATCGCGTGACGCATAGAAAAAAGTAAATTTTTTAAGACATGATTCACACATAAGTTGCTCTTTTCATTGCTGTCTGTGTTTTTTTAAAGAATGACTGGTGTTATTAATACAAAGGTAACTCCCTCTGGCCCCCATAAATTGGACGGAATATTCTCAATATCATGTCCAAATGTAATTCTCAGATTTCTGTGCAGCAAGTGCAAAGGCCAAATGGGTCAGTTTGAAGCGGCTGAGATCGGTTTATAAAGCTGTATGACAATAAATCAAAGGATGGCATCAGTCCCTGTGATGTAAAACAAATTCATTTCATTGTGTAGGAGGTTATATCTAAGACTATACAAATGTTGTTTATTTCATGATTCTTCAATCAAAAGATTCAATGGGTAATATTTCTGCATTCAAATATCTAAAAACGTTATTTTTAATATCTATTTATTGATTTTTAATTGGTATATGTAGATTCATTCATTTTGACTGGCTTTTAGTAATGCCATGTGTGTAGCGGAGCCACTTCTGTGTTTTACACAAGGTTTGCCTTGGAAAATCCCCATAAATAATATTCTTTCATGCCAGGACTCTTCAGTATGAAGTCCAGCAAATATTTTACAATAAAAGCTGTAAAAAAGGAATGGGATCAGGTCACAGAAAAGCTAGAGTGCTTTTATTTTGTAACATATACAGGACGTGCTTGTGATTGCGACACATGCGACTGATATTTCATCGCCATTGATCTGCGGTTCAGCTGAGCTGAGATTCACCAGCTGGAGTGAGGTGTCTAATCATGCTCTTCAGTCGAGACTGGAGAGAGGGAGGAGGGAAGGGAAGGAGAGTCATTTGGTTGGTGTCACACTTTTTAAATAAGTTGATATGCAATGTAAGAAAAAAAAGAAAAGCTGGAATACAAAGTGAGAACAGTACAGAGAGGATCAACCACTTTATCAGGATGTGAGCCAAAGCTCATGATTCCACGTTGTTTCTCTGTCTTTTGTTTTAGTTTTCATTGAGAGAGAGAGGGAGAGAGAGAGAGAGACCCCAAGTGGCAGAAATTACATATTGTACATTTAATGACCTTTTATGACCTACCTGCAGTAGCTTCAGTGGGCTGTGGCCCACACTTTGGAAAGCACTGTGCTGGATATTATGTTCTGCCCAGTTTAAGTCTGGATTTATTAATCAGATGGCCTACGAGTCTTCGTCTGCAGTTATCACATGGAGATAACCCCAAGGTCTTCACAGCTCCTCGGCATGCAGCGATAGAAGCATACCACGGGTGACAACAGCTGTCCTATAACGCAGGCAGTGCCACGTCTGATAAAGACATCAAAATCAGAGGCACTCTTATATTCCAGTTACAACGAGCATGCGTGACGTTATGATGTTAGACTTGTAAAACTCGCCCGGTGACAAAATACAATGGCAGGATGGAATCTAGCAACAGGTGTAAACGTCTGCTTTAATGTGGCTCCCTATAGGTTTTAAAATACAAGGTTAACTGGTGGGTGACAGGGTGTTGAAGCAAGCTGGGGGAGAGCAAACCACAGTGATGTGATCTGACCCCGTGAGAAAACCCGGGGGAAACAGGAGCACGGTAAATGTCAAAGGACGTGTGAATAAAAGTCCTTGTTTGCTCTGTAGTTCTGTCGTTTACAGCTTAACCACATGCCGGGAATGGAAGCAAAATGAGCCGACTGACACATTGTGCCACGTTGTCACATGGACCTGTTTTCCAGTCACGTTAACTAGAGTTAAACCAATAAATCTTTGAAATTGGTTGAAATAATAGACGCTTGTAGACCAGTGTAAACATGTTACCGTGTTTTTACACTGTGAAGGTGTCGGACCCTGAAATTTAGTGAACTGTTAATGTGAGGAGAACGCCACTCGCCTCTGTGAACTCATGCTGCATTTGTGACAAAAATCCCTGTCGCTAGTTGGGTTAGTTTCCGGAGATGAACATTGGCATTCGCATTCCAGGGCCAGCTAGTGTAACGAAGAGGTATCTACATTACCCCTGTCTATATACTCAGCCAGAATGTCACAGTTCACATGGTCCTCACTGACATGCAAGGTGATATATATACTACTGTTGGGGAAGGCCTCTGAAATTCAACATTCCCTCAGTCTTCCTCAGTTTGCCACCTGTCCACGGTGCAATTCAATGAGCATGGAACTGCGTTGACTGTCTTCAGTTAGACTCTTAAATCAAACCAGTGGTGTAAGTACCTAGCAAGATTTACAGAATACGAGTAATCTTAAACTATATATAATATATATATATGTACATTTTATTTTGTTTTATACCCCCATTGAGATGGTTCAGATGTGGGCAGACCAACATTTTAAATACGAAGTAACTATTGTGACTCGTGGTCATTTTGGTCCAAACTGTCCACAGAGAACAAAACTAAACTTATTGTCCTAACAGGCCAGCAGCAGAATACTTGTGTTATTGTTCTGCTAGAGTAAGAGTGAGTGGGTTCGCATGTTCAATTAAGAATACAGTGAAAAAAGTAAGTTCACTAAAGTAAACAATCAACTCTTACCTGTTACCTGTGTCAGAGTTTAGGGCTGCCATCACACTTTTAGTGCCTGATTAAATAATATTTTCTAGAACAAAGGTCCACACGCATAAATTGTTTGGGTTAGAATTATCAACTCACCTATTACCTAACCTATTTCCATAACTAACCATGTTAGGACACTGCATTGACTTACAGTCATAGTGGACAGCCTAATCAAAACCTTATGTTAGTTTATATGAATAATGCAGGTCCTAAAATTGTCAGTGTTTGAACCAGAAAATGTCCTAAAAAGAGAGAGGACACATGTTAAAATACACTACGTTAACGTTTGACACCTACTTTCAAGTGCATTCTCAATTCCATTTTCTTTCTTTTTTACCAAAGTAAGTGATCTGACCACTTGTAACATTTGCTTTCCATTTTCTGGACAGGTTAGGTTTAAGCATGATACACATAATCTATTTTGACTGACACTAAATATCCAGTCTTGCCTATACTCTTGGCTCTTTCATGCAGAGAGACTGATTAATGTTGCTACAAAACCTAACATGCTGCCAAAACGTAACTGACGCGGGTGACAGGGCACCAGAGAGCACTCTTTTTTTTTTTTTTATAAAGATTGGCACATTTTCAGCTGAGGGGTGGACTTTTAATGCCTTTAGCAGGGACAGTTTCATGCCATGCAATTTGTAAATGTTTACAATGAGCCACAGAGGAACACATCCGTCCAGGACGGTGGTGTATTTTAAGTTTGGCTCACAGACGAGGGCATCAGGGCCTGTGGCTCCCAGAATGATGGTTTTGAAATAAGATGATAAAGGAGGGGAAACTAGGACTTGGGAAGGGAGTAGCTGGACCATTGAAACTGAAGTGTTATTATTCCAGATTCTGTGTGTGATTGAAAAAGTTGGGTGAGCAGGTTTGATGAATGATAGGGCTGATATTCGATAATTGAAGTCTGCCTTGTATCAAAGGGGGCTTTAGAAGCTCGAGTGTCACGGAGCAGGATGGCGATGGTGGGGGGTACAGGTTGTAAAGTGCTTGTGAGGGTGTGGGGGCGGAAGCGCAGTGTGTTAAGGGGCCCCCGGTGTGAAATAGAAGGGAGTGTAGAGAAGCTCGGTAAGATATGTTGGCATGCTGTCCTGTTTATCGCAGGGATGTGAGGAGCAGAGCAAAGGCTCGGCCAGGAAGGAATGAGCAGAGTCATCGAGCTCCTGAAACACGACGCCGCGTCTTGATTGCCCGAAGCAGCTGGGCAGCCACCATATCTGTGCAAGTGTGTTCATCACTTCCAAGTGTGTCCCATCACTTCTCTTCTGTTCAAGAGAAGTGGTTTGAGTGTGTGTGTGTGTGTGTGTGTGTGTGTGTGGGGCTGATATGTGTGATCAGTGACTGACAGTATCCTGTCCTGGTCAATCAGTCGGCCTCTGTGTCTTTACATACGTAAACTCAGCAGCTGCCTCTCTTCTGTTACCAGCTCATTTGTATGAGTTGGTGATTAATGCTGTTTTACTATGTGTTAAGTTTAAAAAGTCCAGTGATGTCACAGGGCAACAACCAAACAAACGTTTTTTATTAACATTTATTTTACTAGGAAGTCACACTGAGATTGAATAATAATGAAAATAATGCACATTAACAATGCATTTTTCATAAGTAAATGTTGATTACATTAATGATCAGTTTTGATAAATAAATACAAAAAAGGCAATAAAAATATTATGTAAACATATCAATCAATAAGCCAAAGTAAAAAAAGTAATAATTTGCAAAATGCCTATTAATAATAAATTTTACGATGAAATGCAGATAACATATTCACATTGCTGTCTCTTAAATACATTTCAGTCCAGATTTGCACATATGTCATTGTGTTTTGATAAATGTTTATTTTTAATTGTTTGTACATACAGTAATTATGTGATTCATGTAATAGTAAAACAACTAATACATTTGGATAAGCAGTAATAACATTATTATTTTTTTTAAATTATATATGTGAGTGAGAGCAGCAGCCTAACATTAGCTGCTGCAAAGGAAACCAAGTGATGTTGACTGGTTGCTAAACACATCAAAAGGATGTAAGCAAATGCCACTTGGACCCAATGCAGAGCGTCAGCGTCTGCTAACCTCATAAGTAATTTGATGTACACATGTCGTGGTCCCTTTAGAACGGTGGGCAAGTCTATGCTCTCCTACCGTCTGGCCTTTTTTGTTTGCTGTCGTGACACTTTCAAGCACTCGCGGTGCTGCAAGTGGTGCCGCCTCAGAGACGTAGAGCACATGGGGCATCGCAGGTTTCAAATGTCATCGGCAGTTCCACCAAAAAGGAACTTCCCCTCTAAGGTTTTCAGGTTACATATGAGGTTATACGAGGCAGCAATTAACTAAAGCTGTGTATTCATCATCCTTAAGCATTACTGCACACATTTTGTCAATTAGGACACAAAAAATTGGGAAAAAAAGTTCATTTTTGGTTGTTTCATGTATCATTTAAAAATGAATATGAGAAACATTTGTGGCTGTCAGACATTTGTGCAGGAAAGTAATATATGTTTTGCCTCTGGTGTCTTTGCTATTTGTCAAAGTCATCATGCTTCCTGTATTTACCGATGGTCCTCCCTCCAGCTTCTTCTAGGGAGACCTTGCTGAGGCGGTATCCCTTCGCGATGCGAAGATGGCGAAACTGCTCCCTCCCTCAGTCAACCACGCGTTCCGCCCCTTCACCCAGGAATCACTGGTGGAGATCGAGAGGCTCCAGGAGGAAAGAAAAAAGGCCGCAGAAGTAGAGGGCCATGAGGATGAGGAGAAACCAACACCTCATGCTGACCTGGAGGCAGGCAAGGGCCTGCCCATGATCTATGGAGACCCTCCACCAGAGGTGCTCAACACACCTCTGGAGGACCTGGACCCCTTCTACCAAGCGGAGAAGGTCAGAGTCTGATTAAGTGGGCTTATTCAGCCACATTGCACTCCTGTTCTTACAAAAATGATGTGACAAAAATGTCTGTATACAAATGTTTGTCCTTACTCTGTATCCACTGTAATTTTACTCCTGGATTTTTCATTGTTATGTGTTTCAGACATTCATTGTGATCAGCAAAGGAAAGACAATCTTCAGGTTCAACGCAGAACCAGCTTGCTACATTCTGAGCCCCTTTAGTTTGGTTAGAAGAGGAGCCATCAAAATTCTCATACATTCATATCCTTTGAACCATTGTGAATTATTGAGTGTGTAGAGTTTTAGAGATGAGGAGTAAAGCGTTGCTTTGACAAGATAACACTGAAGTTTCTTTCCTTAATCCCAAATTTAAATCATTCAGCTTGTTCATCATGGCGACAATTCTGTCAAATTGTGTGTTCATGACAATGAGTAACCCACCAGCATGGAGTAAAACTGTTGAGTGAGTACCTTAGTAATTCCAGTTATATTTATATATCTGTGTTCCCTTCACTCACTCCTGTTCCATAATGTCTTGCCAGGTATGTTTTTACAGGTATTTATACCTTTGAAGCAACAGTCAAAGTGTTGTCGAGAGGTTTCTGTGTTGGATCTTTTACATTCCTTCGAGATCCATGGAATTGGCTGGATTTCATGGTGATCAGCATGGCGTAAGTTACTATATAGCCTGCATGTCACATTGTGTTTTTATATGGAATATTCTCATTGTGTGGCCATTTTGAATTGGGAAATGTGTAGACTTGATGCAGATTGCATTTAAATAATTGTTTTATGTATTTCCACAGATATATTACTGAGTTTGTTGACCTTGGCAACGTGTCAGCCCTCAGGACATTTCGTGTACTTCGAGCCCTCAAAACAATTACTGTGATTCCTGGTATTTTTATCACTTATTATGATATTTTTATGTGTCTTTATACCTGTATTTCTAAAGATTGTCAGCTTTGAAATGTGTTTGTCTTTGTAACTTGCCTTGCATGAATACATTATTAGACACATTTATTATCATTTATCAAATGCCACACTAACAGACACATATATTTTGTTTTTTATTAGGTTTGAAAACCATCGTGGGCGCTTTGATCCAGTCTGTGAAGAAAATGGTGGACGTCATGATTCTTACTGTGTTTGCTCTTGCTGTGTTCGCCCTCGTTGGCCTTCAGCTTTTCATGGGAAATCTGCGCCAAAAATGTGTGCGATGGCCCATTGATACAAACAACACCATGGACATCAATCAGACGACATACTCCAACAGTACATTCGATTTTTTGCAATATATTGAAAACCCAGGTATATACACCGCTATTGTATTATGTCTCCTCATCAAAATTGTATCCACACTGGAGCAGATGTATTTGTTTTCTTGTTTTGTTATAGAGAATCACTATTTTTTGGAGAACAGCCTAGATGCTCTTCTTTGTGGGAACAGCTCCGATGCTGGGTATGTATTGTATTTTTCTTCTCCAGGTATCTTTTGGGGGTTAATTGTTTCAAAACTGTTACAGCAAACATGTTAAATATATCACACAAGTATGGTGTAGTGTGATTTTGTGTCTGGAGCAATCTCGCTGACTCTCCACGCTGACTCTCCTCTGTTGATAGAAAGTGCCCCGAAGAATACACGTGTATGAAGGCTGGGGCAAACCCCAACTATGGCTACACCAGCTTTGACTCATTTGGCTGGGCCTTCCTCTCCCTCTTCAGACTCATGACCCAGGACTTCTGGGAAAACCTTTTCCAGCTGGTTGGCACTTCTTTCATTTGTTGCAATCAGATTTAACCTCTATCTTGGAACTTCTGTCAATGCAAAGTTAAAGAGAATCTTGTCCTTAGTTCTCGCAGTTTCTCCTTTGCTCCAACTACACAGACCCTGCGGGCAGCTGGTAAGACATACATGCTGTTCTTTGTGGTGGTTATCTTCCTGGGCTCCTTCTACCTCATCAATCTCATCCTGGCTGTGGTGGCCATGGCTTATGATGAGCAGAATCAGGCAACTCTGCGAGAGGCCAGAGAGAAAGAGGAGGAGTTCCAGCGGCTACTTGAGCAACTCAAAAATCAACAGGAACAGGTAACTATAAGGATAAGTAATAAGGATACAACCAGATGCAATGGTGGTTTCCTGAGGGTTGTTTATCACATAAGTGTAACTACCTCAACTAAAACTCTTTAAACCAACAGGCTCACATTATTGGGAGCCAAGTCTCTCTGAGCACTAAGAAATCACTCAGTCGTCACTCTTTGTCGGCACTGGCGGATGATGAACTGAGTCTTGAACATGACGATGATGTCAAGGATTGCAATGGGAGAGTTATCCCTATTGTGCTCGTCAGAGCACCCACCATGGTTAAGGTCAGTTGTGTTAGTGAGATTTCCTGCGACGAGCACTAGCTATGTGGAAAGCTGAAAGTTTACCAACTTGTTTTCCAGTCTGCTGTGGATTATGAACTCAAAGAGATGTCACTAAGCTCTGGGCACAGCATGCATCATCTGGACGAACCGGGCTTGGGACAGAGGACTGCAAGTGCTTTGACTGTGCTTACTACAGCTGCCATGGAAGGTATAGAAAATGCACCAGCAACTGTTAGACAAAGACCAAAAGAATCACACATTATATATACATCTTATTTGTTTTTATGCAAAATGGTAGGGTAGAATTATCCAGAAGGTTTCACTGCCTGCAAGCAGAATGCTGACAATGAGCTCAAATTCCTAAGATGCAGTAGCATTGTCTAGTGGTTGCCACAATCAGGCTAATCACATTGTATGCAGGAGAAAACGCTGTCAGCATTCAGTGTCACACCATGGCAGTGTTAAGCTCAGGCTATTTCAGCTCAACTATGACCAAGTGCGGCAAGAATTTCAATGACACTCAGCATTGCTTCTGTCTCCATTATCACATAGAGTAAAGATAACCCATACGTTTTGATGAAACTGACAGGCACACTGCCTAATTGTTTTGTTTTGTCTCTGTCGCTGTTTGCTAGAGTTGGAGGAGAGTCATAGGCCTTGCCCCCCTGGTTGGTACAAATTTGCCGACATTTTCCTGAAGTGGGACTGCTGCAAGCCCTGGGTTGACTTTAAAAATTGGATGTACTTTGTGGTGATGGACCCCTTTGTCGATTTGACAATCACCATTTGCATTGTACTCAACACCCTCTTCATGGCCATGGAGCACTACCCCATGACACCAGAATTTGACTACATGCTCTCAGTGGGGAATCTGGTGAGTTTGCACCGCATCAAGCTTTAAGGTTAATTGCAGAAAAGTTCTAATGTTTCCAATTTGGTTGTGTCAGTTCTTGTACAATCTTTACCTTTTTGTTTGCAGGTTTTTACCGGGATTTTCACAGCGGAAATGGTCTTCAAGCTCATTGCCATGGATCCCTACTATTATTTTCAAGTTGGCTGGAACATCTTTGACAGCATCATTGTCACGCTAAGTCTAGTGGAGTTAGGGCTGGCAAATGTCCAGGGACTGTCTGTCCTTAGGTCTTTTCGTCTGGTGAGAATCATTGGTTCATTTAATTTGCATCCATTTACAAACAATGACATTACTTCCTATGTTATTCACTGTCTCTGTATGTGCATGTCCTGTGCTGGAGATAGCTTCGTGTCTTCAAGCTAGCCAAATCCTGGCCCGTGCTCAACATGCTAATCAAGATCATTGGTAACTCAGTGGGAGCTTTAGGAAACCTGACTTTGGTCCTGGCTATCATCGTCTTCATCTTCGCTGTGGTGGGCATGCAGCTCTTTGGTAAGAGCTACAAGGACTGCGTGTGCAAGATCGCTGCAGACTGTGAGCTGCCGCGCTGGCACATGAATGACTTCTTCCACTCCTTCCTCATTGTGTTTCGCATCCTGTGCGGGGAGTGGATTGAGACCATGTGGGACTGCATGGAGGTCACCGAACCTGCGATGTGTCTTATTGTCTTCATGTTGGTCATGGTCATTGGAAATCTTGTCGTAAGTACAGCCGGGGATTCAAAAATCTATTTAGTAACTTGTCATAAGTGTGTCTAAATATCTATGTCCATATGCAACTCAAAGGTCACACAGAGTGGGATGCAAGAGTTTCTGCCTCGAATATTATGTTCTCAGATGGTTCACATATCTCATTGTAATGCCAGAAATGTCTGGGGTCTGAATATCTAAGCATTCTATACCATACCCACCAGCTGAGGGACATACAGACACAGCCAGGATATTAGATATCAGACATACAAGGTATGTTTTTGTTGTTAGGAACCAAAATGCACTGCGAACATTGGTAACTGTTAAACTCATTCAGCTGCACTGACCTTTACACAGGGTGTCTGGGTGAAGATGCTCAAGAGTGCATGACGCTTAGTGAAGAATCCTAAGTGTCTGAAGCAGGAAAATATGAATATTGTCCCTGACATTTAATCTTGGCATCACAGTCAGTGCTTCACATGTGACGTTTCAGCTTCACATTCATCAGCTTGAGCCAAAACCATTTCCTGTAAGGGTATTCATAGAAATGGGAAGGAAGTGGCTCATTGTCAAGTGCTGACAAAAGTAATGCAGTGACTGCACTGTGCCAATATTATCATGGCCTTCCGCTGGTCTCACACACGCCTGGCCCTTCACTCGTACTCCTCTGCAAACCTCTGCACTGAAGGCACAGACACTTAACACTTGACTTGTGTGGGGGTTTCTATTTAAGTCAAATGACTCGAGCCATCAAACAGAGGCTTTGACCTTGAGTATGTGCTAAGATCCGGCTCAAGTAAGCATGCTGCCACTGGAGGAACAAACACAGACAGCTGAGCGAGCAGAGTTCAGGAGGCAGTGGATCTGGGTGTTAAGAAGAAGTAATTTGATAGCAGATTGACCCATAATCAGCAGAGTTAATCACATTGGTTCTACAGCATATGGAGCGATGGAGTCGATGTAACGCGCATGGTTAGATTTGATGTGGGTGGTTGGAGACATGCCAATCATTTTGGGCTAACTAACCTCTCTCGTATAACCTCCACTCACAGGCCTTGTGTTGCACACAGACATCTTAACTGATTCACAGATCCTACACTGAAATGAGATAGATCAACCTTTGTAACCACGATCTCGTGCTAAACCTGGGAAACAAGAAGTGAGAAATTGACTTACAGGTTTAAGAAACTAAATATAGCTACTGTTAACAGGACCAACACGTTTATCCAGGCTTCCGTTTCTAATTATTTTGAAGCTTTGTAACTATACACGCACTTAGTGTAGGGAAAAAATGGGATAATTTACTGTAATTGTCATTCACTGATCAAAGATTTAAACTGAAATAATCTCGATGATTAGTAAGTACTGTATCTGCAGTTTCAAGAGGAAACATGTATGCTCGAAACCTCAGATGTACATTTTCACTACCTTAATGGCTCTTTCGTGTTTCATTGCTTCAGGTGTTGAACCTCTTCTTGGCCTTGCTGCTTAGCTCGTTCAGTGGTGACAACCTCTCAGGGGGAGATGAAGATGGAGAAATGAATAACCTCCAGATCGCCATTGGCAGGATCACACGGGGCATCGACTGGGTCAAAGCATTTATCGCAAGAACTGTACAACAGATTCTTGGCAAAAAGCCCAAGGAGCCTGATGAAGGTCCAGCAGATGACGTAGACCCTAAAATGGAGGAGATTGAAATGAACCACTTGGACACCAGTCAGGATTTCAAAATGGTAGACGGGGTAGCTAACTGCTTAGTCGAGGGCCGGCCCTCTGGATTTTTTGTGGGTGAAGAACTCAGTCTCAATGTGCCAATTGCGCAGGGAGAGTCAGACTTTGAAAATCTTGGTGAGGATGATACCGATGATGAAGACGAAGATGAAGATGATGTAGCGATTCCAGATGAAAAACATACACATCAGAACAGAGTGAGAAAGCTTACCTAAACCGTACCTGTTCTATTTGGTGGCAGATCACCCAGTGCAATACTACTGTATGAGTAATGAACTGTGTAGTAACGCCCACCATATTTGAATTTTGAATTTAATGTTTAATGTTTCTGCTTTATAGTCACTTTTCATTGCTGTTCATTGTTTTTTTAAGGTTTAAGGTATTAAGGTTTAAGGTATTATCCTTTTGGTACACACAGTTTGAAAAACTTGAAAAAATACCAGTTTATTAAAACACATATTCCACCAATCAGGTAAAGGATAGCTGGTTGAATAGGGAAATGTATGTGTATTCACAGTTATGTCCTGTACATATATAAACATGTTTAAATTAGGTTTTTATCTTGCTGCTTATGAATGGTTACTAAAGGTAATTGCTCTATTGCTCTGTTCCAGAAACACTCAGAGGGTCAGTGTAGTACAACGAGAAGGGCAAAAGTGAGTAACCTTGAGGAAATGTGTTATTTGAGTTCCACAATTATTAACAAAAGGAATAATATTCAAAATATTCTCTCTAGTTCTGCCGAATTATGTGCTGTAGGATATTTATTACATTAGGATTTTAGTTTACTTGTGATAGCTTTGTAACTCGTGCTTTCTTATGATTCCTGATCAGATGGGTGCTCTGAGCGATGGGGACTCCTCAGTTTGCAGCACAGCAGACTATCAACCACCTGAGCCCGAACCAGAGGAAGAAGAAGAAGAAGAAGAAGAGCCAGTGGAGCCAGAGGCCTGCTTTACTGATGGTACGTGTAGCCTGTGAAACTAGAACCGCACATTTGTTTTCCTACCAACAATGGTTCTTGTTTTCAAAAAGGGTGACAATGCTCATGCTGCCGAAGTCTGATACATGGACATAATCTTTAACCCTTGTTCTCCTTTAGAATGTGTTAGGCGCTGGCCTTGTCTGACTGTGGACATCACCCAAGGCAAAGGCAAGAAATGGTGGAACCTCCGCAGGACTTGTTTCACTATTGTGGAACACGATTGGTTTGAAACCTTCATCATTTTTATGATCCTGCTCAGCAGTGGAGCTCTGGTGAGTGCTGTCACCCCGCAACAGTGATGCTGTATGAAGATTCTTTAATACTGCTAGGACATGTATCTTGATATTGAATGTCTTCTCTTGGTAGGCCTTCGAGGACATAAACATAGAAAAACGCCGAACCATCAAAATTATTCTGGAGTATGCTGACAAAGTTTTTACCTATGTCTTTATCATCGAGATGCTCCTTAAATGGGTGGCGTATGGCTTCAAAACCTACTTCACCAATGCATGGTGCTGGCTAGACTTTCTTATTGTAGACGTAAGTTTTCTTGTGTGGAGCAGAACAAATGTGAACTCTGTTTACATCAGTGGTAAACGCTTGAATAGGAAATGTTTTGATTCTTCCCCAGATTTCCCTGATTAGTTTGGTTGCAAACTGGATGGGTTACTCTGAACTTGGACCAATCAAATCCCTGCGGACCCTCAGGGCTCTACGGCCTCTACGAGCGTTGTCCAGATTTGAAGGGATGAGGGTAAGTTCTTGTCATCGATGCTCAGCATTTGAGCAGTGTGCTCTGCTAACATTGACCCCATTTAGACCTGGCATTACAATGCAGTTTGGACAACTGGATTGCAATCAGAGTTAGAGCTTAATCACATGATAATACATGTCTACCTCTGGATCTGTCAGGGACAGATTGTGATGACAGTGAAAACAAATTTAAATAAAATTCTTCATACACTTATGATATATGATACAATGTGAACACTGGATTACTGAATGTAATTAGGTTTAGATCATATATACAATCTGAATAGGAAATTAAATAAAATGCCAGGTGTAAATGGGGTTGTTGATTTAAAATGTTTAATGTACTAATATGACCAGCTTCTCCCTGTTCTATTTGTTGAATACATGCTTACACCATGGCTGCTTTAACAGAGCTGAGTGAGGTAAGAGTGTCGGCAGTGACTGAGCACAGCATCGACTCACACCAAGTTTAATGGTCCGCCTTATAATCAAAATACATCAGGAAATAATGATATGTCTTTTTCTAATTGTAACTATATCCTCTCTGTCGGGCAGGTGGTGGTAAATGCTCTTGTTGGGGCGATTCCCTCAATCTTCAACGTGCTTCTGGTGTGTTTGATCTTCTGGCTCATCTTCAGCATTATGGGCGTTAACCTGTTTGCTGGCAAGTTCTACCACTGCATCAACACCACCACAGATGAGCTTTTCCACCTCTCTGAAGTCAACAACAAGAGTGAATGCTTGGCCATCAGTGAAGCCACACAGGACGCTCGCTGGGTCAATGTCAAAGTCAACTATGACAACGTTGGACAGGGCTACCTGTCCCTGCTTCAAGTGGTGAGGGGCACTGTTGTTTAAAGAGAGCTGAAATTGTTGTATGCAATGAAACACATTTTGAAACAATGCTCTTTGTATTTGCAGGCGACTTTTAAAGGATGGATGGACATCATGTACGCTGCTGTTGACTCAAGAGAGGTAATTATTTATATTAACTATAGCTTTACTTTGGTCTTTGTTCGGTTTGTTGTTGCGTATTCTTTATACGTGCTGTTTAGAACAGCTAGTATTTTTAAAAAATGTCAGTTTCTCTAATCAGCTTTAAATATTGGTTGGTAGCACATTTTCTTTTTTAGAATAATCAATCATTGAAAATGAAGTTTGGTTTAGGTTGGGGTTAACCCTAACCCATGATTTATGGTGGATTCTGATGCAGAAGTCATTTAACTCTAAAACAGTTACTTCACTCACTAATTACATCTTTAAGGCATTTGACACAACTTTCTGTGGTTAAGGTTTAAGCTTAAACTATCCGTCTTAATTGAACACTGCTGACTGGGTTGCTAAAATGACACTCAAAGAATAGTTAACAACATGCATGTACTGTCGACATGCAAGGTATCCCGATCAACCAGTACAGTGAGTTGAGAAATCTGTATATATTAATTAATAACACCATTCTGCACTTACAATTGAACATGCTGTATATTTAGCTGTATGTGACAAATGGCTGGCTTGTATTAAATTCCAGTATAACCTTTAATCCTATCCCGCTGTCTCTCAGTCTTATTTCTTACTCGGTATGCTTCAAAAGTTTCACTATCAAAGATTTGCTTTCTATAAAACAAATTGTGTTCATCAACATTTTTTCTTCTCCTTAGGTAGAGGAGCAACCGACTTATGAAGGCAACCTCTACATGTACATGTACTTTGTCATCTTCATCATCTTTGGCTCTTTCTTCACGCTCAACCTCTTCATCGGTGTCATTATCGACAATTTCAACCAACAAAAGAAAAAGATAAGTTTCTCCTTTTTATTAGGGGTAAACTGTCTGCACTAAAACACAACTATTGATTCCTGATTAACAGTCCGTGTATCGTGTTGTGTCTCTGCACTTAGGAGATAAGGACATATTTATGACAGAGGAACAAAAGAAATACTACGAGGCCATGAAAAAACTTGGTTCAAAGAAGCCACAGAAGCCAATCCCACGTCCAACGGTATGTCATTTATTTACAACTGCATGATGATGTCAGTTTCTGCATTTAAGACAAATCATTATTGACGGTGAAAAGTATAACCAGGGTCAGCTTAAGTAATTACACAACAGCTCGGCATTCGTGGAATGATGATGTCGTCCATGACACCTGCGCTGACCTTTTCATTGCACAGATGGTGTGAACAGGCCAAACGACCCTAATGGATTTGTATTTCCCATGCCCTCACCCCACTCTCCCTTTGACCTACAGAACCCAATCCAGGGTATGGTGTTTGACCTCATCAGTCAGCAGTTCTTTGACATCTTCATCATGGTGCTCATCTGCCTCAATATGGTGACCATGATGGTGGAGACGGATAATCAGAGCGCAGAGAAGGAGGATTTGCTGTTTAAAATAAACCTGGCTTTCATTATCGTCTTCACTGGAGAGTGTGTATTGAAGCTTTGTGCCCTGCGACAATACTTCTTCACCAATGGGTGGAATGTTTTTGATTTTGTCGTGGTCATCTTGTCAATTGCTGGTGGGTAACTTATACATTAGGTGCTATTTTTTCAATTTCAATTCCACACCACAAATGGCACAGATAATATGTTGACTCTGATTGTTTTCTTGTTCTATTTCAGGTATAATGCTCTCAGACCTGATTGAGAAGTACTTTGTATCTCCGACACTATTCAGAGTGATCAGACTCGCCAGAATAGGCAGGATTCTGCGTCTTATTAAAGGAGCTAAGGGCATCCGGACGCTTCTCTTTGCTCTAATGATGTCACTCCCTGCCCTCTTCAACATTGGTCTACTGCTCTTCCTTATTATGTTCATCTTCTCCATATTTGGCATGTCAAACTTTGCTTATGTCAAAAAGGAGGCCGGTATTGACGACATATTCAACTTTGAGACATTTGGCGGTAGCATTATTTGCCTGTTTCAGATTACGACATCTGCAGGCTGGGATGGGCTTTTACTTCCCATGTTGAACAGTAACGCTCCAGACTGTGATCCAGACTTTGAGAACCCAGGCACAGATGTAAAGGGTAACTGTGGCAGTCCAGGTATGGGTATGATGTTCTTCTGCAGCTACATCATCATTTCATTCTTAGTGGTGGTCAACATGTACATTGCCATCATCTTGGAGAACTTCAACGTGGCACAGGAGGAGAGTGGTGATGCACTCTGCGAGGAAGACTTTGAGATGTTCAATGAAACTTGGGAGAAGTTTGACTTGGATGGAACTCAGTTCATTGAGTATAGCCAGCTCTCAGATTTTTGTGATACCTTGCAAGAGCCACTGAGAGTAGCCAAGCCCAACCGGCTTCGCTTGATTGAAATGGATCTACCTCTGGTCATCGGGGACAGGATCCACTGCCTGGATGTGTTGTTGGCTGTCACACAGATGGTCTTAGGCGACACAGTGGAAATGGCAGCCATGCGGGAGAGCATTGAGGCTAAGTTCATCCTGAACAACCCCACGTCAGACTCCTTTGCACCAATTACCACAACGGTACGCCACAAAGAAGAGCAGAGTGCTGCTGTGGTCATTCAGAGAGCTTACCGCATGCACCTACTGAAACGTTGCGTACGCCATGCTGCTTTTATGTATCGCTCTAAAAGGATAGGTAGAAAGGACGAAGATCAAGAGCCACCTGAAAAGAAAGGGCTGCTTGCACGGAGGTTAGGAGTGCTCTATGGGAGCAATTTGGACCTGGCAGAAGAGATGGAGCAGGCTGTCCTAGAGACTCGAGTAAACCGGGAGCCTCCAAAATCAGAGACACTGCCAGAAAACATAGAGGCTCAGTGTGATCCAGAACCCCCTGAGCCAAACATCATTGTCGTACCTGTAGAAATTACTAATGAGGTCGTATTACATTCTGCTCCCAACCAACACATTTTGGCCCTACAGGCAAATTTAAGAGAGTCAATTGTATAACAAAGTTTTCTTTCTTTTTTACCAGTCATTAAAGTAGTATAAGTGCACTAATTCTCAGTAGTGATGCACATTAGATGAGGAAGTTACACAGTCGCAACAAACAATTCCTGTTTTTTTCATGCAACATTTAAACCCAAACTTTTGGAGTGGAAACGGAAGTGCATGGTTTTCTCTTATCTGCTATATGGGAAATGTCAGGTAAATAAATCATCATCACTTTGTGCCTTAAATTCTTTGTGGATAACAGAGTAAGCAGTAAATTGTACCTTATGTGACAGCTTCAATTTAAGGGTACAATTAGATATGATTTCTCAGGATAAAACTCTTAAGAGGCAAAATACACGGGAGACACTTTTTTCTTTACACTTACTGTCAGCCGTTGCAGTTACAGTCTTTGTTGTTGTAGAGTGACACATTGTGGACCAGGATCTGGGATTTGAGGGATTTCTAGTGCAAAATTCTTCAAGCTGCAACATACAGCCAAGGATTGCACCTTATATTTCAGGAAAATCTAATTTCAGTAGATTTCAGTACTACGGTCTTTCATCTAACTTTAGATGAAAAACAAAACAAACCATGCTCCCCTGATTCTGTCCAAAGTGCAACTTGAACATCACGTGACAAAACTTGAATTGGGATTTTATAGTGTTTACGTCATATGCAAGACAACAAAAAAAGTCTACCAATTTGCTCAGTCTGATATGACATGATTGCATCACTAATGTGAGAGTGTACAGAGCAAATATTGGCAATGCGCTTTATTAGCATGCAACACTACTGAACTGATCTAATACCTCGTTTATTTTCATAGATGGAAAAAGTTAAAAAGTAATATCCGATCCCTGCTGATTCTAAGTCACTTTTTTGTGTGAGGTCTCTACACGCAGATTATCCTAATCAGACACCAATGATGTTCTATGGCTGAACTCCTTTTGTACATTGTGAATCATTAAATAATAATAAAAAAGCATATCTAGATCAGATTTGTCCCAGTCCATCAAATGAAGCTCTGATCTCTTTTAGTCCTTATAATAAAACAGGACAGCCAATACACTAAACATCTGTCCCTGACTTGCCCAATTTGTATTGCACTATTAATATCCCTTCAACCTTGTTGACCTCTGTTTTCATCACTGATACATGCATGTCTGTTTTTTTTCTACAATTGCCCACCCTCAGATATTTGCTGATTTTTAACAAAACTCAAAATAGTCTTTTAGCCCATCTGATTGTTTCTCTAGACTTATCTGTGAATGCTCATTCGAGATGACAACGACGACGATGATGTTTATGTTAAAATAACTGACAGAACCCACTTAATTCTGTTTCCCATATTTGTCAATGAATCAACAATAAGTACTCCATTTTAGATTATGTTTTGCCATCAGTTTAGATTATGTGCATTGCACACAGCTGAATGTTTGTGTAGCTAAAATATTTGACTGCAGTTTTATGTTTATGTTCATATCTAGTTATACAAATATATACAAGTATTTATTTTACGTAGGAATTTTAGGCATATATGAGCCTTTATTGACTGGATCTATTCATCTAATAATCTCACATGTGGAAAGGTCACTTCACCTGTGGATTTGTAAGTCTTAACTGAACTAAAAATGTCTTATTCTGAATATAAATAACATATGCACTTTTACAGTTTTACAGTTTCTAGTCTTTTGAATTTCTTGTTTGTTTGTTTTTTACAGTAGATAGAAGATTTTCTGCTTCTCCCGTGCGTGTGTAGTCAACACTGTTTTAACATCAAACCAAGAGAAAAAAAAAACAAAAAAAATAATGAATGTCTGTCATGTGACCTGCAGATTGACTCACTGCTGCACCACTAAACTGTAGTCTCCCCTTATGGTACAATCATATATACCTGACACTATCCACCCTTTGTTTACATTAGGAAGTCATTACTACCACACCCCCTGTCAGTGTTGCCTGTATATGCATCATTTCCTTCTTGTATATTTATATAATTTTATTATTGTGAAAACTGTAACATTATTCTTAGAATAAAGTTCTTGGGGGACAAGTGGGTTTGTGAGCCTCTGTTGTCAGGAGCTTATTTTGTGTGTCGCTTGTGTAATTGCACTTGTGCAATGACGCCCTCTGTTGGTGGAGGCAGGAACAGGCTGCACGGTTAAATCACAAATCCCCTAATTTTGTCACATTTTGTGTTCACTACAACATGATAATGGTTGCTATAAACAGAGATATTTAAAGTTTGTAAAAGGGGTTTCACAAAATGAAAGTGTGGTAACACTTAAATACCCCGTAAATAACCGACTTACTGTGTAATTTAAGTACTTACAGGTTTTTACAGTACAATAAAGGAGTAACAGTTTTGATTTTAGATGAAAAAATAAATGAATTATAAAAGTTATGGTACATACCTGATACTTACAAAATTACTGACAATGCAATTTATATCTCCTTTTTTCAAAAACACTACTTCAAATAGACTTGTTATTTGATATTGTTTCTCCTTTCCTCTCAAATACTCTGCATTGACTTTATTTTTCCTTTATTTTATCTAATCCTGTAGATACTTAGTAATTCAAAAATGTGTATGCTATAATGTATTACTCCTTTGCCCTAAATAGGCTACACCATATCTAGTCAGTAAGTATAAGAAAACCTTACAGTATTTCTTCTTTCATCTTAAAATTACCAATTGTTACTCCTTAATTGTACTGTAACTGCTTTTTATGCGCTGTTCTTACCATGAAATGACACAGCATGTCTATAAGAATTACACGGTACATGTTGGGTATTTACACTGCATCGTAAGTATTTGCAGCTTTACTTGGCTTTACAGAATTTAACAGTGACTTTTTAGCTCATGTATCACTGATATTATGATCTTTGGCTGCAGGAAACAGCTGTTCAACAGCTCAGAATAAAGGAAAAAAAACCACAACAGCAGTGGCTGGTGAACACACTGGAGTATTTATCAGCTGAGACCAGACATGCCGCTTAAATATTTTATATTTATCATTGTATTTATATTTTTATTTTTATATTTGTAGCAAATTTACATCAGTCCTTTCGCAGGAGTCACTATGACCTGCAGCTGGCTTATGCAATCATTATGTGTTGACAAATGATATAGCCCCAGCCTCCCACAAGAAAAAAAAACAAGGTGGTTTCTACTCAAAGCAGCGTGGCATCAGCTGCAGTGGTTCTGCAAATGTGCGTGACGTGCTTTGCATGTTGGCTGCCTGGCAGAGCACGACCGGTCAATTCCCTGCAGCTAATCGCACCAGGGGACACTGATTTTGGGTGAGCAGCTATAAGCAGGGTGAAACTGATCAATGTCAACATTAAGAACTGTAGGCCAAGATGACTGGCTAGCACCGTTTCCTCACAGCAAGAAGGCTGGGTACTCCCATATATGTGTGCGACTGACTGATTGTTTGTCTGGGATTGACACCAGCTGCCCCATGACCCAATGTGGAGGATAAAGCAGTGGATGACCTATGGCGGCAAAGTTTGATTCAAAATGTTTCTGGGCATAGAGCATAAGCATCATTGAGTCACCTCAGAGAGTTTCTAAACAAGACACTTGTGTTAACCACTTGTGAAATTCAAATCCTCAGTAGATAAATATATATACATATATATACATATATATATATATATATACATGTATATATATATATATATATAAAAACCTGAGCCGGTGCTGTGAGATGTATTGACAAAGAGGGAAATGTGAGCTGCTTGACTGACCTGCCAACTTCACTCTCGGGTGCATGTAAATGTTGCTCAACAAGGGTAGATGTCCTCAAGTGTACTAGTGGGACTGAATGTGATGGTGTCACACAGTAGCAATGTTTACACACTGATGTTTTGCAGGTAGATGTTTGCTGAAACCAAAAGTGATGGATTAAATTCTAGTAGTTATTGCAATTAGGCACAATGAAGGCATGAATATTTCAGCAAAATCAAATGCAGTCCATTCATTGAAAGTCACAACTTTTCCTGAATTCAGAGAGATTCATACTATTAGGGGCCTTTATGCACGGAGTTTGTATGTTCTCTCCGTGTGTGCGTGGGTTTTCTCCGGGTTCTCCACTTTCCTCCCATAGTCCTAAAACATGCAATACGGGGATTAGGTAAATTGGATCGTGTGAGTGTGAGAGAGGGTGGTTATTTGTCTCTTTATGTGGCCCTGTGATGGACTGGCAATCTGTTCAGGGTGTACCCCGTCTATGGCCCTGTGTCAGCTGAGATTGGCACAGCACCCTCTGCGACTCTCTTTAAGCTGTAGAAGATGGATGGATGATAGAAATCATCTAAAAAAAAGTTGCTCAACAATCTCTGCAAATTTCTCTCACCACACTTATTCTAGTTAACGCGACAACTTTAGTTCCTATTATTTTGTCTTTACACATTGTCTGGTTAGATCTGTCATTTTGTTCGAGCACTTCCTGACTTTAATTATTATTAGGCTTATTTATTCTTGCCTGAAGGCCACATGTGTTTGGACAACATCTGAACTTACAACTTTGACTTTTGCTCAACAAAAAAAGAAAAACTGTGGAAAACTGTTCACATTTACCACATTGTAGACAAGTGTCCCTGACAATTGAACACATGCACTGCATGTGATGGAACTGGACAGATTTTTCATGCTAAACCTTTTTTTTTAGTGTGACATTTAGTTGAAGGTCTGTTGCACCACACTTCCCCCATAATTTGCCTGACATTAAAGTGTATGTGATAACAGACATTGCGCCCACTGATGCGGACACTTCACTGCACAGTTTCATGTCTGCGGAGACGTTGAGAGACGTTGTGGGCATCAGCTTTTAAAACACATTTTTCTCTACATGACATCATGCGCTGGTTTCTGGCTGGATGCTGTGTGCTGGGTTCCATCTATCTCTCAGGTAAACGCCAACTCTTAAAATGTGATTGTTTTAATTAGAGGCTAGAAAACAAAAAAAAGTTATCAAGTCAGCAGTTAATGTCCTGATAACATTATTAACAGCAGAATTTTGTTACAATAGATTAATGTTCTGCAATATTTGCTTTATGCATTTCATTGAATTGTACTTTGTTTAATGTCAATGTCTGTTACACCAACGCTACAAATATTTTGCATGTTATTTTTGAGTCTACAATACTCATCATTTCCTGGCCATCTGTGTGAAAAGAGGAAGTTATTTCAGACAAAGACAATAAGACATTATTGACATGTTGATTAGGGGACGTCATCTATTGATATGTAGACTCTACTCAGTCAATCAGTTATTTCACTTTATGTTTCTGTTTTTTTTCTTCTGTCAGACGGATTCAATGTTTACATGCAGCGAACATGAAACCCATCAACGTTAATTTAAGTCTGAACACAAACAAGCAGCACAGGTTTGATTATTTGGAATTAGAATGATCCACTGGTGCATTAATTCACAGTAATCCTCAATTTTACTCATCCTAGAGCCATAACTATTATATTCATTATCACTTTTGATGATTTAAAAAACATCATTATTCTTAAGTGTTAAAAAATACAAAATAAAAATGGATTATTTAATAAATAAACAGATCTATAAAGTAAAATTACTGAAATAATATCACGCAGGGTTCATTTTATGTCATCAAGGTTCTCCACTGTGGATCAGCTGCTGTGCTGCTTCTCTCTCGCTTTCATATCATTAAAGCTGTAGTGCATAACTTTAAAATATAAACAAAGTGGGTTATATTTAAATTACATTTCACACAATAATGCTGATTAAGCCTAGCTGTCAACTCCAAATATCGCTCTCTGTGTTTCTCGGTATAGAAGGCTTTTTGGTTTCGGTGTCTGTGGCTACATTCCTGCACACAGTGTGATGCATTTTGTACCACAAGACAGCTTCACACAGCACTATGGCTAAAAACACCAAAAAGCAGCAGCTTCACAGAAACAGCTGTTAACTGTGTTTCATTTCTCTCTGATCTGTTCAGCGGCCGTGCCACAGCTCACCCAGAGGCCACGTTTCTTTGGTGCAAAAACTGGCTCCACTGTGTGGATCTGGTGTTCCAAAAAAACCCTGTCAGACATCGTACGCTGGTACAAGGATGATACGAAGGGGGATGTGCTTCGTGGAGAAAGGATTAAATTTCATAACAAGAATATGACCAAGAACTCCTATCTCTTTATCCCTAATGTGACAGCAGAAGACAGTGGAGTGTACTACTGCGAGATTAACAACTCATTGGGGTCTGGAACTCAAGTGAAGGTTGCCAGTAAGTGGCTGGGGCAACATAGACACACATGACATAAGTATAGTTGAGTTCACCTTTGCAAATCCACGTCTCTCCTTTCCACAGCAACCAATAATGTTGTCCAGGCACAGTACAGGACCACGTTGAAGGACGGTCTCATTATTTTCCAGGGCTTATTGTTGGCATTTTGCATATCTGCCATACTGCTACGCAGACAAACAATGGTAAGAAGTAGCATGAGACAAACACCTGAGACAAAACTGTAACTGCTTATGTATTTTTCATTTATCCTTTGTTTCTTAAACAGACAGAAAAGAAGGACAGCATATATGAGGATCCTGAAACTGATCACATCTATCAGGTTGGTTGAAATGTCTTGATATGCATCAATGCAAGACATGACTTTTAAAGTACTTTAATGCATCGGTTTTGATACAGAAATTAGAATTAGAAAACAACCATACAATCAAAAGTGCAAAATGTTATCTCTCGACCACACAATGTGACTAAAACTTGTTGTTTTACCTCACTCAGGGTTTGGCAATTGAGTCATGTGGTGGAGGACTGTACGAGGAACTGTCGGTGTACGCCCAGGCTGATGGAGCTGAGGCCCCATGGGAGTGAGACTGACAGTCTCTTTTTACCTTAAACATTTGACGTAAATAAAAAATGAATGACAGTGTGTCCTCAGTGGGCGACATATATAACGTCATTCAAGCACAATAAGTTTATATAGTTGTACTTTATGGCAGTTGGCATCTGTAATGTTGCATTATCTCCACCTTCTCTTTCCTCTCCCTGTTCTTCTTCTGCTCTCGCTTCGGAGTAATTTTTGCCGATGAATGTCCAGCAATGTTTATACTTAAATGTTTCCTATTGCTTTTGTGCCATTTAAGTGTATTATAATAATCTGATGTGATTGGAGGTACGCTGACAAGCCTGATTTTCATGACATTGGTGCCTTTAGCAGTTTTTTGGTTCTGTCCCTGTGACAAAAATGGTTAAAACTCTCATTTATAACCGAGGAACAAAATAATAATAAAAAACAATATAGATATTTCTGTGTCATGTCTTTATTGGCTTTACAGTAACACTGGAATTTAATGAATTCAATAAAGTACTTATAGCAAAGTTGTTTGCATGGGTTTTGTAACAATGACTTAAAAATATTGCAAAAATATATACTTTCTCACAACAAAATGTTTTACAGTGCATGGCCTTGACAAGTAAATGTTAGTAATAATTTTAAAAAGAAAACTCATCACCCTTGTTGATGCAACACAAAGGAAAAAAAACAATAAAGACTTCTCTGTTTGCCTGAAAAAAATCATCTTTATTGATTTTTACCATGTTATAAATATTAAGACGATCAGTCAAGAAGTAAATACGCAATAAATAAACTGAATAAGAATAAAATGAATAAATAAATAAATAAATACAAGATGAATAAATAAATATATAAATAAATAAATGTGATGAGCAGGTTTTAGTTGGTGGTGAGCAGAGATGAAACCAGAAGGTCGGCTCTCATGAGATGACTCTGAATTTCCTTCCTGACCAACTCCCAGGCTTCAGCGCTGTGGCCCTATACACACACACACACACACAATAATATGATCATTATTACACCTGCAGATAGATAGATAGATAGATAGATAGATAGATAGATAGATAGATAGATAGATAGATAGATAGATAGATAGATAGACAGACTGACTTACATTTTGCTCAAGAACATGGCGTGAGAGTCTCTTGAAATACATGTGCATCTTCTTGTTCTTCTTGTGGCCGTGACTCGCAATCTAAATGAATAAAAAGGTAAAAAAAACAACAACATTTAAAACAGAGAACAGTCATAGAGCTCTGATGCATTAAGCTTTAAATGTAAGGGGAACATACACAGGAGTGAAGGCCGTCAGTCTGCTGGGTCACAATATTGAGAAAGTCGTCCACATTTCTCTCGTCCCATGAGGCAGAGCTGTGGTCCTGCTCTAACAGGCCAACTATCTCCTCCAGAACCTGCACTGTGAAACCAAGTTTGACCTCAGCCTGGAGGAAGAAGAAATAGAATAGATATGAGATACAATAAAAAAGAAAACTCACTCTTCAAAATCAAGTCAGAATTCTTTTTTTAACTCACCGTAGCTTTGGATGCCTGGCTGTACAGATCATAAGGGAAGGCCACAGTTTCGTCCATCCCAGCATCCTCAGTGCTGTTAGTGTTGGTGTTATTAACCTGCATTAAACACACAAACACAGGTAAACAGTCAGTAAACACAGCGAGTTAAAGAGACAACTGTTAAACAATCTGCAAAAAAAGTTCACTCACCATCATTTGGAGAAGCTCCAAGTAGTTTTCACTGTATTGCTTGAATTTTTGATCCATCCATCTGCAGCGCAGAGCAGAGCTGCCACTGTACAGACCCAGGAACAGGCAAACGAAGAGGATCCTGTTGAGCATTTTTTTAAGACAAGCTGTAGGAGTTCACTTTGTATATTAGTAAATTCAGATGTTGACTGCTGTTGTGTTGTGTTGGAGCAGACCTGTAGCTCCTCATTTATAGCACACCTCATTTCATTTTCCATACATGGGAATTCCTGGCTTTCACAGAGTTTAACGTACTCCAATTCAAACCTCAACACACAAAAATAAAATTTTCACATCTTCAATGTAAACAAGTGTCCTAATTAAAAGGAACTAACCACTGTGATATATAATGAAACTTACAAATATGACCACACAAGCTGGAATACTACAAGTTTTGAAAGCAGTAACGATCACATTCACAGATTAATCTGATGTGCAACATTTTGCAGAAATTGTGATTTTCAAGCATAAATATTCAATAAAAAACAAATCATCAATGGTAATATAATATATTTTTTTATACTTAAACTAAATAAAATATTTGTATGATTTAAAAAAAAATGCAATATGTGAAGTCCAGTGCATTGCATAAAAAAAGGTCCAAATAAAAAATGTGTACAAATCAGAAATCACCTGTCCTCATAAAGAATAGATAACAGTGTATACCTGTATATGTCGTTAAAACAATTGCATCATTGTTATCATTCACTGATGACAGTACACTGTAGGTGTCGTATGCATTAGAAATGGGAAGTCCACACAAAGAGAAAATGAAAGTGGTTCAGTGACGGCTGTGACACGTGGAGTATGAACTAAGCAAAGACATTTCAGCTTTATAGCAACCACAGCTTTAACACCACAAAGGTGTTAAAGATTACCTGTGGGGGGTGGAATTCACCCTCGCCTTCACCTTATCTTACTGACCAGAGCCCATTTCATTGTGAAATGAAATATGAAATAAACATTTCAATATAAAAATTATAGGAGTCTTTAAATTGTAATTCATGATGTGGCTGGAATTTGCTGAGACAAATTTTTTTAATGGGACTTTTGTTGCATTTATAGATACACATCATTTTAACTTGAGTATCTTACAATAATATTAACTCTCCTTCCAGCTATGGATATACTAGCGATGAGACAGTATTTCCCAGTCTGATCTTGAAATCACGATCTTGCGTTAGTTAGATGGGCCCAACTTTATTTATAAAACCCTTTAAAACAACATCAGCTTAAACAAAGTGCTGTAAATCAGAGATAAATAAACAAATCAAATGTAAAAATGTGTGACCTAATATGAAATCAGTGAACACAAAAGCTTGGAGGTTTAAAGATGCAGCTGGCCCTTCACGTCAGTGACCGCTTACCTGTAGAGCAGGGGTGTCAAACATACGGCCTGCGGGCCAGAACTGGCCCACCAGAGGGTCCAATTCGGCCCCCAGGATGAATTTCTTAAAATTTATATGACAGAAACTACGTTTTTCAGTTCCAGATACCTGTGACTAGATGTTTTATGCATTTGCAGTATTTTATCTTTTGTAAAAAAAGATACTTCATTAAATGTAAAACAAAGGGGAAAATGTGGAGTTCTTGTTATTTGTTGGTTATTATACTATATTTGTACAGGTCCGTTCCACTTGAGATCAAATTTTTCAGTATGTGGCCCCTAAACTAAATGAGTTTGACATATGTTTAGATTGATTCTAAACTGAACTAGATTATTGCAGATTATACTTTGACTGGAGGAATATAGAAAAAGCATTCCTTTACATATGAGTTGTTCTTTGCCAGTGATAAATTAGTATTAACGCAGTGTGCTCCTGTAACTTTACAGAAACAATGGCACATTGCCTCAGGTAAGTTTATTTATTGTTTGCTGCATTTTCGTTCCAGTGTGGAAACCTAAACGGGGCATTAATCTTTTATTATTTAGTTATGATGAGAATGTTCAAAATAAATGCAGACAAACCGGCGTGCACAGAGGAGCAGTTGAGACTAAATCTGGCCACTACACCTCAAATATAATCAGTCATTGTTTAGGCAGATGACATGATGAAATAGCAAGACGCTCACATGTGGTCACTCTACAGATATGTGACTGGATTTTCTTAGGTATGCAGCAGCGTCATTTTCTCTGTTTGGGGAAGTGATTTCCCTTTGTGGTATCTCTGTGGAAACACTGCAGTCGTTCAGTTACACAACTTCAGTATTAATTACTACTTAATAGGATAATACAATTACTAAATTTCATTAATAAGACAATACCATTATTTTATAGAAGACTGAATAAGAGAAGTTTGAATAAGAGCTATAGGCCTGCATTGAAATGAGGAAAATGGTGCACACAGTGTCTTGCCAATCTTAAAGAAAAAAAAAAAAAAGAATCCAAGAAAACAAATAGTTTCAAATCAATGAATTGATGATGTATGATGAATAAATAAACCCTTATTAGAAACATTCATTTCATTGTCTGAATTTTTTGGTGGCTTCCCACAATCTGGAAAATGAAATGAGGTGTGCTATAAATGAGGAGCTACAGGTCTGCTCCAACACAACACAACAGCAGTCAGCATCTGAATTTACTAATATACAAAGTGAACTCCTACAGCTTGTCTTAAAAAAATGCTCAACAGGATCCTCTTCGTTTGCCTGTTCCTGGGTCTGTACAGTGGCAGCTCTGCTCTGCGCTGCAGATGGATGGATCAAAAATTCAAGCAATACAGTGAAAACTACTTGGAGCTTCTCCAAATGATGGTGAGTGAACTTTTTTTGCAGATTGTTTAACAGTTGTCTCTTTAACTCGCTGTGTTTACTGACTGTTTACCTGTGTTTGTGTGTTTAATGCAGGTTAATAACACCAACACTAACAGCACTGAGGATGCTGGGATGGACGAAACTGTGGCCTTCCCTTATGATCTGTACAGCCAGGCATCCAAAGCTACGGTGAGTTAAAAAAAGAATTCTGACTTGATTTTGAAGAGTGAGTTTTCTTTTTTATTGTATCTCATATCTATTCTATTTCTTCTTCCTCCAGGCTGAGGTCAAACTTGGTTTCACAGTGCAGGTTCTGGAGGAGATAGTTGGCCTGTTAGAGCAGGACCACAGCTCTGCATCGTGGGACGAGAGAAATGTGGACGACTTTCTCAATATTGTGACCCAGCAGACTGACGGCCTTCGCTCCTGTGTATGTTCCCCTTACATTTAAAGCTTAATGCATCAGAGCTCTATGACTGTTCTCTGTTTTAAATGTTGTTGTTTTTTACCTTTTTATTCATTTAGATTGCGAGTCACGGCCACAAGAAGAACAAGAAGATGCACATGTATTTCAAGAGACTCTCACGCCATGTTCTTGAGCAAAATGTAAGTCAGTCTGTCTATCTATCTATCTATCTATCTATCTATCTATCTATCTATCTATCTATCTATCTATCTATCTATCTATTTATCTATCTGCAGGTGTAATAATGATCATATTATTGTGTGTGTGTGTGTGTGTATAGGGCGCTGAAGCCTGGGAGTTGGTGAGGAAGGAAATTCAAAGTCATCTCATGAGAGCCGACCTACTGGTTTCATCTCTGCTCACCACCAACTAAAACCTGCTCATCCATCTTCGACCGCTTTATCCTCCACATGAGGGTTGTGGGGCACTAAAATCACATTTATCTATTTTTGTATTTATTTATTAATTTACATATATATTTATTTATTTGTTAATGAATTTATTTATTTGTTAATGAATGTATTTATTTTATTTATGTATTGTATTTTTTATAACATGTTACAAATCAATAAAGACAATTCTTCCAGCATACAGAGAAATCTTTTGTTTTATTGTTTTGTATCAACAAGGGTGATAGATTATTTTTATTATTTACATTATGATTATCATTATTATTATTATTATTATTATTATTATTATTATTATTATTAATACTAATATTTACTTGTCAAGCCCATGCAAATTAGTTACAGTAATTTAGGTGGATTAAAGTTGCTTTAAGAGTTTTAAAAATCAGTCATTGTAACAAAACACATGCAAACTAATTGCTGTAAGTCCTTTACCATGAAATGTGTATATTTGACTGGCAAGACTTTTAATTGAAATAGTTTTACTACAGTAAATTGATGCTTTTACTTCAGTGTAAAAAAGTATCGTTTTATACTATAGAAAACAGCTCAAACTTTATGGAATGGTTTGCCTTGAAATAATTTTTTCAACTTCATTCCA
Organism: Solea senegalensis; assembly: GCF_019176455.1. Taxonomy (NCBI): domain Eukaryota; kingdom Metazoa; phylum Chordata; class Actinopteri; order Pleuronectiformes; family Soleidae; genus Solea; species Solea senegalensis. The sequence continues at coordinate 7,975,112 of NC_058041.1, forward strand.
AATTTGTGTTACAAGTGTTGGTAATTATCACTTGTCTCGTCTTTAAAGGGGTTGATGTGGTGGCGACACTGCAGAGTTTACAGTTTATTTATTTAAGTACGCTCTGAGTCAGGAACAAGACAGGAAGAAAGAGTTTTCATGTGGAGCAACATCGGCAGCTCTCGGAACCCGTGCTGCGTTTGGGTGTTGCTCGTAATCATGGGTGTTACTATATCGCTGCTGCGTGAACTCCTGCACTTGGTGACATATGATAATGTAAATCTGGAGCTTAAGCAGATGTGTATCAATCAATCAAATCATGTAAAAAAGAGACACATAATAATAAATAATATGAAATAAAATAATACATGTAGGATTAGTGAATTGTTTTGATTGCTTTATTGTAAGTGCTTAATTTTTCGCACAATATGTCATAACTTATTGTTAACTTATACAACTAGTGAAAGTAGTGTTTACATATGTGCTTTTCGATATACTGTATATATGTGCAAGTATATTTGATTGATAAGGCAAAAGAACAAAGAAGTCTGTGTGCAAACAATGTCCAATGTGAATAAAATTACACCATAGCATATTATCTTCTTAAATAATATTTTTAATTAACTTTTAACTTAAAAAAACATATGAAAAACATCAAGTGATGTAATAATACAAATGTGGTAATGAGTTAAACCAAAAACTCAGAAACATCAGCTCAATTTCCAATACATGGTACCATACACAACATTGATATTACACAAAAATACACATTATTTTTATTATTTTTCCTCACGGAACTTGAACGCATCATGAATCTATTCAAGTTCCCATGATGCACTTGTCCTTAGTCGGACAGTCGCGCAACCTCTCGTCAAAACAAAGGTCAGAAATCGCTTATTTTTGTCTTTTGTTGGATGGTTTGAGTGAAAGAATGGAGAGCGACAGCACGGGTTAATTCACTGCCAGAGTTGACGGTAGTTCACAGAGGATACGCGCCTGTGTTTGGACATATCTGGACCTGTTTCGGTAAGCTAGCTGTGTGATGATACAGCGCTGCTAATGCCGCATTCATGCTACTTGACAGGACAGTGGTTTACTAGCGAAACTGCTCCACAACTTCTAGTTATGCTATAATTGAACTTATTTACTCGTTATTGTTTTCTGTGAGAAATATTTCGATGTTATCACCGTTTCTTGTCAACTGTACATCCCTCTTTAATCCCGACGCTAACACAAGTGACATCTTGTCAGTTAATGTAAGAATGTACAGAGAAGAGTGTAACTTCATGTATTTTTATAACTAAATGTATCTCTAATAGTGCCCTCTCTTGTCAGTTTACTGTTTGTTACAGTAAACCTATTTATTTGGCTTTGGCGTTAAAGACACCGGGGCTGTATAACAGTGGCGTTTATACAAATAGCCTTTAGTCTCCTCTAACTTTGTTAGTCATTGTTCACTGAAGAGCTTTTTGTAGTTGTTGTAGTTGTACAGGATTGCTGAGTTATCTTATCTGGTTGTGATTGTGTCAGGAAGTAAGCACCTGGCGTCGCTTGGATCCTGTATTGTTCCCCCAGGATTAAATCGTTTTTCTGATTGGGGAAGTTAGCTCTGAAGCGTTTGTTGTTACTTCCCTGCAGACACCCTCTGTATCCACAACATCTCACATGACTCACTTTCAAATGGTTACACACTGAAACCGTGACATTGCAGATAAGTCATCAAATACAATCTCATGACCGAGAATGCAATGATTGCAAATGGCAAATATGCTGCTAACACAAAGGGAGGACGAGGAAAAAATATCTTCTTTGGCATCACATGTCACCCAAGCTCGCATTACTTGTTGATCCACCTTAAGGAAGCAGAGCTCATTAGATAAGCATGTTAGTGGCTCGGTGTTGGGTAACACTTTTTTATTCTGCACATATTTGTTATATATCTGCATATATGTTTGTTTTTGTGTTTCAGTGTGCCATGTGGAAGTAATACATATTCCCAGCAGCTGCCATGCTAGCCACACAGATGCCAGAAATGCCACCTGAGGCTAAAGATGTCAAACAGGTAAACCTACAAGCTGTAACTGTGTTATTACTTCTCGTCTGCCTGGTTTTTTCTCATCTATTGTTACTGCTATAGCTTTGATGAGGTTTAAGCTTTAACTGGCCTTTTTCACAGCAGACATTTTGACATGTTTCAGCAGGAGAGGCACCAATGTGATTATTGATAATCAATTTTTGCTCAACATTATCAGGCAGACAGGTTGTATAGTATGTATTACATGTTGAAATTACAGTAAATGTACTGGGACAGTGTTCAACATGCTAGCACTTTCAGTTTTTAAAGCAGTGATGTCAGGGAGGCACTGATTAGTCACTATAAATCATCAGGTTTTGTCAAATGTAGCTCAGTGAAAAGAGCACTGAGGTCATTGCCTCTTGAGTTTTCAGTAGTAAAAACGTGTTCTTTTGCAAGCTGTTGTGTAATGCCCGCTTGCTTTTGTTATGTTGCGGACATCATGTGACAGTAGGTAATCTACAGACCATTTTTTTTAACAGCAACTCCCGATACTGTATGTTTTCCTCATCCCTCTGTAAAATGTGTGCAGAAGTGTGCCTGCTCTATTTGTTAACACACCTTTTTATAAGGCATAAGTCAGTTTGCTAACCTGCCTCTCAAACTAATCACAAAGTATTTGTCTTCCATCCTGAAATACAAGAATGCCTCATCTCTCTCTCTCTTTCTCTTGTGTGTTTTTGTATAGATTAAAGAGAGGTTGGCACAGTCACTCAAGGCCCTGCAGAAGCGATATGTGTCAACAGATGCAGTGGTAACCAGTGAAGATGGTGATGCTAACTTGCTCTGTTGTGCCCTGGAGGCCATCTTCATCCATGGCATCAAGAGCAAATACATCCGCTCAGTGGCAGCGGGTCGGGTCAGGAAGGGAGATCGGGGACCCCTCCCTCAGCCTTTCTTCTGGAGCCTCCTTAAATCTGTCACCCACCGGTAGGTTCAGGACAGTTTTCAAATTTTAATCTTAAGCGTGATCATTTTAAATATCAGTATCAATGCTGGGTTCATAAAATAATTGAGTGTCATTATGCTGTCTCTTAAATGCCCAGTGATGTTATCAAGGAGCTAGAGAAGATCAGCTTTTTGGGAACAGACGTGGGTCGTTGCCGAGCATGGCTGCGTCTGGCCCTCAACCACGGCCTGCTGGAGTGCTACCTCGCATCGCTGTTCCGTGAGGACTCCAAGCTGCGTGCCCACTATCAGCCCAGTGCCTTGCTCTTAAACCCTGAGGAGCGGGAAGTTCTGCTCAGCTATCTCCAAGGTCTGGCCTCACTTACATTCAGCCTGTCTTACAAGTCAGCCGTTCTCAATGAATGGACCACGACACCCTTGGCTCTCGCTGGACTCTGCCCCTTGTCCCAGGCAGATGCACTCGACCTGTCCATTAATGGCAAGGACCTTCCCAACTCCAACTCCCAATGTAAAGAATCATGGGATACAGTGTCCCAGTCATCAGGCTCATCAGATGCCCTGGATATGCAGAGAGGGTGCCCAGTGTTGATGGCGAAGGGGCCAAATGCTTTGCAAGGGAGTAGGACTGCGTTAAACTCTTCTAATTTAAGTCTGGATACCACAGGCTCCTCTCAGCTCTCCTCCAGCTTGAGCTCAGATAGCCTTCTGCAGGGGCAGGAACCCCGCAGCCTGACAGGAGAGCAGTGGTTGTCATGTGACCTGGACCTGCCCAGTGTAAATATCAGCAAGAGGCCACAGAAAGAGTAAGTATAGCTAGTAGGATATTTTCTACAAGGCTCATGTAAGTAATTGAGCTAACAAGCATGTAGTAGGAACTAAATCTCGACTTACAGTATGTTATTTCTCTGTGCTGTGGAGTTTCTGTTCCTATAAAAAAAACATCGATGAGACTCTTTGTTGCTCTGGATGAAATGTTTTTTTCCTTTACCATGAACACACACACACTGTAGTTTATTTTGAGTTAACCCTGATACATTGTCATGGTTCTTTAAATACTCACTTGATCAACTGTGCATTATATATATTTGTATATGTATGTGTACATATATATACATATATGTATATATATATATATATATATATATATATATATATATATATATATATATATGTATATATATGTATATATAGATATAATCCAAAAAACACTAAAATCTGAAACACAAACAGGAAGTGGGTGTCTACTTCCTGCTCTGCAGAAACATCTTTGCTTCATTCTGCAGTCTGTCAGACTACATATATATACATGTGTGTATATATATATGTATATATATATATACATATATATATATATAAATACTATATACATATATGCATATATATATAAATACTATATATACACATATATGCATATATATATGTATGTATACACATATACACATATATACATATATACATAAAGCATTATGACTTGTCTTTGTCGCTGCAGTTCACTGACTGGGGAGAGTGGGCAGTGCAGTCAAGACTCCATGCGTGAAGACTCCTTTGTCTCAAGCACAGGACCAGATCAGTTTTCAGAAACGGCTGTTTTCAGTGGTTCTGACAGTGAGACCCAGGATCCCCCTACACCATCCCAAGACCTTAAAGACCAGCCCTTGAACCACATTCACTCTGATTCACTGCCATCAACAACTTCTGTTGATTTGCTGTCGTCTGTTGAGGACCACGTCAGCCACACTCCGTCTAATGTGTGCAAAGAAACCTCTATGGCATCACACTTGAACTCTGACGTGTTCTCCCCAGTCGATGAGCCTTTAGAGTCTGTGGAGGCAGTAAATGCAGCTGATGTTAAGGAGAGTAATGAGCCTGTCCACAGTGTTCAGGGAGAGAAAGATGAAGAATGCTTAAAGAAGAGCAAATCTGAGCCTTCGCTACACCCAGTTGCTCGCCGCTCTTCCAGCATCCTGAGTAAGAAACTGTCCTCAGATTCTCTGTCAGTAAGTATAATAGCAGACAAATAAATTACATTTAATATTTGCAATACAATGGTGAATATCTGGTAACTATGCTGTCAGTTTCTTTAAGAAACGTAAGAATGTGTTCACAGATGTTACTGCTGTGTTCCTCTTTGGGTTTTTCCCACTGAGGAACTAAGTTTGACTCGTCCTGGAAGCCAGTGTGTCAGGGTGGAAAATCTGCATATTCATAGAAAAAAATCTGTAGCTGTTATTTTTTCCCACTGTTCAAACAACTTAACAAGATGATGATTAGTCCTTGTGTTGTTTGTTCATTTTAGAATATTCAAAAGCTCCCCAAGGCATGAGGTTGTGTTCAGTATTAAATTTGATTTCAAAGGATATGTCACAATATTTTCCTAGAACAATACTTGCCAGTTGCCACATGATGCTCCTTCAGTTACAGTAAGTTAAGAGAGTGACATATTTAGCTTACACAACATTTAATACTGAAAGACACCATTTATTTGTTTTGCATTGTCCTCAAACTACTGACATCCAAAAACAAGTCTGTTCTCTGAATTGACACAGCTCTATTCAGAGACATCTACCATCCAACATGGAAAAGTAATGACAGCAGTTACTTACCTTTTTTCTTAAAATAACATGTCTTCTGTTATTTACATTGCAGTGTTCCCGCTCTTGGATCTCTGAGGAAGATATCTACAAGCCTCACATGGAAGTGGAGTCGGAGCATGAGGAGGTGCCTCAACCTGCTCTGACACCCGAAGTCGAGGTTTCTCAGTCGCCTCCCAGTGTTGTTCATCGCAGACAAATAGGTAATGACAGTATCTCTGTGTTTTGCGTGCAAATCTCTTTTTTTCTCCCATTTACATAAAAACACAATTCTTGGTGTGTTTATGCCACCTGTAATCGGGGGAATGGTGTGAAAACAACAGTAGGCAAAAGTAGAGCAGCGCTCCATAGCACTACTAGTGGTCAAAATCTGTAGAACTTTTATGTAAACACACAGCAAAGGTCATCACCAAGGAATTAAGCTAAAGGTAAAGAAACACGCTCACGTGTTTAGTTGCCACACAGAGCAGAAATGTCCTGCAGCACTGAAAAGTGAAATAATACTTAAGAGTCTATTGTTGTCGCTGCCACTCCCTCATTACTGCCGTGACGGTCTGTAGTTTCCCTGAAAGGGCGAATGGGAAAACACTTGCTGTTACGTTACATGTGAGGGTGTGTTCAGGTTGCACTGGAATGTAATTTCCTTCAAGATAGCCACCGTAACAAGTCCGAAAGTTTATTGTGATGTAGAAGTAATTTAAAAACAAAAGTGTCACTGCAGAATTTTCCGGTGAAAATCCGCCCGGGGAGAGAGAAGGGAGATAATGATAGATGTAATGAAATGGAAATCTGCTATCCTCTATTCAAGGAACAGCTGTTTAATTCACAAAACACTGTAAAGGGTTTATGCTGAGTCGGAAGAACGTCTTAAAAATAAGGGCCTTGTCACTGACTTTGTTTCTCATGCCTGTATTTATTTATGAATATTACATTACACACTTACTCAGCCTATTCCTGTAGACAAAACAAGTTGGTTAAATCATGAAATGGTGACACAACATAATCCATGGTGTCAGGATCTTTGTGACATGGTTATAATTATTTTATTGACCCGAGATTATTTTATTGATTCGAGATTAGCCTCACATTTGTAATTTACTGAGGCAAATTAGCACATTTTGACTCATGAAAACCACAACTGCCACTCCAAGTATTGCCCTTCTATGGAGTAATAAGTGTTGAATTCAATTATTTGTCAAATACAGTATATTCCCCTCTACCCAAAAGATACCTTTCACTTATAGAGCGCTTTCACTTGTGTTTTCGAAACATATGTAATAAATATGTCGACTTTACAGAATTATGACAGGCTTATCTATTCACCGTTTCTGCTAAGTGTTCTTCATATTGATTTGTATGTTGGTCTTGTGACTGCAAGGTCAAATATAGTCGTAAAAGCAGATAATAAAAAGTGTGATGTTATTGATCAGCCTCTTGATGTGATAATAGTCCAGTAACAGGGTCGCTGTTCTTCTGTCTGTCTGTCAGGACTGTCCAACCCGTTTCGTGGCTTGCTGAAGCTCGGTCATCTAGAGAGGCGGGGTGCAATGGGCTTGTGGCGCGACCACTACTGCGAGCTGTCACCCTTTGAATTCCGCCTGTATGTCAATGCAGAGGAGAGGACATGTTGCGACAACTGCTACCTTGTGCGCTGCGAGGATGTTCGCATCACCTCATCCGAGGGCCGCTTTGAGGTGGCCTTTCCGGGCAAACGGCTGCACCTCCGCGCAGCCAATCATGATGAAGCTGAGGACTGGGTGGACAGGATAGTCGAAGCTGTCAACAAATGCCGGCCAGCATCTAATGTTGATGAGCAGTGGGAAGTCTTGCAACCAACCAGTGAAAATGGTGTCGAAGAACGCACCTCATCCCGATCCTCTGCTCCATCCAGCCCTGAAAAAAGGCTCATAACGTCTGACATAAAGACCGGTGGAGGGATTGAAGTACCTCCTCCTCTACAGGAGTTCGACTGGACTCGGACTGCTGATTTGGAAACGGATGCCATTAAAGAAGCAGTTTTGTACTTCTCCACAGATGCTGATGCTCGGACGTGGGCGCCTCTGATCTTCTCCCTCTCTTTGGAGGCTTTAAAAGGCTTCCGGACAGAAGGCGGGAGAAAGTTTCTTCAGCTTACTTGTTTGATTGAGGAAATCCGGGATGTGGTGCCTGATGTGTCCCTGGGAGGACCAGCCTTTTTCAAACTCTTGACTTTAAAGAGTACCCTCAGATTCAGGGCAGAGAATGCAGATGAGGCTCGCATGTGGAGGGTTTTGATCCGTGGAGCTCTGGACTCTTACCTGGAGAGTGGAGAGGACGAGTGCTTTACGGAGCCAGTATGTATGGGGGTGACTGGAAATCTCCACAGACTGGTGCAGCACAGATTAAAAGAAGACGGAGCTCTTTTAGTTCATCTTTACACCGTGCACTCGGAAAAGGGACTGGACACTCAGAATTTCAAGTGTGCAGGTAATATTGTGTGTGTGTGTATATATAGTATTACTTCTTTAGTGTATTTTTCATGTGTATATGTTTTATTGGATTTGAATCAGCCGCTGAGTTCTGAGTTTTTTTGTGTATCATACACAGGATGTCCTCAGCAGATTGGTCCATCGCTGGGCAGAGCCAGGCTATGCGAGTTCTCAGGCCAGCACTACTGTGACTCCTGTCACCACGGTGACACCACCATCATTCCCTCTCGTGTGGTGCACAACTGGGACATCACACAGAGGGAGGTGGGTGCCACACATTCTGTTTAATCCTTGTCTTTTTGCAATTGTTGGTTTTGCAATGCATGTAGGTTTTTATTGACTGTGTTACTAAGATGCACTTTTATCTTCTGGTTTGCCATTAGTCATCTATGATGGTCATCATAGACATTAGTCATGAATGTGTGTTGCGAACCTTACTGTTTACAACTTGGGACAACACTATTTTTATTTCATTTTACTTAAATGCTATTAGCAACTTAAAGTTGTTGATTTTTTTTTTTTTATCAGATATTGAATTGTTGGTGATGAAATGCAAGATGGCACTCTTGTTTAGTCTGATTGAATGTGACTTGCGTACCTTTTATACTGTATGTGCGTCTCTCTGTCCAGGTGTCTAGGAAGGCCCTGTGGCTGCTGGCTCAGGTAGAACAGGAGCCTCTGTTGAATGTGGAGCAGTTAAACCCTGGGTTAGTGAGTCATTCTGAGTATATGGGTCAAGTACACAACTTGCGGCAGAGGCTGCGCCTCCTAGGCGACTACCTGCTCACCTGCCGCAGCGGAGCCTACAAGAAACTTCAAGCCAGGTATTTGTTTGCACGTGTGCACTGTGCTGTACTCTTGTTTATCTTTACTTAAAATAGAGTTCTAAATGGTGTTTGTGAGGAGATGTTCAGCACCTTGAAACTAAATATGGGCTTGTGTAACTGCATTGAGTGACGGGAGGCTGTTGTGGAACTGACCACAACGATCAGTCACTACTGAAGCAGGAAGAAATCTTATTTAAATTTATTTTCACCACAGTGACTCATAGTCTCTACTGTTTTTTCATCACACGAAGTTTGACCTATATCAAAGTATAAAACTTTGATATATATATATATATAAAACTTTTAGATAATGTTATTTGCATTTAATTATTCATTGTTTATTTTTTTGTCAATATTCTCTCCAGAATTGGGCAGCGGACGTACTTGTTGGAGTCGAGCCATCTGTACAGTGTCTTGGACCTGAGACAGGTATTCTGCTGGCTCAGTGATGTTGTTGACATTTTCTGTCTCTTTTTAGAGCATCTTAATATGTATGTATTTTGTTTTTCTAGATAGCAGACCGTGTATATGCAACTCACCTAATGACACTGTTACAGTTCGCCACCACCCACGTGTTTCAGTGTGACCTGTGCACTCAACGTGGCTTCATTTGCCAGATATGCCACTCTCATGACACCATCTTCCCCTTCCAGTTCGACAGTACCACCAGGTATGTTATCCTGGCCACCTTTTTCCACCTAAACCCCCCCCCATGTACTAGACCAATTTCTGTGAAATGTTATAGAGGGGTGGGGCTTGACACAAGGAAGAATTAATAAATTTTTGAGTGGATTGGATTACGGGGTGGAGGTAGAATTACTTTTCCACTTTCTCTAACATAGCCAGGTAGGGCCTTTTAAGTGTTGGAGTTCTTAGCTGTCAGAAATTTTAATTCATCTTTAAATGTAATGTATGATGTTTTTGTCTCTGACCCAGGTGCAAAGAGTGCAAAGCTGTGTTTCACCTGGCTTGTAAGACTCATGGGATCTCGTGCCCTCGCTGTCAGCGAATGAAAAAATACAGGGAGAGGGATCTTCAGGACTGAGAGCAGCACGGGCGATGAGCAGCCCGCCACGGACGACTGTCTTTTTTTTCCAGTAAACCAGAAGGCAGATAGTGAGGAGAAAAATGACATAGAAGTCAAATAAAGTCTAGCTTTTACATGAAGTAACCTCAAGTGCAATTATGAGTGCAGAGCAACCTGCCCTAAATGACCCTAACACCAAAGACAGAGGTGTAAGAGGCTCAGTGCTACAGTAGTCGTCATCTCTTGAAGTAGATTAGAGGGACATTGAACCTCATTAAGCCGACATAATGCAGCCAAATATTATTGAATTGAATACCTCTCTGAATTCTGATTCAGCCACGAAATCATAAGGACGACACGGCAATGAAGGTTACTGCCATGAATCGTATCTGCTGCATTTTTGTGTGTCTCATTGTGTCAAATACAGTCTGAACGCATCATGTTTACCGGAGAACGAATTTGTTGTGGATGCACAAAGGCAGTTGCATATGAGGTTGTATGGTGTACAGCACTTGACTTGTTCTAATTAACACATTTTGATTGTGCCTTCTTTTTTATTTAAGCATTACACTACTCTTCTCTGGTCTAATGTGGGACCAAAACGCATCACATGGACTTTTTTTAAAATTGTCATAAGTGAAAGGTGAAGAGACACCATCACCAACATTTTGTGGCCTTTTTTTCTTTTGTTTTAGCATATTTAACCTTAGTCTGGTTTTAACTAAAGGTGATATGACTTGAGGTACAGCTCTGCGTTTGAAAGGATTTCGATTTTGGGTGAGCCCCACTGAGAGAAGTTATAAATTTGCTAATGGGGAAAAAAATGCAAACATATTGGACCAAATCAAACATTATTGGGAGGAAGGAAATTCCTGGATTCTGAAGTCAAAACACATTTTGCATCTTTGCACTTCGCTACGACTGTTAAATGGATATTCCAACCACACTGTTTTTGGATTATCCTCCAGCACATGAAACGATGCAGTGAGATTTTTTTTTAATTCTTTTATGTTTCACCTTATGAACATTTAACTCATTAACTCTAATGTAGAACATGAAGGATTATATTAAATCGGAAAAATCATTGAAGGTATACTTATTAAATCAATTTTGCAACTGATAATTACAGAATACTGCAGCTGTTTTTTTTGTTTCATTTAGTTTGTATGATATATACAGTAAATGAGCATTCTTGAATAAAAGTCAGTGTGTGACTTTTGTTTGATGCACTTTTAAAGCAAGTACAGGTGTGATTCTGACCGGTGTTATGTATATATGTGACATTTTCTTAGTGTGTTGCATCAGCATATTTCATTCTCATGTTGTTTGGTCCAGCTGGATGCCCAGTAAGTGTGTGCTTGATTATACGATGTGATAAGATAATGCTTTATTGTCAGAACATGCCCGAAATTTATCTTGCATCATACATACGGGGCAGAAGAAAATAGACAGACATCAAACATTACAATCGCCCAGGAACCACAGACACAAACACTCACATTATGACGTTCAAGACTCCAAGTTTCCTATTTAGTTTCAACATTGACTGGTGTGAAAAGGCATTTTTTTAGTCTAATCTTATTGAATTGTGGAACCCTGTGTCTCCGGCCGCGTGGTAATAGTTTGTATTCATGGTTCAGGACATGATTAAGGTCGGAGACACTGTTCTTAGCCAGTGTCAACATGTTCTTGTGGTAGCATGATCCACAACATTTTTCAGTTGGTTGACCTACAATCCCTGAGCAGATTCATGAAGCAGTTTTGTGATATTACTGTACTGCAGAACACACATTACCACAGAGGTATGAGTGAGTAGGATCTCTGTAGATTGTTGAGTTAAAACCATACAGAATATCTGTATTTCTGTTGAAGAACAGCATTACCAAACAGGTCCTGTGTATCATGTGACTTATGACATTTCCCTTAAAATAGGTAAATCAAAGGAGTGTATGGCATGTAGGTATGAAGGAGATGCTTTAATTCACTTATATAAACTACCTGTAGGTAAAACCTGTAATTCAGCTTATGTTTTAATTTTGCTCGTTTGCAGTCAACTAAACCAACACATTTTAGATGGTGTGACGTCTGTTCAGAATCAGAGGCATGGCATGGAACAACAGAGCCAGTGTGACGACTACCACAGGTGTTAAGCAAGCAATATCAGAGCGAAATTACCTCAAAGGTAAGTTAAATTACCCAGTCGAACTTGTCGCCCGGAGGGGGCATAAAGAAGCTTAGTCAGCTCTGTTTTAAGACTAATGCATGTATAGAAAACAACAGTGCTGTTGTTCTGAAACAGAGTTCCTATGCATTTACTAATGCAAAACTATTTAGTGTTAGGCATAGGCTGTATAAAAAGTGGAGGTAGTCTGCTAGTTGCATTTCTAATATGCGATTTGACCAGCACCATGTCAAATCATGCTCTGTTGAAGAAGACCCAAAACTAGCTGTTGAGACCATAAACTCCTCAGGAAAATGTTTAATAATGTTTTAAATCAAGTGGCTTACTTTTCCACGACTTCCAGTCAACAGAGTTCTTTATCGCCCTCTGCTGGTTATTCAGTAAATTGGTACTTCCTGTTTGGACGGCCTACAAACAGAAACACTACCCACATTTTATAATATAACACAGTCTATGGTCCTGCATGATGTGTATTTACCCGGGTTCCACACAAAACCAAAAACATTGGTGTTTCATCTGTTTTTAAAAGCTTTAAAAGTGTATTGTGTGTTTCAGCAATCTGAGCTGGAAGTGATATCTGTGTAACCAGGGCCAGCCCTATGCCCAAGGCATTTTCTTTCATTTCTTACTATTATGTTATTATAAGGTATGTTCATTTGTTGAGTGAAGTATGGCACCCATGGGCAGATTTTGTATTCATATGCAGTATCGGAGGTGATAAGTACTGAATTACATTTACTCGTGTTACTGTAATGGAGTAGGTTTTTTGTGTACTTGCACTTTTTTTAAGTCATTTCTTACATTTTAAATCACATTTTTTTTTTAAAATGGCCTGACTTTCAAAAAAGAAATAATAATCACACACTGTAAACTTTGGCAGTGAATGGTGAGGCTCCAATGAGAGTTAAAGCACATGTGACCTTTGACCCATTTTGACTGATACAGTATATGTTTCCATATGTTCCCTTGTTAAAGACCTTGTTAAAAAAGTAACTAAGCAACTGTTACTGAGAACATTTTAAACAAGCTACTTTTTTACTTTAACTTGAGTAGATTTTTAGACCAGTACTTTTTTACGTGTACTTAAGTAAAATGTTATCAAAATAGTTGTAGTTTTACTACTTTTACTCTTTCCACCTCCGTATATATATTTTTTCTTTGAGTTTCTGTGGCGCACCCTCCCGCAGATGGCGCCCCAGGTGATTGCCAATATGGCGTTACAGCTCGATACAACAACGTATGTTGTGTAGATTTTGTGATTAACTTGCATTTGGAAGTATGTTGCAACACCTCCATGTTGGAGAGGTGGGTGGGTGGGTGGACAGGGGGCCCTTTACTCTTCTGCGTCCTGGCCCCTGTTTGTCTTCTAACGCGGCCCTGCTTTTAATCAGGGGACAGGTGCAGCCAATCATGTCCGCTGTGTAAAGTGAAATGAGAGACACCTGTGTCTCCTCTCCTCGCTTTAATTTTACTCGCTTTAAATTCACAAACAATAAGGGACAGTGAACAGTGAATCCCTTAAATAAATACTCGAGTTCAGTAAAGATGTCATATGAGTTCACTGGGTGGTTTGTTGTTTTTTGTGTCGTCGTCGTTACCCCCCTCCGGTAGAAGAAGACACACATAACTTAAAGGATCGTGATAATGGGAGGAGTAAACAGGCAAGCCTGAAAAACACGTTTCACCAGGATAAACCTCCTCCTCCCTCCTCCTTCTGTTCTCCAAAGCTGAAGAACATTTTATACTTTGTTGTTATTCGAGAGGTGAGTCAGAGGAGGATGGATGCTGCCGGGAGAGACGCGCCAGTGAGTCCGCAGGAGAGGAGCAGCCACACGGCGTTCATAGACAACAACACCCTGTATGTGTGGGGAGGTTATCGGGTAAGAAACTGCAGGTGTCATTGTTCCTGAGCAGGAGGAGCCACGTTGCAATGTATAACTCTGTTATCCTCTTCATTGTTGTGTATTTTTAAATGTTTATCATGAAATTAAAGTCATTCTGCCTCAGGTTTTAATGTTATGTAGTGTATTTTGTCTGCAAGTTGATAAATTAGACTTCTCTCTGCATCTGCAGCCTTCAAATATACCATAAAACTGCAACCAACATTCCTCTAAATCCGTTGAATTCGCAACAATTGAACTTACCAGTACAATACAAGCTTTGTTAGGTTATTTGTATCCAATAATGTAAAAACTGACAGTGTAATCCTGTGAGGAAAAAGCTTTTTCTCAGGAATCCAGGTTTTTCCACAGGAGGAACGTGTTTGAACAGGACAACATATGAGACTCCACAGTGTGACAAATTAAGGGGGAAAACACCTTGGAAAAATGAGAGGGGAGAAATAATAGATGCAGATGCTTCCACACACAGGTGCTCTCCATTGTACAATTATTAGCCTGGACTGGATGTACACTTTTCTAGTAGTTCATTCTGTTCTTTTTACTTTTTAAAAAATGTCACCTCTTCATATGTAGCTCCATCCTGATTATTGCCAGGGCCACAAAATCACACAGGAATAGAACACTCAAGATAACTGGACACTAGACATCAGGTTCTGCTGTTTGCTCTGCATTATTTCTCAGCTGGCTTCATTCAGCTGATAGTGGCTGCTAGTACACTGTGTTTTCATACACGCCTCTTATCTCCTGTTTCCTCACAGGTAGTTGATGGCGCAGATGTCATGTTGCCCAGTGATGAGATATGGCTCTGTGATTTGAACAGTGGGATGTGGTAAGATACAAGGAAGGCCCCCATTGTTGTATCAGCACGGAAGGAACACTTGATAATAAATAACATCTTGACATTTGAGCATCGCTGATAAACGTCACCCTTTAAAGTTGCTACAAACACTGACTCCACACGCTTTAATAGCGGCCTCTTTTCTTTGTGTGACAGGGAGCGGAGGGAGATCGCAGGCAGTGACGTCCCCCGAGACTTGTCAGGCTTCTGTGGCGCTCATGTCAACAGCACGCTCTACATTTTTGCAGGTTGTGACACCGTTGGATACACCAACGACGTGAGCGACTCGCACTGTTACTGTTTGCTAAAGCAGCTGTGCTCTCATGCGAAGTACAACTGCATGCAAATCATGACTTAGGCTATTATTTACAGGCAAGTTAATGCAAGTGTTGAAATACATTTATGATGTATTAGAGACATTGAAAAAGGACAGGGTTTTGTTATGGTGCAGTTGTTATTGTTGGTTTGGCCACTTTTGGTCCAAGCAGGAATATCCCAGCATGGGAATTGGTTCCTGTTGAATTGAAATTCAGTTATGACCTTTGAACTCATTTGCCTCACTCAAACATTGTTTCGACTCTCACACGAATGTCGAGCTGTTTGCCTAGAAAACGTAAAGGCTTTTCTCACTCCCTGTATGTTTTTTTTTTTTCTGAGCACAACCCAGCTTTTATAATTTGCCTTCCATATTTTAGAGAAAATTAATCCCCAACACCATCCTGGACATTCCTCTCAAATCGACACGTTTGCAGCAGAAACTGGGTCTGGGGAGAGAAATATTTGACAGACTTGCTGTAACATGAATTTGATGAGATAGAGAGCAAAAAATTAAAGTAAAATGCCGAAAGTTATGGAGGAAAAAAAAAAGCAAGTCTTGTTCACACTGGAGCAGCTCGGGTACAATGTCATGTTTTTCACAAGACAGTAAAAGCAAAAAACAAAAAAATTAATTTAATCCTCAGCCTGTGTGATGGTGGGATTTTGTACAGAAAGTCTCATATCAAACTATGTGGACACTGGAGATACTCCAGCTCGATCATCTCCATTTCAAGAGGCAGACGAGAAATCAAATGATTTTGAAACTGAACTTTGAAGTTCCTATTTGGTGGTTTTTGCTTTAACTGGAGTTTCTGATTTAACTCTTGTTTCGTAGATGTTCAGTGTCGTTCTCACCGAGCCGCATTACTCATGGAACAAAGTGACTGACGCCAAGGGAGAGACGCCATCGCCCCGAAACAAACACTCCTGCTGGGTACACAGAGACAGGTCAGTTCAGCCTCTGAAGAAAAGGTGGACTGGTGCATACAAACGGCTGAACTTTTTTTGACGAGCCTTACAGTAGTTTTTGCTTTTTGAAAATTCTTATTCATACACCAAAATTGACTATTTGAAATGTGCACTAAATGCTGTCATGGTACTTAATGGAATGGAATTAATGAAATCCTTTCTATAGCACTTTGTGTTTCCCTCTGTAGTTTCACATTCTGCCCATTTTGTTGTTGTGTCTATGCAGATTAATTTACTTTGGCGGATATGGCTGTAAAACCATAGGGCAAGTGCGGAACACATCTTCGTCTAGCTTCGTCATGGATGAGATGTCCTTGGTAATTATTGATCGCAAGAAATTTGCAGAAATGTTATTTTGTGCAAATGCAACCATTGGTAGAACATTGAGCTGATCGTGTAGTTAATCTGTGAAATAATTTACGTATTATTCATCGAAACGCACAATTCTAAAGTGCCCCACACAACGCTTTTCTTTCTTTAGACAACAATCGGCGACACAATGTTCAGGTTTTGGGGCTGGAACAATGAAGTGAATGTTTTTGATACACGCACTGCAACATGGACTGTGCCTGAGACTCAGGTGAGTAAAAGAATGTATTAATGTGGTTACTTTTTTCTTCTTTCTGCAGCTGCAAGCATAGATATTGTTAATTTTATTTCAGACAAAAAATAGGAGATTTATCTGTAAAATGCTGCTGCTGTACACACACCAACTCCCTCAGTCAAGTCTGATAGTTTTGCGTGACGGTGCAGGTTTTTAGGTGAAGGATGCAGCCTACTAATGTTTTATTGTTTCTGTTACTGCAGACTTAACAGAAGCAAAAACAATCATGAACCATATTTGTGATTTTTGAACGTGCAGGGATCGGCTCCTACTCCCAGAGATTGCCATTCCACCGCCCTTCTGGGGAACAAGGGTTACGTTTCAGGTGGTGCGGTGAGTTTAAAATCTAATCCTCATCTTAACCGTAAATGCTATACTGCCATACTGAGACAAAAAGGTTTTTTCATGATTTTTATTTTAGTTTTCTCTGTTCTGAAAAAGGGAAATATTTTCTTTTTTATACAATAGTCTGCTTCTAACTTTGCGGTCACAGTTTAGAGGAGGCACTTTCCTGTTTCAACATCCCTTTCCTGTTATGTGACGGTGCCCTTGTGCACAGTCGGATCCTTTTTTTTAAATAAGTTGATTTCTCCGGGTTTAGTGATTAGCCTGTTGACCTCAGTCCCACCCAACGCCTATGAGATAGAGATAGAATATCCCTGCAGCCATTTTTTTGCAGCAGTGTGTACTTGCTGATTACTCTCCAAATATGAAAACCTTTAGCTATATACTGTATCTGACCCTGTTATGGTTTATACATCCTTATATTACTGTTACAGGAACAGTTTAGTTGATTTAAAAGCAACATGTTTTTTTTTTTTTTCTAATGGTTGAGCATTATGATTATTTACAGGAGACGCCAGAGATGGACATGTTCTGCTTGGACTTAGAAAGCTGGACTTGGACTAAATTGTAAGACCCTTCGTTCTTCTCAAAACATTTTACTTTTTGTTTTAATTGTTTTACAACTGTATAACTCTTCATCAGTGACATCCCCCTGTCCTGTTCACCCATGGGGCGCTCCATGCACGCCATGGCGGCCATATCCGATCATGCAGTCCTTGTATACGGAGGTCTCGGCACAGACGGAAACACACTCAGTAAGTCTCAGTTATGGCGCATCGATCTCTTGTATCTCTACAGTCGAGTGTGCCGTGTCCACACTGAATTTGAGCCTTCAAATATGGACAAGGTTTTGATGCCAGTCTAAGAACCAGATTTCATCTTAAGTTAAAACTCCCTGCTGTGTAATCTCATTTGTCACAAATCTTCTCCTAGATGACGCTTGGCTGTTTAACACGCTCAAAAGAGAGTGGACCAACATGAACCATGCACACGAGGGCAAGCCCAGGTAGTTTGTTCAGACACTATGGAAAAATGAGGTGGTTAATGATGTTAAAATGTTTATGTATCAAGCATGGATAAAAGATGCAAATAAAACTACGGCACTTGAATATGATCATAGATTTATTTAATTATTTGTTATCATAGTTCTATAATTGCCCACATTCTTTTCCCCTCAGAGTTTGCCACACAGCGAATCTCGGAAATGACGGCGACGTCGTCGTGTTCGGTGGAAGCAGTAACCTTTGTATTGTCGCAGACACGGTATGTGACGACGGGAAAGCTCTTTATTTGCGAGTTCTTTCTTTCATGGCCACCTCACCTTTTTTTTGTGCAGTACTTGGTAGTTATTTTCTAACCTTATTTGTTCATTTAGACATCAGTAAATATTGCAGCACTAATCTGCGGTAAATTTTTGAGGGGAACTAATTATGGACTCAGTTTAACTGTTACATAAATACATCTTAAGTGATTTAGTGGGGGTCAAAGTGCACTTGTGTGTTACTGCAGTGATTTCACACGTGGAGCCAGCGAATGTAAAGACATTTGTTTTCATTTAATGTGTCAGCTCAGAACAGAAGTTAGAATTACTGAATAGCTGAAAAAATGTTTGTGAAAAATACTACTACTACTACTAGGGGACAATCAAAGCCTCCTCAGTGTTACCATGTGGAAGAATAGAAGGTAGAATATTGGTAAAATGAAGGATTGGATATGTGTATGTCTCTGTTCCAAAGTCCATGGCATCCACACTTGTTGTGAAGGTATTTCAAATAATTGCTGAAGGAACATGAGTTTTCTATCATTTCAGTATGTAGCAATGTAATCGTTTACACTCGCATCCCTCCTAATGTGACATGTGTCATATTTGTCAATCTTCCTGTTTTCAGATGGTGGTTCTCAGAGCGCCATCACAACATCACTGCAGCAACATGATCGTCTTTCAGATGCAGCCATACTCCCTCTCCAGGTACAATTTGGTGGCTGACTGAACTGCAACTATGCATTTCTTGTTACTGCATATTATGTACAGTACACAGGTGGTTACATGTGAGAAGTTGTTTGCATGTCCTTTCCAGTCGCGCATGGTTAAGCCAGTTTAAACAAAGTCTCACACACACACACACACACTATTAAACGTGAGTTATTTATATTCTCACACTAAGCTGCTCCCTGTTGGGGCCCCGTGCACATTCACGCACTACAGCGGACAAGGTGCTGTGCTAATGAGCTTTACCTTGTTCTGTAGGGGTTTTTCTTTTCCATTTGTTTTAACCAATGCAGTGTTATTTGATGGTTCAAGCTAAAGTTTCACCATATTTATAAAAATACCTCCTGTAGTTAAAAAAAATATTTAGGTTATATGGTCGGAGCTGCAATCACCTTTTGGCAAGTGTATTCCAAAAAGTAAGAATTACTGGGTGAAGTATAATCTGCCGAATACTACTACCCTCATGAATGAAACCAATTAAAATAACTTTATGAGTGCAAATGTGCATTTTATGGGTTGTACTGTCAATTTAAAGTTATTCAAACAAGTAAAAAGGAGTGGGTGAGGTATAATCTGCTAAATATTAGCCTCATGAATGAAGTGGTAGGAACTGAAATCACGTTCACGGGAACAATCTGGGAATCACTGAATGGGGAAGGATTACTTCTGACCACTGAAATGATTCCTTTCCTTAATTTGCTTCAAACTACCACACATGAAGTAACTTCTGTAATGTACAGACACAACATTGTAAAAGTATCTGACAATACTTTCATAAATCCATAAATTACTTTTGGACAAAGACAAAAAAAAAGATGAACATGAAACACCCAAATGTCTGAAGATCAAGGAGAAAGAAAATACTTTATTTTTGCCCATAAAAATCCTATTTTATTAACCTTTTCTTTTTCACCCATCTCTACAGATTGTGTGAAGACTTTGTTGGGAAAAACCCACAGCTGTTTGTGAGGCAACTTAACTGGCTGCCACCAAAACTGAAGACCAAAGTGGACAAGAGAGTGGCATTTTTCTCCAGCTTGACACCCTGTCTTACAGATTAATAACTGTTTTTACAAAGCTACTCAGTTTTTTTGTCAATAATGATTTATGTACTGTATTTAAAAAAAACATGGTGCTGGTTTAATTGTTTTAACTTAGGGAAATCTAATTTGTAAATAAAGTCTTTGCCTTATTTTTTTAAAGTTTAATTGGGTAACATTTTACTTCATGTTATGATTTATGTTCAAAGTGTTTCTGAATAAAGAGATTGCTATATATGTATTTTATTCTGGTGTTTATTTACACACTGAAAGGTAAAGTAGAATCCAATAAGGGTGCATTTTTGTCAGACAAAAGCAGGAATGACCCAAAACAATTTTTAGTCTTCAATCACAAATGCACATGTTTTTATTCAACCTAACGGTTTTAAAAAAGTTTTAAATCATATACCAAAGTTTCTCTTTTTCAATAAGCATTAATGAAGTGAACTGTGGCAGATGTTACAAATGGGTTATTACAGATTACTGCACTGTATGTCTGAGGGGCATTAAAAAGTAAGTATTTCCTGAGATGGAAGGAAAATCTGTCATATTTTCATATATTTTACATATATATTGTTCTTCTGTTTCTACTTCCTCTTTTGTGGGTCTCATTTACATATTTAAAATCCTTGCGACTCCACTTTGTTCCTCTCTACAGTAAAAGCTCAACTTGAAGAACCTATAACTATTACTGCTGATAAAAGCCAAGAAATGGGCAGAAAGTAGCATTTCAATACCCTTTTTTTTGTTGATTTCGAGAAGAGGCCTGATTGAGTGGTGAAAGCAGATACGTGCCACTGGAGGTGTGTTGTCTGCTTTACACGGGCCGTACATAGTTGGCAGGGAGCATGCCTCGCTGCCCCGTACGCTGGTTACAACCGAACATCCATCCCTCGTCTATTGGCTCCACGTCTAGGATCAGATCTCCCTCCAGCAAAGAGACTTCATCCGCTTCTGCTGCTGCGTAGCTGTACAGAGCCTGGTATCGCTTCTGCGTGTGTGTGTGTGGAACCACAGGAGAAATTAGTAACACAGATGCACTGACATGCTACACATGATGACTTTCACTCCACTGCTTTCCCTCTAACTATCTTTGTTACTCGTTACTACCAAATAAAATCAGAAGAAGAAGAGTTGGTATTGGTCACTTTTGTAGTCTTGATGAGCTCGATCTTTCATACACATTCACGCGCTGCAACATGGCGTTAAGTGTCTTGCTCAATACAGACCAGCAGAGTCAGAAATTGAACCCACAACCCTCATGTTTAAAGACAACTCGCCTTACCACTGAGCTACCAATGCTTTTTTTTAAAACTTTTACTTCTAAAACTTAAGTATTTTTATATCAAAACATTACTTATGATATCTGATACTTAAGTACAGTAAATGTCAAATACTTTAAGACTTTTACTGAAGTAATATTATAAAAAGTGAATTCAACTTCTACCAAAGTCATTTTCTGGCAAGATACTTGTACCTTTACTCATGTGTCCCCTTTAGATACTTTATACAAGACTGAAAGTAATTACTTAATATAAATATAATATGCCCAATATTATACATTTGTATTGATTGATTCGTTCATAAATGTCTTGTAGCAGCATATCAATGCAATGCCATTGAATGATCACATGAACATGTAATGACGTGTGTGTTGTGTGTGTGTTTATGCAATAGCCTTACCCCTCCACTAGATGGGGCTACAGCAGCAGGGCGCAAATGTTCAGCTGGCTGCCTGAGAGTTTCAGGTGGGGATGGTTGATCTTCAACACACACACACACATTTGTAAACATTTGCTACAGTGATTATGGTGATAAGAATATAACCTTTAAATGTTTAAAGGTTGTGTCTCACCTTGTCTGTTCTCAGGAGGAGGTGCGTCACTTCGAATTTTACTCTTCTCAAAATCTTCATGGTACTTTATCTACACACACACACACACACACACAGGGCAGCAACATACACATTACACCACATGAGGGCGCAGCACTCAAAATTTAACAGCTGACCAGGAAGTTTTCTCACTGAGAGACAAGTAGTTCACCATTTTAGGAGGTGCTTCTGAGGGTGCACACTGACTCATTCACTCAGGCTGTACTTTCTCTTTATACTCTGTGTTCTGGTGTTTTACATCTTGTCTGCAGTTGTTGTGGCCCCTGATTCGAGAGAAGCACCGTTGAGTCTAAGTCTGACTTAATCAGCAAACAGAGATGATGTTAAGATTGATAATCCAGTATTTCAGAATACGTATCCAGGTTGTTTTTACGAAAATCTTGGTGCTTGATTGATAAAAATCAACTCACACAGGCTGATTTTTGAGCTGTGATATTCACACAACATTAACTAAGTCCATCAGGGGCCACTGCGATGCAGAGGTTGAATGTGAAATGAAGTGAATGTGCTTTGAGCTTTTACAGGCTGGAAGAGGAAGCTGAATGTCGATTAAGAAAAACAAGGACCAGCCCCCCTGTGTCCTCGGCAGACCTCGAGAGGAACAGATAGAAAACAAGCTGGTGGGAAAAAGACTGGAAGAGCGAGAGTGAATTAAAAAAACAACAACAGCAACAAAAAAAAACTCAAAGAAGGAGGGAGGGGAGGGGGTGGAAAAAAAGAAGAAAAAAAAGATAAAACTAATGAAAACATTTGTCGCTGGAGTTTGGCCTTTTGACATTGCATAGCTTATCAACAAGCATTCCTTTCTACAACTGCGGAGAAAATGTGTGTTTCAGAATGGTATGCGTGCATCTACCAAGTCTCTTTGTGTGTGTGTGTGTGTGTGTGTGTGTGTGTGTGTGTGTGTGTGTGTGTGTGTGTGTGTGTGCGTGCAGTGGAGAGCGTGGCATTGATTTGTGTCCACAGCTGAGAGACTTTGACCATATAGGGCAGCTGCTGCTCAGTGGACACAGAGAAATGTCTGAAATGTGCCTCTGTGTGTGTGTGTGTGTGTGTGTGTGTGTGTGTGTGTGTGTGCGTGTGTGTGTGTGTGCGCGCAGGATCACACTGTGACATGATGCTTCACTGCTGTCTGGAGCAGTTTGTGCTCTGTGCTCACTGTGATACCAGCCTGCAAATCCTCAAACCTGAAACTCTACTGGACCCTGGTGATGACTTAGTGTTGTATCTGTTCATTTCATTTCATATCAGTGAGAAAACTTAAAACAGTTGTTTTTCAAAGTAGATTGAGTGAGAGTTTCCTCTCAGGGCAAACGTCAAGAATTGTTCTCATTTTAAACTTGAGAAATAAATGTTACCAGTTTGACTTGGAACAGAATGATTGCTTCTGGTGCTTTTCAAAGACAATGTACCCTAGAGATAATCTGTAGAAAAAATTCTGTATCCTCCCATTGTTAAACTTACCTTTAACATCTAACCTCTGAATTGCTGTCCTTTTTTGTTGTTGACATTTGTTTTACAATTTATCTTGCATGTCACTCAAATCCATTTAAAACATTCACAATTAAACTTCTGCAGCCTAATCAGAAATGTCCCTGAAAATCAGATCCGTGTCTCTCAAATGTTCATCGTAAGAGATCAGCTGTGTCGTTTGTGTTTTACTCATTGTGACTGCACCTACGTTACTGATCTGGTCTTGCGTCTTCTTCAACCGCTGCATCTCCGGAGTGTCGACCACCACGCTGAACCCTCTGCCCTTGTTCTTCTCAAAGTCCTCCTTGTAAAGGGCCTTCAGATTTATGAGGAAAAACAAGACATTATTTTTGGGGAAGGGGAGGGGATACACTTGCTAGAAATCGAGGTAAAGGAAGCTCTGCTTAGCATAGCAATGCTAAATAAATGCAACTGTTTCTTCTTGAAATTAAATAATGCTCACTACTGTTAATGTTACATCTAGTTCCTAGTTTCAGTTCTTTTAATACTAAATACTAAAGTACCTGGCAGCTGCCTTTAGCTCTTTACTTACAATCAAATCTAATAATATCTTAGTTTCATCTGTAAAAGAACGAGTTATTCACAGCATTCGTGGTCTCAGCCCGTCACGGCATGTTCTTGTTACAGGATGTAGGCCTTTTTGGTGATTTTCAAACTGTTATCCTTCACTGTAAAAGTATTTCTTGGTTGTAACAATGCTTTTAGGCAATAACTCTTATATTGCTGGAAAGACTGTGTGTTTTCTTTTTAAATGGTGGCCACATTTGTAAGGAAAATGCCTTTGTGGGTTGAGCAGCAGAGTTTTGTATGTGGGCTGTGCCCATGAAAAACTTGTCAAATCTTCTCTGCCAATGCCAGACAAGGTTTGTTTGAGATATCGAGATGAGATTCTGCAACCAGTGGCAATCCCTCTATCCTCCAAAGCGACAACGGGGGTTTATCAGAGACTGCCTCCAGAAATTGGGAGTGGAGAGGATGGAATGACCCGCCTGCAGTCCTGACCAACCCCATTGAACACTTGTGGGATCAGCTTCGTGCCAGAGTGACCAACACAACAGAAATTGGCTGACTTTTGGCCATTCCATAGCAGTGTGTGTGAGATCAAGCTGGTGACCAGCACGAGGAGAAGGAGGAGGAGGTGCCAGGCTTTTGTGGCCGTGTTATGGTTCTTCCACATGCTACTGAGGCTCCTGTTTGTTAAATTAATGTCTTGCAAATATGTCTTCAGACTTCAATCAACCAATCCAATAAATGACACCAAACCAGAGTTAGTAGCAGAAAAAGTTGTTTGGCATCGACAGAGAAGATTTGTCAAGTTTTTCATTGGTGCATAACCCACATACTCAACTCTGCTGCTCAACCCACAAAGGCATGAAATTAACAGACGTTCCTTACTTTTTCTGCTAAGTTTATATACATGTACTGTACAATGGTGTATGTTATTTAGGGCACAATAGCAGAAGGCAAGCAGCAACAGTAAATCTGACATCACCTGACTACATCACATCGAGACCACTTAGGAAGGATTTAGCAAACAGGTTGGCGTGTAAGAAGAGTTTTGAATGCAGACGTGCATGTGACGAGAATGGAAATGGGCCATGAAGGTTGTATCATTGTTATGTTTTTGTTTCCTCCGCAGTTATTTAGTAGAACTGGGTGTTTGTTACTGATCTGTTCTCGTGACTTCTTCCCTCTCTGCATCTCTCCAGAGTGTTGGCCAACACACTGAAACCTTTTCCAAGTCCTCCTTACAGAGCGCATGCTAATTTGTAATTCGTCAGGATTTAGGGAAACTCAGTGTTGCATTTAAAATCAGAGAGACTTAAGAGGTTAGGTTGTGAGCTTGAGGATGGCTGTGTCCTTCAAAATGACCGTAAATACTATATCATACATCATACATTACACCATTTTAATGAGCTTTTAACAGCTGTTTGTCCAGGTTCCTTGTAGACCACGGCATGAACAGAAACACTTATGACATTAAACCATGCTAAAATGTTCATTTGAAGGCAAATCCGAGATACCCCCAACACACACACACACACAAACGAGTCATGATCTTGCTATGAGGAATATGCTGTCTCAGAGAGAGAGAGAGAGAGAGAGAGAGAGAGGGAGAAAGAGCTCGACTACGAGACTTTTATGGTTATAAACAAAGCGAACTGGGTTGGTTGGATGAGACGAGAAAGGACACACACACACACACAGGCAGAGAGGAAGGGGGAGAGGAAACAGATTTGGTGTAAATCTGATCACAGTGTTATCATAACATCAGTGTGGCATAACAGTTGTGTTTCACAAAATGGGTTTTAACCAAAAATGGATGTGAGTTTGTGAGGTTAGGACTTTTTTTTGTAAATCTTTTAATTCACTTAAGTGATGAGCTTGTTTTTGCAGTCACAGCATGAGGGACTGGTATTGCTCACATGCAGGTAGCCAGGCCTGACTTTGTTCAAAAACACGAGAGTGGCTTTAAAGCTCACTAAGTTGTTTGTTCTGACATATACATACAGGCATGAAAAAAATCCCAATCTCGTTTAGACTTATACAGTATATGGAATACCGACAGTGCACATTCTTTTTCCTCTTGCACATGAGGAAAAGAATAAAAAACAAACCCTGAAGTAAAACTTTAAGTGTAAAGGAATCTCATCAAGACTTATCCCTTCAATCAGGTGAGGTTGCTGGCTTGAACAGTGCGAGTAGATTAGAGTTTAAGAACACTAGTGAAGGCTGCCAACTAGGCTGAGTTGAGATGGTGCCACATGAGAGACCAAAGGGAGGAGAGATTTTTTTCTTTTTTTAAATGTGCTGTCAAATTTATGATCACTTATAGCGTCTCTCGTTTTTAGTATTCACACAAAAGGCTTAATCATAGGAATCCAACTGTCTTTGAGAGCAGAGCTGAGAATTGCGTCCTCATCTCCTGCCGTGAGACAGACGCGGATAAACAGAGAGTCATGGCGATGCAGTGAGATTAGGGAGAGTATCTATGGCAGTGAGATAAAGCAGAGACAGAATGCCAGCACTGGTCAGCGAAGATTTCTCACCTGACTATTGAGCATGGTCTGTTGCTTCAGACGCAGATTCTCGGGGGTGTCGGTCACAATAGTGAAGGAGGTTTTGGGGTAATGCCTGCAAGTAAACAGAAGGATTACAGCAAAACATGTATTCTAAATGTACTGATCAGCCACAACATTACAACCTGGTGAAATGAGAAATAGTACTGTACTTATGCTCACATCATCATTTCAAAACTTAAGGTTTCATTTTGTAATTTGAAGTCCATTGTTAAAGGTTTTTTTTCATGTTCATGTGAAGATCTAACATTTCACTTTTTCACAGCTATTATGATCTGTCTGTCTGCTCACACTTCCCTTTTTCCATCACTTCCACTGCACCAAAATGACTCTCTAGTTGTTCTTTTTAATTATCAGGTGTCCATTGTGGTGTAAACACTCACATACTGCAGTAAGGTTTCTTCTCAAATCCCTTGTAGTTGTTCATGCTCAGGGCCATCTTGCACACCTCGCAGCTGAAACATCCTTTGTGCCAATACTAGGAGCAAAAAGAGCAAATGTTTACACATATACATAAACATCCCAGAGGCTTATGTCCAGCTGTTAATCAACCACGACAGAATTCTAATACTAATGGTTTAAATCAATGGGCTTTGTATCAGCTGAAAAAACAGAAAACTTGCAGTGAGACTTGCAGGGAAACTGGAAAAAACCCTGTAAGCACAGCTGTACTGTTGACCTTGTGCTGTTGACAGCCATTCAGTTCCAATTAAACATAGCTACAGAGCAATCATGTAAATGTGGATCCATTTTACAAGATGAATACTGGAAAATGACTTGGTGAGTCAGTTTGTAGTAGATCAACTACCCCATTTCACTATTTACATGATTTTCTTGCTTAGTGTTACTGTTCATACACATGTTTCTTCATGTGGAGAAGACATCTTAGTGTCACAAATCTATAAAAAAAAGTCAAACTGAGCCACTGCCTTGAGGTTTCTAACTGTGTTTGCTGTTTATTCATTATAACATGTCATGTCTCAACAATTAACAGCTACATGTACGCCAATCTGTGTAAAGAAAAAACACCTTTGAGTGTAACCCACATAATGCATTAATATCTGAAGCGATGATAGAGATTTAAAACAATTCAGCTCAATCAGAATAAGTTATTCTCCTTTGACTGTGTCCCAAACCTGACTTAATTAACCCAGAGTTTCGTCTCTGTTGAGTACAACTAAACTAAACTAAAGTTTGTCTAGCTATTCTTTTTAAGACTCTGCACTGACTTTCAATCAATTGGTCAACCTAAATCTTAACTAGAACCAGTTAATGCCAAACCCTAACCTGAACTTAACAACAGTTCAAATACTGAGCTTGAACTCTAGTTCCACAGAAATCAGGGTCTACTTCGTTAGGACCAGGTTTTGGGGTCCATGAAGACTGGTGTTTTTAACAGAAAAGGTCCTAAAAGGTTTGCGCAGACTTAGTATTCAGGACACTCTTGGACATAATGCATTCCCAAACCCCTTATCCTAACCTTAACCATCACAGATGCCTAACTTACCGTTACCCTAACCCTAAAGTAAAGTCTTAATCCTTTAAAAAATCCCTTTAAGGGGTGAAAGCCCTAACCCGGCCAAAAGAGCCTCACTTTTTTGTGTCACAGTTTTTAACATTGGTCAGTGTTTATCTACCGGATGTGGCTCTCATTCTCATAACTCCCTTAATGTGTGTGTGTGTGTGTGTCTCTGTGTGTGTGTGGGTGTGGGTGATTGTACAGCATGGGTGATTGTGTATCATACATATGCTCAAAATTATAATAGGCAACCACAAATGCCAGACAAATAACAAAGAAAAGCAGAGGGATCACTGTTTCATTACAAGTGGTGTAAAAAATAGTTAACAAGAATAAATGATAAATAACAAACAACAACAAAGGTAAAAGGTCTTCTTTTAAAAAACGAGAATACTTCAAAGTGTGTTGGGAACTTGAAGCAAAATTCCTACTCATAATTGTCATCTTTTGATATGAAAATGCAGCCATAAAGCACATAACACGTTTTAATTTAACAAAATCTATGTCAAATATTACATAATAACAATATTAAAGGTCACATATGTGTTGCACCTTACCTTATCAAGGCAGTTGATTTTTTCTGTTGGGTAAACTGGCTTTTTGCATCTTCCACAGGGCGGATTCATTTTTTTTAACACTACACAAAGAAAAATAATGACTGAATAATGACGGGAGAAAATAAGTAAAAAGCTTTTAAAAGTCAGGGCACAGATTGTGATGAGTGGCCGGGACACTTCTCCTGCAGGCAATTCAATTAATACACGGACGCTACTTCAGGCTGAGGAGGAGTCAAGTCAGGAGCGCGACGCCTTCATGTTCCCACAGAAATGGTCGGATTTAAGAACTTTATTTGAATTGAGTGTATAACACACGGCACGGCGGTAAATGATAAAATGAAGATCAAGATGCACAGTAGACGAGGTACTGTAGTTTTTATTGTAGTTCACCATACCTCATCTAAACCTGCCGCTGCCACGTTTATCATTTATATCCTCATGTGAAACACAGACACTAAACTTAATCCAAAGTATTTTATTGACACTTTGTGTATTGCTCAACGTAATTCGTAAAAAAAATTAAAATAAGCAAAATAAACACAAAGAATAGCTCATTAAATATTTACACGTTGACACGTTAACAAGTGTGAATTACGTCTTTCTGCTGGGCACCTGAAGGCAGCGGAATCATTTTAATCACCTTAAAAGGGAAAAAAACCCAAATGATAACACAATATTATCCACTTTATTGTGGGTTCTTTAGAGTCAAACATTAGTGTAAAACAAAATGATGAAAAGTTAGGACCAAGATAACGACATGCAATTGTGACAAAGTAATTGCCATAGAAACGGTACAACGTTTAACGGACACAGTTTAAATATTTGTAAATGGTGCTCTCTATCGCACACTACAACACAATGCAACAGAATGATGTGTACTTTATAAACATATAAATATTGCACATTATCGCATGGTAGCAGCACGGGGGTATAGCTCAGTGGTAGAGCATTTGACTGCAGATCAAGAGGTCCCCGGTTCAAATCCGGGTGCCCCCTCTTTTCCAGTTTATTTCTTCTTACTTCTTGTTCTTGGTCCCTTTACTAAATGTGTACTAATAGTCACGACGTTCATCGTTATCGTGATTTTCGGGCGCTGGTTTATAATACACACATAGTACGCAAGCCCACGGAAAGTCCACAGATGAATACACTAGCGTCGCCCCCTTGTGTCGAGAGGGGGTATAGCTCAGTGGTAGAGCATTTGACTGCAGATCAAGAGGTCCCCGGTTCAAATCCGGGTGCCCCCTTTCTCCCATTACGTTTTGATTTTTGGGGTTTTCGTTTGACTCAAAAATAACGTTTACCATTTTTTTGCAGTACTTTGTCAGTTTTCTGCATTCCAAAAACAAAGAGCACTACTCATATCAAGCACCTCACATCCGTATTGGTGTCATATCCATATGTTTTCTCCACTTTAGTATTTCCACGACTGTTTACTTACTTTACCCCGTCTCCACAATGGTTTGTTCCACATTACATTACAAAGGACATGCGCAAAATGTTTGTAGGTGATTTGAAAAAAAGAAGAAAAAGTGGCTTTCTGTTATTTGTTGACGAATCTACGCCAAACAGTAAGTCACATGTTAACGTAATAATTTATTTAGTGTGTATTTGCTACATTACTCAGACTGTTTATTGGTGTTTACTGGCGCTAGTTAGGTTAGTTACAACCATTTTAGAGCCGGAAGCAGTTTGGAAACCTGTAGTTTGTGTGTTGTGCAAAGTTAATCAATATATAATAATATATATATTTTTTCTGTACATGTAGTGCCGATGGTTGTGAGATGTGTGATAATACACGTATGATGTTAGTCTGCTGTCTGGGAAAATTGTGCATTATTGTTCTGGTAGTCTGATAGCTCCACCACGTGGCAGTGATTAGTATAACCTGTTTATGCCTGGTTTTCTTGTGTCATGTTTTACTCTCTGTGTTACTCCCACTTTAAGATGATTTGCCTGACTGTATATTGAATTACTGCAAAACTGATTTGATAAATGCCAACTAGTCTAAATATACAGTCATAGAAGACTTGATTGGAAATGTTGATTGGACCTAATGCTTTTTATGTACTGTATTTTTGCAGAAAACTTGATTCAATGGGGTTGCAGTTAATTAATTAATCTTGTGTGTAAGTTACATTAGCTGTTCACATTTTATTCCACTTTATCCTCCCCATGATGGTCACGATTTCAATACATCTGGACTTATATACCAAGACGATCTGTGTTTTTCTCTGATGCCTTGTTAGTTTAATGTCAACACTCACCACCAGTCTTTATTATAAGACATTAAAACAGAAAGATTCAAAGAGAGGTCTCACAACTTCATGATGTCTCTAAGATTCATCCAAACAGTATTTCTTCACACAAGTTAAAAATGATCATTACACACACTATCAGTTATACCGCTAGATATCCGTTGTATGACACTTTATCAACCAGTCATTGCTCACATAGAAGGTTTTATGAAACCAAAATAACACCATAGAAGGGATAAAAACAAAAACACATAGATAGGTTGAGCTGTACATTGGTTTGCAGTATGAAGGCTAGTTCGATTCGTTCCCTGACGTTCCCTTGGATTGATGGAGTTTTGTACAGTTACACATTTGGATCTCATCATTGCTGCACAGCTGGCTTCCTCTCAGACACTTGGATAACTTGGCTACTCTCCTGTGTGTGATGGCAAAGAGCAAAGAAACACACAGAAAGCTGGCAAGAGCTTTGAGAGCAGTTACAGTGAACACTGTCCAGCCTCCACGCTTGGAGTCGGGGCATCTAGTGTTGAAGGTCTGCCTGATTGTCCATGATCATCCTCTTTGTTGAGCCATTATAGTCTTCAAGTTGGTGCCCTTTCATCTTCTGACCAAGTCCTGCGGGTCCATGGTCTTTAGCAGCACTGCTCAGCTTCAATGAATCCTTCCTTTTCATGACCCCCAAGCTCGACCTCAGCATAACTGGAGTGGCAGCCCTGGTTGCGGAACTTCATAGAGGGCCAGTAGTTATTGGGGCGCCGCTGCAAACAACAAGCAGTCGTTGATGAAAGCCATGTGAGGTCTCATTAAACGGAAAAATAAACAGCTGACTCTACAGAGCGAGACAAATCATGAGAGCGTGAGTGGCGCATGCTTGTTTCACCTGCATGAGGTAGAACGGTGGAGCAGTTGTAGGGTGTGTGTTGATGTAGTAGACAGCCAGTAAGGTCAGAGCGACGAGCAGGACGAGGGCGGCCACAACCCCAGCTATGATGGCAGTGTTCTCTGTCATCCCCTTGCTCTTTGGTGGGGTGGTTTCTAAATCTGAATCTATAACAGACGGTACACAGAGTGTCTGAACATGGCAAACCTTGAAGGAGATGGGCAGTAAATACAGCAGCAGAGGACCACGCCGTGTACGGGCCACTTTATTAGGTACTCAGGACACCTGATAAAGTAGCCTGTGAGTGTATATTACTATCATAACGGCGAGGAAAAGGTCAATATCAAAGGAATTCATTTGTCTTGGTGTAGGGATCATCTTACAGCAAGATAAAGAAAAATATTCCTTGATTTGTCCTATTTTCTTCTGTAGGTTCCTGCAGTTTTCACGAAAGTAAATTGCATTTTTAATACGTGTTAAATGATCATACTTGTCAAATGGTGAAAAGCCAGTTTTGAATGGCAAAGGCTATAGATATCAATTATCAAATTTGACTCAAGTTGTTGACTTTTATGTCACATTTTTGCCAGTACTTGTGTATCACTGTGGTTCATGTTGTACAATTCAGGTTGTACATAACAGCTAGATTAATCGTTGTAAGAGGGCTCTTTACATGGAAAAAAACCTTTATTTATTTATAGAGCCTGTTGTGCACAGCATATTCCATGAAGACACACTGAGACAAACGGGTCAGAAAAAAATGGGCACAACAAAGGTTAACCATGACATGCTTCAGGTTGTTTGCTGTCGTAGAGAAACTCACCTCTGGTGACGGGCTGATCTACAAGAGCTGCTGAAGAAGTTGTTGGATCTGGCGAGGAGTGGTTGAAGGGGCTCATCGATCCCTCTGGTGGGTTGTAGTCCTCACATGTGCCTTTAGCCTGAGTGAATGCCCACAGTCGTGACTCAGAAACAGTGAAATGCCTCCAATATTTGATTCGGATGTGCACAAGATAAGTGTGTCTCACCTCTTCAGGGCAGTTATAATCTAACCACTCTTGCCTATGGCGGTCGATCCCATCGGAGCATCTAAAAGAAAGTGACAACGTAAGTGTGAGGAGCGCGCGACAGCTTCAATGTAAGGCTGTCTCTTTAGAGCGTCTGTCTACCTTTGAATGGTGTTGCACCAGCCACAGTCAGTGGTCAAGTTGGATGTTTGGCAGGTATCGCAGGACGTGTGCTGGAGACAAGCTGGAGGAACAGCGTATGCACAGTACTCTGGAGTTAGAGGGGTGAATAAGGAGGCCAGGCTGTCATACGTAGGCCAGATTGTAAGAATACTTGCTTGGTAGAGGGGTGAACTCGAACGCAGATCTGTTTACAATCTTTCCCGTGTCAATCTCCACGCGATGATACTCGTAGATCGTACGCAGATTTGCGTCCTCTTCAAGAGAAGTGGAAAAACAGTACATTTTACTACATTTTATTTTCTCATAATACCAAGAGAAAGGTATTAGGATAAATACACTTTGCTGTGACCTGAGCAATATGACAGTCATGCTTTTATTAATTATTATTAATATCATAGCCTTTATTAACTAGGGAAACCTCATTGAGATTAAAATATTTGTTTTTTATACTATATGGTACAAAAGAGTGGGCTTATTTTCTGGAGAACTGACCCGAGTGTTTCTCCATGAAAGCCTCAGACAGTCCCACTTTCACTGGGTGCTCGGTGGAATTTATACTGTCCACTGATACAGGGATCTGAAAGAGAACAGGTTGATCAATTTTAATACAGCAAAATCAGACATGCAAGCGAGAGGCCGCCTTGGTCGTCTTTCCCTTTTAAAAATAGAAAAGGGCAGTGAACTGAAGTCCATAACTTACATCTTTATAGTTGAAAACAATGGTGCCATTCCTGTTTAGAGCTGCCTGGAAGGTAAAAGCTCCTTCATCCTCTCGACCCTTTAGTCGAACCTTATCCCACTGCACCACAAACAGATTACCTGTGCGGAGGGCAAGACGGAGGGGTCAGTCAAAAAAAAAAAACGACGACGCACAGTTACCCACATACTTCAGACGGCACCATAGAGGAGTTCCAATTTACCGTTGTCCGAGTACCTCACTGTTGAGTTCTTAGAGAAGCCTGGGTTAAAGTTGGCCATGAGGGGGGCAACGTACTGTGTGGCAGTCAGCATGCGATGAGTCACCTCCCCCATGAAGATGAATCCTGGTGGCACAGTGGCAGAAACACACAGGTACATACAATATGTTAACAATAATGAAGTCAAATCAGTTGGTAACAGTGTGTACATGCACGTGCATGAATATATGCATTTTATACATCTTTTTGATGCATGTTGTCACATTTTTCTTCTTTATGAAATTCATCCTTGCATGTGGTTGTCAATCTCCTGACAGCTGCTGTTTTGCGTTCACGCCTGTTCCAAGAACTGGTCTTGATGAGCACATTACGTGATATGAAAATTAATTACCAGACTATAATCCCTCATAATGGCCAATGTTGTGCACAGTGTTTGTGGCTATCAGGCTATCGAGGCTTAAAGGTGATCTATGTGAGAAAAGGATTATATTAAGACTCAGCATAACTGTCGTTTGACTGGAAGAGCAGCGGTGTCGAGCATCGTAAAGTGAAACTCACCGCCAGTTGCTACGATGATTTGCCTCACGTGGTGTCCATAAAAGGGGAAGTCGAAGGAAAGCGCCACCCTCTGCGGAAAAGACGAAGCATCGCACATGCCTGGGTGTTAAATGTGCTAGATACAGTATGTGAGCATGTCTGCTGCTTCCCTTACCGCTGCCTTTTGGTGTGCGTTGGACAGTATGCCGTGGATTTGGACTTGGCTCATGTGCAGGGTGTCCAGGTCCACCCACAAGTTTGAAGTCTGTCTGTCTGTCGGGCCGAAACTCTGCCATCTGTAGTACCTCTTGGAATCCTGTCAGAAAAGGGGAAAGTCATTGGGAAATTACGCATATATATGTTTTGTGGATTAGTTTCGTCTTTGCATAGTTACTGAGGAACTGAGTTGGAAATTACGCGGTGACATCTGACAAATTTTGGGGCCTCCAATTGTGTCCCTACAGTTCCACTTGGGGGAGCTGTTTACACATGTCCTGCATCTTTTAACAGCTATCGCGTCTTGATGGCTTTATTAATATATGCTACAGTTCAGGGTGACAGAGAGCAATGGTTCTGGGGTTTAGTTTGGGCTGAGAAAGTGGAGCAGCACTCTCTCTCTGCCTCTCTGGCTGCTCCATATAGAGAAAGTGACCCACTTTTCCTCTCCCATCGCCACTGCCTAACACGAGCCTGTGTGTTTTCTTGAGGGTTGTGTGTGGGATTTATAGGGGAGGGGATGGGAGCAATTTTACTTTCCCCTCACAGCTGACTGATTTATTGAAGAGATTGCCATCGGACAAGAGATGGAGCATCTCGGAAAACTGGGATTAGACCTTGCTTAAAAAGAATAGCTATAGTCCAGCGGGAATACTTGTAATCTCCTCCAAGTGAGTCATTCACAAGCACACACACACACACGCACTCACGCACAGCCGTGCTTAAACAAACACTGTAAATTGGCAGGACGACTTTGTCGTCTGTTTTCAATTTGAATCGTTGTCTCGGACTCGTCTTTACTGAAGTGAAAGACGAGTCCGAGACAAGACAAATAAAACCACATCATCACACATCCTCAAACACACACACACACGGGACTTGGAGATGTAATGAATGGAAAATAGTCCCTGAACAAGGGTCTAATAACCTCCACTTGACCTCCACTCGACCTTTTCAAAGTTCTTAGGTTGACCTTCCAGTACGGTATTATCACTATGACGTACATTCAGGTTTATTTACAGTATTATATACAGTATTTGTTGTTTCGAGTGATTGCTATATTTTCCTATGATTTTTCCAAAATAACTTAATGAGAAACATAGCCATCGTGCATTGCAAATGTTTATTTTTCTACCTTTTTCACGGCAGACATGTTGACATGTTTTTGCAGGCAAAGTAAACGTTACTGATGTCATTAGTGATAGCTTTGTTTGTTGCTTTCTGTTATTCAGGCGGTGTGAAAGTGGATTTATTTGATTACTGGTGCGATTGCTGCAAACGATCTTACTTTATGTTGTTCTGTGGTCGGCCACGTTTTCTACTTCTTATGTTGCTGCTTTTTTGTCCTTTCACTAGTTAAACCTCAAGATAGAAACTTCATTTCATAGAAGTTCGGTCACACGAGACACATGCTGGACGCACTTTGATGCCAGGTGTGAACAGTCGTACTTAGCACGATACCAGGTTTGAAATAGGGATGGGACGATAGCATTTTATCACAAATGAGTATCTACCGATACAGATATTAGTCCGTCATTTTACATTCCATTTATGAACGTATGACGCTGTTAGCAACACATTTGTGCCGAGTCATTTCAAAGACATAATTCTCAGCCCAAACATGACTCAGCTAAAAATGATTTTGACCAGTATCGGACCGATACTGACCGATACCGATTCCCCTCCCTAGTCTGAAATGGTCCGATTTTGTACTATGTGAGATTTGTTAGTCAGTCAGTCATCATCTAACCGCTTTATCCTCCACCAGAGGGTCGCGGGGGGTGCTGTGCCAATCTCAGCTACATCGGGCGATAGGCGAGGTACACCCTGGACAGTTCGCCAGTCCATCGCAGGGCCACACACAACTAGAGACAAACAACCATTCACGCTCACACTCACTCCTACGGTCAATTTAGAGTGTCCAATTTACCTAATCCCCACATTGCATGTTTTTGGACTGTGGGAGGAAGCCAGAGAACCCGGAGAGAACCCACGCACACATGGGGAGAACATGCAAACCATGCAGAAAGGCCCTTGTTCCAACCGGGGCTTGAACCCGGGTCTTCTCGCTGCAAGTGTGGCCCAGATTTGTTAGTATATTGGCTAAATATTTGCGTTTAAAAATAATTAAAGAAACATTTCTTTAATCATAATAGATCATAATAGTCTGGCTAGAAATGAGAGGCCTGCTTCACGCTAACATCAAGGTTACTCATACTTTTAAGGTGACAGTAACTAAGGCAATCAGGACAAACTAAATCCAGTTGTTTGACTCTCACCAGTATACGGGTCACGTCTTCAGGCAGGACGCTGGTATCAACTCCTCCCGCTTTTCCTGCGCCCACAGTCTGTATGTTGCGGGCTTCTCTGTTTTTGTGTGGGGGGTTCTGGTCCCTCCTGCTTCTGTGAAAACCGGATGGATCCACATCTGTCCACAGAGGAGTCCGACTCATCGCGTCTAGAACAAGGCAGGCATTGTTGTGAGCGAGCAGTGTCAACAAAGACATGCAGAGACTCTGCAGGGTCAATAGATTTTGTTCTTTGTTTTCCTCAAAGTGAAGTCATCGCTCACCTTTCAATGACCACCTATTTGAGGGCACACATCAGTTTGGCAATAATTAAATTGTACATTTTTAGATTTTTAGACTTCTGGAAACCTGTAACATCAACAGTCAGAATTTTCCCCAGTAAATTAAGCCAATCTTAAGACTTTGGATCAAAAACTCACCGAGCCAGAAAATCCAACATACGGCACACGTCATCTGTCTTGCAGACACAACGCTATTCCTTTTTTTTTTTTGCGTCAATTTTTGAGTCATTGGCTTGTTATTAAGCATCTGTGAGACATGACACAACCTGCACGTGTGGGTGCGCGTTCACATGTCTGATTTCCACATGCTTTAATTTCATCTGCATAACAGATCATAGACGGTTGTGTGCGCCTTCACGTTTCCTTCCTGCTCGGGATGTTATTCTTTTGACTTTTTGGACGGTAAAAACCCCATGAATCACCGTCCAGTGCACACTTAGAGTGGACGGAATAACTCGCTAAACTTTCTGATCCCACTGTTTTGGGTTTTTTTTTCTACCCGAGTACAAGTTGAGGGATTAAAATGACTGTCTGGAGTTTGCTGAGCTGAGTTGTTAAGTAACAGCAAGGACATCTTGAAAGAGGCAAATACAAGAGCCATTTTGAGGTTTTGGACCTCCCTCATAGCCTTGTATGTTTAAAAATGTGTTTACAACATGTGGCCAAAATATGCACAAACCCTTGATCCTTTGCTTTTTGTATTTTGGTTTTAAGTTGTTTTTTGGGGTTTGCTCAGCCTTTTTTGTTTAATCCCTTCTCACAGCATTCTTAATTATTTTAGGCAATAGTTCCCCTTAGAAGCAGTTTCTCCAGTTCAGCAGCATGGCACTCGATCGCACTGTGGCCTGACGGATGAAACACGTTTGGGATGAAGTCGAATGAGCCAGATCCTGTCACCAAACATCACTCTTATAGCTTAATGTAGCCAGGTTCTGTAATCTTGTGGAACTCCTGAAACTGATGTGGGTGTACTGTAAATATGAGAGTTATTTGTCTTACGGTCACAAAATCTGAATTCTCAAAAATATTATGTCACGTTTGAGATTGTTGAGGATTATGCAAGAAATACAGTGACTTCTCCCCCCCCCCAATATACTGTATAATTTGTCCTGAAATCTAGAATAAATTGAGGTGCTCTCATGAATAAAGACTAAATAAATACATTAAAGGAGAAAGGATACAAAATGGGACAAGGGAAAGACATGGAGGTTATCACACACGCAGGGGAGATGGCTTTAATGAGGACTGTCGTTTGATTACGCTGCAGTGGAAGCTATTTCCACAGTTTCCGAACAAGAGGCCCCTAATTGGGTCAGATTGGCAGGACTCAAAACCATCATCACAGAACAGCTGAGGAGGCACCAAACAGCAGGGAGAGGAGGAGGAGGAGGAAGAGCGATGAAGAGACGGATCAGGCAGACGATGCATCAGTGTGCATCGAGTCCTCCAGGACTATTTCCACCTTCTCCACACTTTCAGATGTCGGTTTCCAAACCTCCCACGTTTTGAACTTGTTTTCTCTCCTGGAACATCATCAGCTTTGTCTAAACTATCCACATCAGGGCCTGCGTGAACTTTTAACAAAAGGGGGCTAAAGAGAGTTCAAGAGTGGTTTGGGCTTGAGTCAATATGACCTCAGTAGCATCACGTCTGGAATACGTATGTGTGTGTGTGTGTGTGTGTGGAGCTGCTGTAACAAACATCAAACTGTTGCTGGAATACATGAGAATGATTTTGAAATAGGAGATTAGACACATTTCTGGTTTAACTGTAAATACAACATAAATGCATGCAAATTCATTTGACAGTCCTCTTGTTAGTTAGTTGCTGATCATTGGCAGAAGGTTAAATCCATCATATCTTGGCGTACCAGGCGTGTTGACCTGCGTGCGAACGAAACCTAATCTGCTGTGTGGAGCGTGTGAATGTATCGCCGGCATGGCAGTGGTGTTCCTCGTCGTCGTATCTGCCCCTTCACAGATGTGTCTGCATTGCAGCAACCGTGTGGCAAACCTAGTGGGTGTCGAGAGTCGAGCTGAACTAGGACACAGCATCCTGAGCCATATACAGTGGAATGTGGATATACAGATATTTCATCACCAGCTCCCACGCACCTATTTCCAAATTTCCTCTCTTTTTTTAGCCGTTGCACACAGAAAACACACTCTGTTTCCTTTCATTACATGTGTACAGAACTGAAG
The DNA here is from genome assembly GCF_019176455.1 of Solea senegalensis. NCBI lineage: Eukaryota > Metazoa > Chordata > Actinopteri > Pleuronectiformes > Soleidae > Solea > Solea senegalensis. The sequence goes on from NC_058041.1 coordinate 8,014,507, forward strand.
CTGTTCTATCCTTCCCTTAATCTTTTGTGATTGATGAAAGACATCTCAGAAACCCTCTGGATCACAGTATTCCCTTTCTTTCAAAGCAGCCTCTGAAGCCTCCACAGCCATGTTGATCAACTTAGACATGAGCTATATATCAGTCTGTTCATCTGGATGAAGTCCAGATATCAAATATTCACTTTTCTCCTTTTCTGGATAGATTTACCACACTTTGAAGACCAAGTGGAGGAGGAGATGCAAAGAGGGCACCGAGGCATAAACTTAATCATGGAGAAAAGGGAAAGAGAGTTATCGGTAGGTCTCGCATAAGGAAGCGAAAGGCCAACATCTGTGCTTCGGAGGCAGAGGCAATTTGCAGAAGAGGGTGAACCATTATGTACCATCTAAACACAGCTGGGAAGAGGTGATTAGATCATAAGACACAAACAGTCTTGACCCTGAAGCAGCCCTGTTTTATGTACTCCTCCTAGATGAGCCACAGTTTTAGCACAGGGATCGGCGACGCACCTGCTGGCCAAAGAACCACTGGTGGAACAGTCACCGCGGCCCGAAGCCGTCGATATGTTTGTCATTTGTAGTCAGGCTTTTCAAAAGGGTGATTAAAACCGTGCGTGTAGCTTGTGACATGGGTGGAACTCATTTGGCACCTCGCACCCAGGGGAAGAGCAGTAACCATAACACACGATCCCTAACATTGGCAGCTGGACTGATAGCGTTTAGGTCAACATGGACATGTGTCTCGTGGCGTTTGGTTTTTGATTTACATCTGGAACCAATAGTCCATTTCTAGTGCAGATGACATGTAGTTCCAGATTCCACATGTACAGGGCTTGCACATGCACCACATGTTTTTTTTGTTTTTTTTTCAGTGCTGCAGTATAGTTTTCACAATGGAGATTAGTGTCGTCAGATACTGTATGTAATCCTCTTGACTATTCTAATCAGAAACGCCAGAGATAGATTATTTTAGATAAGAGAATTTTCATTTTCCATTCCATTTCAAATTAGACTAGGATTGCTCAATAAAACAAGACAATTAACTAATGTTTCATGATGATGAGCAGTGATTTTTCGGGTCTTTGACTACAATATTAACATATTTTTGCAGCTCTATACAGAAACACAACCCAGTTCTCTTAAACTCTCGTTGTCAAAGCGGCAACATCTGTTATTTGTTGGCAACATTTACATTGTTAGTTGTTTATCGAGTTACTGTGGCCTGTCGTCTAGATCTTCTGTTGGTGGTAACCTAGAAAAAAAACACAGGGATTGTTTTTCTTTTATTTAGCTTATCTAGGTCACTTGTCTGAAACTGCAGTCTTCCCTTGCCTATTGATCCCTGCAGTTTTGTCACATTTGGATCAATATTGCCTTGTATCCTCTTTTTTAAGGTCTGAATCAAACTGAAACCTGAATCCAGTTCCAATGCATTATGTGATCTTTCTTCTCGGGCGAAACCTGTGACAGTATCCTCTTTTTAAATATGTGTGGACAGCACATTAAATTATAGCGGAAGTAATAACGACGCCCCAGTCATGATGTTATGTGTCATTTAAAGGGAGAAGGGCCTCAATGTTACCAAACACCAAATGACTCATGTGTTTTATGATGGCAGAAGACTCACACAACGACTGGAAAGCCAAGCATTTCCTTAACTGTTGTTGTTCTCCTCGTGGCAGAATGGATAATAAAACATTACATAAAGATTGAGACACATCTGGCCTTAAATGCTGTAATGCTGACTAAGCTCCGTGCTGCGAGGCAGGATCTCGGAGGCCTGGTGGTGAACATAAGTGAAATTATGTCACTCATAACAGTGTGAGAACCACAACTGGTGGATGGACCCGGAGGTCAAATCCAAATTCCCAATTTGACAGGCATCATCGCACCAGCCACAAGACATTTCAGACAAAGAACTGGTGAAGTAAATGTGCACGGAGCTTTTCTTAGAGATAGTTTCAACGTTTTTAGCCAAGTTCATGTCATTTTTGGTGAATATGAAGTGAATATGAACCCCAACTAAAATATGTTGCATGGTCTACAGTAAATTGTGAGACGGAGGGGTTGATGCTACATTGAACACGAGTGGACCGAGCCTCCAGCATCTCCTCTTTAGTGAATGGCTGTTCCATTTTCTGGTTATCAAAGCCCAAAATAGCATCTCTGTGACGGCTCTGAGGCTGGGCGACACATTTTAGCGTAAGTTAGTGGCAGCTGTGAACGTGGACGTTTCGCTGGACTTATTATGGTGGGAGATCTGTCTCTCTGGTCTGTGCACAGTGGGTCAGGTTGTCCTCTGCAGAGCGAGGCCCCTGATCAGAGGAACTGGCACCTCAGGAGAGGCCAGAGAAACTGGAGCACCACTGATTGTTGGAGGAGGAGGAGGTGGTGGAGGAGGAGGAGGAGGAGGAGTGGCAGCGGAAGAACGGGGGCTGGCTAAAAATAATGCATCTCCAAGGAGAGTAAAAATACATACATGCGCATTCATACACACACACACACACACACACACACACATACAGAAGTGTTCACACACAGGTGGGATGAGAGGATACATGTACCTGAGATGCAGAGAACAGGTATTTTGCAGCGATAAGATACAGCCTGGGAAAAACATGAGTGAACATAAAGCAACACATTTAAGGGGACCGAGCTGCTGCTCTCATTGACTCTTTCTACTTAAGTCTCTAACATTTATTTACTAGAATGCAGGATTTCTACTTTCATGAAACACATTTTTCAGGCAAATAAACACCCTACACCTAAATATAGAGAGAAACGGAAGGATTTTAGAATTGCATGCCAAGGAAATACAGAGCTGCACTCAACCTTTCATGTCCTTTCCCTCACTCGCATGTGCATGCATTCACAGAAAAAAGAGTTTTTTTAACATGTCTGTATTGAGGCGATTTAGATTTTCGTCAAACTTCACACGGTTCAGTACACTTGACAGCTGCTCTGCGCAGCACTTGACAGTTTCCTCTGAAGACGTAAAGTCAAAATACAGCCGATGTGCTGCTTACCTTCATATTCCTGAGCCCAAACTCTCCCCAGCTCAGCCTGGGAAAGACAGATGAGGAGAACAGCACAAAGCCCCATGTCCAGGTGTCTCTTCTCCCTCCTGTCCCAAGTCTTTATCAGTCCTCTCTTCTTCTTCTTCTTCTTCTTTTCCCCTCTCACTCTGCTTGGATTTGTCACTCCTCCACTCCTCAGACTTGCGTCGCTCTCTCTTCGCCCTAGCGTTCCCACACAACTGTTTTTTTTTTTCTTCACCTCAGCCAAGGTTTACTGCTTTTCTCCCTCCTCTCTCCTCAGCCGAATGTCTTTCTTTGCTCTTGTGTGGAGTAACTCTTACGATGACAGGTCCCAGGTTGCAACAGTTTTCTCCAATCTTATAAAGCAACTGAACTTCTCACTCTCACTTCTGTTTACCTTGCTCCCACTTCCTCTCTTTTTCTAAGACTTCCCCAAAACCACAAAATATTTATATATTCCTTGCAATGTTTTTTTTGTCTTTCAAACCCAAAAAGAGGGGGGAGGGGGGAACTGGAGTTGGGAGGAGCATGTTTCCTCCATGTGGAAGCATGCTGAACCAAAACAAATGTGATCGTTAAATGGTTCTTGGTTTGTTTGTGGAGTGGATCAGTGCGGCGCAGTTTAAGTTTGTTTGCTGTAGAAACGGTTTCTCGCTGTGATGGAGGGTTTGTATAAAGGGACGTTCAGTGGTGTGTTTGTGGGGAAAATGTGAATCACCTTTTACCCGCCCTTGGATCTATGCTTAATTATCATATATCTGCCATGACTGACCTTCACTTTTTTGTGTGTGTTAGTTTCAACTGTCAATATTGAGAAGCTTTGTTTGGGGAAAAGTATCTGAACTGAGCTGGTACCCCGACCTGGTACCAGTTAACCCAGTAGTTGTGGAACATTCAGTAACAGTATTACTCAACATTTTCAGTCTTGCCAACTGTCCCAACTTTGTTATGAGTGATACTGCAAGTGTGTATATATGTATGTGTATATGTATATGTATATATATATATATATATATATATATATATATACATATGTATATATACTGCTGCCCAACATAGACTCCTGTCCTGCAAACTTACGTTAGCTCATGTTTGTTGTCCTACAAACATATGATGACATCAGAGCTGTGTGTGTGTGTGTGGTTCAACTGTTTTTTGTGGATCCAGTAAGAGGAGAAATCTGTTCCAAGCGACTTCTTCCCAGACCATTTAGTTTGTCGATTTCATTAAAAGTACATTCACTGATTTTATTACAACTTCCCCAAAACGTTGCCAGTTCTCTGAATTTCCTGACTCACTGTCGGTGTCCTGCGAAAACATCATCACTTGTGACGTGGTGTGGTGTTTTTTTAGACCTTTGGGCGCACATTTATCCTTAATGCAAACTTAAATGATTATATTTTAATTATAATACGTCGGGGGGAGTGGACGGGACTTGTTGAGGTTGTGCCAGCACGTGATTAGCCATTCAGGGTGTCTGAAAGCAGATGTGTTTCCATGGGAACAGTGTGATTACACAGCACATTTCCTGCGTATGGTGGACCATTAATGTCCATGTGATGTCCACAGGATGTCTGTGTCAGCGTTGGAGACCATGTCTCTAAATCTAAACCTGCGAGAATGTATAGAAGACATGAATAAATGAGTAAATTAAGATACAGTAGCAGACCTTGAAGGAGCCACTGAATGAAATGGATCTTATTGTCAGTATTTCTTGAATGAAGGTTGGGGGTGGTGGGGGGGGACACTAATTCTTTTGGACAGTTGGAAATATAAAACATCCAAGTCCAAAATCAATGGCAGAAAAGCCGACTAAACATAAGTTTTCTGCTCTGTACCGCGGTTTACTTTACTTTGCAGGATATTTGTTGCACTTTTAAAGTGAGGGCAATTTGAAATGGTCCTGTTTTTGATTATTGGCCATCAGTAACCCTTGTTCCACATTCTCATCTTGCCTTTTTTCTTGTTCCTTTTTTTTTTTTTTTGACCTGGCAAAAACACGGGGCTGTTCCCCATTACTGAGGAAGTCGCACTCGTCTGTCTTGTTCCAATTGGAAAACATTGTGTAAAACATTGTGGCCAAAACTGAGGTTATTTTTAATAATTAGATAAGCAGAATTATGTTGTCTGTGGATTACGTTTACACTTCAGCACATAGGTTCTTTCAAAGAATGTGTCTTTTTACGGCATCGCTGCCACTTTGTTTGGATAATATTTAAAGACAGATGTGGAGTCGGTTTGAGTCAGTAGACCTATTAGCCGTTATTGGAAACTGACGAGTCATTACACAGAGAGGGTTTCTTGTGCCTGAAAACAAAAGGCGAACAAAATCAAGCTGTTCTGTTGCGAGTCTTGACTTTACAGTTTTCATTGTGTTCTGCCTTTTAATAGCTTACTATCAAAGTTTTATGAGTTTGTTTTAAAGAGGACGACCTACAAAGAGCCTGGCCGTCAAATAAAATAAAGATACCACATTTTGACACGACACACAATCAATGAGTGAGAAGCGTCTCTGGGGTATTATAGCAACTTGTTTAAAAATAAAATATTTCAGGAAAAAAATGTTGGAACACCGTGTGCTTCCACGGAATTACAGCCAGGCCCAAGACATAATGTCAGTAACAGCACATTTAGGAGCATTTTCTGTCTTTTGTTCATTTTTGGTCCTCAAATTTACATATGGTGTGTTTGAAAGAATCCCAACAAGTTTATCTCATTTGTGCTTTCAATATGGAGCGCCCTCTTTGTTAATAAAACATTCTTGCACACATCAGAGTAATAAATAGCCCAATTATGTCCCATTAATCCCGTTTCCCCCGACTCATCTGTTGCCTTAAGAACCTTGCTTCTTCTGTGTCTTTAGGAAAGGAATGCTGAAACTACGTTGAATTGTTGTTTAATTAATTGCCTCATTTTGGTCTCCAATGCCCTGAATACACATTCAGTCTGTCGTCGTTCTTCTGGCCTTTCCTGCATTAGACATGTTTTGGTGGTGGTGGGATGGCAGACTCCTTGTTGCCTCCACCATTCATCGGCCCCCTGTGAACCCCCCACACACACACACAGGTCCACCACAATGACTGGTCGTCACCCTGCCCATTATTTTTTGTTAGTCCCTAATTGTAAGACTCACACAAATGTTGATTGTGACAGTGAGCACATTCATCGCGGCCGTCATTAGCGGAGTCATTAACACTGGGAGAGCACGTTAAGGACTGTTTGGAGACAGTTATCTGCTGTTGGCTTTGGGTAAACACACGGGGAGATTTGTTGCTGTAAATACGGATGTTGAACAAGAATATGTGTTTGGAGGAACGTGATAAGGGAAGGGATTGGGAGTTAAAGTGGCATTATATGCTGCTGAGGCTCAGGAAGAAATTCAATTGTCTCGTTATCAGAAGAGAAGATACTTTATATGTGACTGATTTGCATAGATTTTTTTATTTTTATTTTCATTATATTAGTAATAAGGTTATTATTCACAATATGATCAATGTGAGGATAAGATTGTTTATGCAAAATAAAAAGTAAAACGATGACTGATTTGAAAGGTAACCATAGATTTTACAATAAATCAGAATTCTCCTAAAGATGGACAAACAACCACAAATGTACAAGTAGTATTCTGATATGGCGGACTCTATTTGTCAAAGGTGTTTAAAGCAATAAAACATCCACTAATATATCTTCACAAATGTATAATTATTTAGTGTTTTTGAGCAATTATTATTTATTTAGTTTACACATTTTTGTTCTCGAAAACTCAGTGAATGCTGCTAAACACTCAAACTTTTCATTCCAATGTTTAAGGTTACTTCTTTATTAACCTGCTCCATGTATTTAATATTTCAATTATATGTGTTTTATTTTAAAATGTAAAACAATACAGATTGGAGAGCCAGGAGAGAATTGTTGTGCAAGGCAATTTTGTGTGTCCTATGTTAGAATTGTTATGTTTTATCAGATGGAGGGGAAAAGAAAAATCCGTAGTTCATATCCAAATAAATAAATACACCCTATAATGTCCATCAGCTGTCCCAATTGCTAAAGATTGACTTCGGCCACATATCAGTTTCTAATTCAGTGCTTATTTACATGTTGCTAATTGAACCAGTTGCAGCTATTGTGCTTCTAATTGACCACCACTTACATCATTAGTCTGTGTTAGCCTGTTTTGATAAGGACTTAACTACCTGGACCTGGAATTGGTGCAGTCCTGCTGCAATATCTGTGTTAACAATCAGTGCTGTGTCTGCCATTGAGAACATGTAAATGACTGACAATTATCCAGGCATCTCAGTCTCAGCCACTGTGACGAGACTCAATGTAAATGAAACGGAGTGAGTGCTAACATTCGGACACACACAAGTTGTGATTACACAAAGTACAGCTGATGAAGTGCCGTGCTTTGTCTTCTCACCCCAAGCTGTATTCTAGTACATACAGGAAAATAGCACTTTTACGATTGGGATTAAGCTACCTGGAGTGATGTCCAGAAGGTTCTGGATAAGAGTAACTAAAGCAGAAAGTTGTGTTATAATTTACTGACTTTTAGCTTAGTTTTATTCACATACAAATGCATTTTCTTCAACTTTGACATGTGGTGCCAAGCAAAGCATTTCAATGTTGAAGAGCATATTTTTTGGGGAGATTTGTTGAAAACAAAAAGCATAGATAGTCTGCACAAAAATAACATTTTGTATCGTATATCTCCATGCAGCATTTTGGTGTCTGATAACCTGTCAGATTTATGGATTTTGTATTCATACCAGCTTTTCTGAGTTGAATTACATAACTTTATTTCTAAATCACATTTAAAAGCAACCAGGGTTCACCAAAGTGCTTTACAAAGTAAGGTACAACAACAACAACAACAACAACAACAACAACAACAATGTACAAGACAGGCTGAAAGTAAAACTTTTAAAATCATAAAATGGTAAAACAATCTTGTTAGATATGTCTGGGTAACATTCTCATCCTGAAGTGGAGGCCCAGGAGAAGAGGCCGGTCTTTAAAAGTGATTTAAAATGTTCGATAGTTATAAATCATTGCATAGACGTATATAGACGTTATAAAGTGAAATGTGTTCTTGCTCTTTCGCCTTGTGAGTTGATATTGAACTGCTGTTGTTCTCTCACAGGATATTTTCGAATCCTTTCACTGTGAAAATTAAAGATTGCGATATTGTCAAGATTTATGGAGTTATGAAATTCTGGTTCTCCGCGGATCATTGTTGATTCCTTAGTGGCAAGTGAAAAAGAAGAAAAACAGTTTGTTTCCCTCGAGCAACTTGTCTCCCCCGCTCACCCCCCAACCCCTCTTGAGAACTAATGGCTGATGGTAATCACATTTAATGAGATCATGGGGTCGTCTGTGGGGTGCACTTCTGCAAATTGCTCTCAGCGTGGGGTCTGGAGTGGGATAGGGTAGGGGCTAGCGGAGCGGTGGAGGTTGGGGGCATGAGTGTTTGGGGGCCGGTGCCCACAGAAGCTTTACCTGTCACTCAGTGGGCAGTGAAACATGTCGTGCATTTGTCTGCTTTTGTTTCCCGTCGTTTGTCTGGCATAGATAACCTCACAGAGAGAGAGGTGACTCTCGTCTCGGCTCTATTGTGTGAAACTGTTGTCCGCCCATCGTGTTCGTCCCGCCCCTCCCTGCCCCATCTCCCGTCTCTCCCTTTCTCTCTGCTCCACGACTGGTCATTTTGCCACTATCTTCTGGCTGCGGGGGGTAACCTGGGCAATTTAGTTAATCCATTAACAACTAATTGTCTCCTCCTACACTGTGTCTTGGACAAACAAACCTGATGGGTTGGTGAAGGGGAGGGTGTGGGGGGGGGTCAAACCCTGCTGACCTATAAAACTCAGACTGGAGTAGGAGGCCGACCACTCTCACTGCAAGGATCCCTTCACTTCACTCTGCTGCACAGTTCCTGGAAGTTTTTAAGTCAGGGATTTTCTTGTGCTGAGTCATCAACGTTGTTTTGTTTTGTTTTTTTTCTCTTAAAGGCACCCTGTCTTGAGTTAATTGTTCTCAGTTCCTTTTATTTATTTATTTATTTATTTATTTATTTTCGCTGTTGGTTGGAAATGTCTGGGAATCTGTGGATGCTCTGTCTCTGTCTCTGCTTTTCCTGGACCGAAGCTCGCATCTGGGCGTGGATGCTCAACATGCCCCACAGTCCCCCCAAAGACGGAGCCAAGATAGTGCGAGAGAGCGCTCAAGTGTCCAAAGTAGCCACGGTAAGCTCCTGAACACTGCACGTGTATATGTGAGACCTGTTTGTAATCATCACACATTTACTTGTCCCTTGGCGAGTCTTACCATGCCTCTGTCGTTTCTCCAGGCTACATGCGACCACGACAGGGTGTGTGGACGGGGTTTCTCCTGCGACCGTCACTTTGGCCTGTGTGTCCCTCTGCGCGGTGAGGGACACTACTGTCGGAGGGACGCCCAGTGTGTCCGTGGCCTTAGCTGCATGTTTGGGAAGTGCCACCGCAGCATCCCCAATGGACAAGAGGGTCAGTGAGCACCAGTGATCAGTCAACACTGTTTATCTAAAGCCTGTGAAGTCTCACTTTAACCTTTGAAATCTAAAAAAAAAAAATGGGGACGTGTTCTCTTCACGCAGGTGCCAGATGTAAAGTGGACCGCGACTGTGGGGCATCCATGTGTTGCGCCCGACACCACGGCGAGCAGGTGTGCAAGAGACGCCTGATCCGCGGCGAGAGCTGCTTCGTGCCTGACGGCGGCCTGGCGTTCAGTATCAACCAGATTTGTCCATGTGATGATGGGCTGCTGTGTCGTGACAGCAGTTCGCCACCCAGGAGAGAGTGAGTACTCCACTGACTGACTCACATTTTCACTCTTAATGAGTCTTCATGATCCTAACCTCTCCCTGTTTGTCTTCCAGGAGAGAGTTTATTTATCAGCCAGAGCAAAAGAGTTGGACCTGTCAAGTGCCCCAGCCCTGATTCCAGCCTCAATACAAAAGTTATTTATGATGTAAATATGTTTGCTATGACTGTATAAAGAAATGTCTATATTTCCTAATGCGTTCTTGTAGTAAGGACGGGTTGTTGTTTTTTTTTGTATGATTTTGTTCTGTACATTTTGACGTAAGCACTACTGTAGTTTGTTTGTTTGTTTTTGTAATAATAAACCAGATATGTAAACAAAATCACTTTACGTCGGCTATTAATTTGGGTGAATTATGACATAAAACCAATAATCCTCGTATAGCGTAACGTATAGCAAAAAGTGGATGAATGTCATGAGAAAAAAAAATCAGGATTTTAACTTTTTTTCACAGTAATGTCATGTTTAACAAGTTGGATCCCACATAAGAAAAAGAAAAAAATCAGGATCTGAGACAGTTTTATGGTCAGTGTCTTTGCAGTTTGTGACAACCAGACTATTTAAACCACACTGAAACTAAAGTGACTAACGTTTAACACTCAGAGTCTTGGGTCCTCCCCATGAATCTCCAAGTACTTTACAGACACATGAACTCGTTCACCCTCTGAGCGAGTCTCTCAGATCGCGGGTTCGCCCCCATTACATAACACGGCGGAATCTTGTGGCTCCCGATTGTTGGGCTCACCAGATGCTGTAACGTTACCTGTCTCCTGAACCCCTTCTTAGATCGGTATCTTCCCAGACTAACCCCTTATCAATTCTTTAGTTGCTCCATTTGGATGCTAATTGTCTCAAGTTTGTCCCCTCGTTCACTGGATGACTTGAATTGTCCCCCGTGAAAGACACTAGTGTCCAACCTCCTTGCTATCATTTTACAGCTCTTATCTCCCGTGTCTTTTGAAGGAGCTTATTTGACGCCGTGAAGTTCACGTTAAAAGCGAGAAACGTCGGAAACTGTAGTGGCCATATATGACTCGTGTTTATCAGAGCAGAGCGTCGCGTTTTGAAGGTTATCGCGCACGTCTGTTTGCACTATTTGCGAACATGAAATTGTTTTATGTTCCTGAACATTCTGTCCTGTTTGGCAAAATAATAAAGAGAAGTCCGACAGTCTGTGTCTCTCTACCTTAGGTCCTGTTCTCAAAGTTTACCTGTGACACTAAAAATGTAGAATGTAATGCGTTTGTTGTGTCAGATTCATAACATGCATATATGCACGCACCCATAAAGGGTGATTTAAGCAGCTTGAGTGCTAATCCCGTGTGGTGTTGGTCATTTGAAAGTGAATGTCCGAGCAGCACAGAGAGCTTTTGTGAGCCGCTCCACAATAGAGCTCTTAAACCAGTCCAGACAGGGGGAAGAGTGGGGATGGACAACTGGGAGGGGAGTTGATGACCCTTACCTGGGCTAGTATAAAATGACTCGAGTGGAAGAGTCACTGTTGCTTGTGACTTGTTGGAGAGCCATGAGTGAGAACCCTCTGATAGCAGACGAGACACAAGTTTAACCAAGGTGAGTCTTATTTGTGACATATTTACGTCATTTTGGAATGTGCGGCCTATATTCTTCAAATGCTAATTGTTTGATCTCTCCCTGCAGCATCACACCATGGCCTTTCTTGGGGTTTTATTAATGCTATTAATGCCTCTTGCATGGAGCTGCCCTCCCCAAAAAGCAGGTAATGACTCCATGGCTCAAGCAGTGAGGAGGTATAATGGATGGATTGTCTGTGGTGTATTCCTGCAAAGATTTATTAGATTTAAGTTTGACTGAAAATGTGGCTAGTATCAGTCATGCTCTCTGTGAATAATCCAGGACGAAGAAAGCTGCAGTAGATTTTCATAAGAGAAAGTGTAGAAAACAGTGTTGCAGTGTTATAAATAAGGGCCGGGTGTTTGTTTCTGCTTCATATTTCAGACTATGTCATGGTGTCATGTTTCCCCAACGCCATCATCGCCAACGTCCCAGAGTGTCCGTACGGCTGGGAGATCGACCAGTTGTCCCTGGGAGGCGTGTGTTATACTGGGATACACAGCTCGGGCTACTACCGCTTCATTATCCCAGACCTAACGCCTAAGAACCACTCGTACTGTGGCACACAGTCTGAGGTGAGACAGAATTCTGCCTCCTTTACAAAACCATGGACGTGAATAGAGTTCACATTAAAAAGCTGCCTTCTCTTTTATAATAAACTTTATTTGTATAGCACCGTTCATACAAGTGCTTCACAATAAAAGGAAAAAAAAAAATTAAAAAGCAAATACACGATAAAACACAACACAGGGTGGAATAAAATAGGAAAAGGCTTGAGTCAAGAGGGTTAAAACGCTGTTTTAACTTTAAAATAAACTAAAAATTCAAATAAAACACAACACAGGGTGGAATAACATATGACATACAACGTCCTCCGCAGTACATGTCCGGCAAGGACCCCAAATATGTCTTCTATAACTCCATCGTGTCCAATGACACCTCGCTCACCGTCAGGAACCAGCCAGTCAACTACACCTTCAGCTGCATGTACCGAGCAGCCCACCTGGTCAACAACGCCGTTTTCAGCCAAAGGTAAGCATCGGTGGACGGGGACACAAGGCGGCCGCAGTCACTGTGTGGATGTTGTGTGCATTCTAACCCAATGACTTGCAGTGTTTTTACTAAACCCTCTGCTTTTTCCAGAGTGGCTACAGTTTATGTCAACAATGGGAGTTTAGGCACTTTTAGATCACAGTTGTCTATGAACGTGTTCACGGTGAGTGGCTGCACACGGACTCATTTTCACCAGTGGAAACCTTGTGTGACATGTTTTATACTGTCTGGAAACGTTAACTTGCTTGGTGTTTGGTGTACGAGTGAGACTTTTGGGTCAGGGAGAGGCACAGAGTGGAAGCTGAGGAAAAACAAACGTGAATGTATTTTCCAGAATTCAAAGTTCCTGTACACCAAGGATTCTCCCTATGTCATCGATACTTCTGAGATTGGCTCTGAGGTTTTTATCGGGATTGAAGCAAAAGGACTAAGCAGCAGGTATATGAAAATTCAGCATGTATATATATATATGTATATATATATATATATATATATATATATATATATATATATACATATATATATACTTGGCTTCCTCCACCTTTCTGATCCATGTTTGTCATTTAACACTCAGATTCAAAGTCGTAATAAACAACTGCTGGGCGACTCCTACACCGTACTCGACGGACAGGAAGAGGTGGAGTCTAATTATTAACAGGTACTTAAATGTGACATATATATACTAATAATATTGACAATTTTATCACAATGTAAATGATGTAAAATTGAAATAATGTCTGTTGTTTTTTCTGACAGCTGCTCCTCTGACAACACGGTGACTATTTACGAGAACGGCAAAGACAGCCGCTCCATGTTTAAGTTCAACTCTTTCCGCTTCCAGCGGCTGGACAAGGTGTCCACCGTGTGGCTCCACTGTGAGGTCCACGTTTGTGATGGAGAGCGGTTTGCCTGTCAGCCGGTGAGCACCAAACCGCTGCAGAATGGTTTTTTTTACCATTATCAAAGTAGATATTTTGACCTGTTATAGTAGAAAAACCATTGACAATGGTATATATTGCTGTTTATTAAGTGTAATATCAGGATCCTGAATCCTAAACAGCTGCCAGGGACCATTATTCTCATAAACATCTGTCCTCCAGTCCATGTTCTGTCCATTGCAGACATTTCACTGCTGTTCGCACATTTCTGTTGTCTGTTTTTCATTTGTTGTCACCTGCTGTTTATTTCCTGAAGAGCCCTTGCTTTGTGAGAAGAAGTGTGTCATCTGAGGCAGAGTTAAGTGGGGGGATCCTCACTACTGAGTTTTACTTTAAAGGTACAGTTGAAGATGTTGTCAACGTAATAACGTATGTGATGCCAATGTATGAAAAGGCTTAATGTAAAATAACACATTCCTTCAATGGTGTACTAACTCAAATACAGTTTATTTGTCAAATGCAATTATTTTAGTTGCGATATGATGACAGAGCTACTTTAGTTTACTTAACAACATAATAACAGTGAACCTTCGGGCCAATGTCTTTATCATCAAGGGGTTTTAACGCATGGTGCCTTTAATTAATAGTCCAAATAAGCAAGTAAATAGTATGATATAAATGATATGTATTTATGTCTCAGCAGGTAAAGGACCTGCCAATAACGGATACATACAAGGTAAGTTGCAGTGATGCAGTATTTTACCTTTTTTTTTTTTCACCATTCACTGTTTGATTAACTGTATTTATTTTCCTCTTTTTCACACAGACGCCTCACTGTTCATCCTGCTGGCTCTCCTGGTAAATCCATGTTGTGATTTACTAAATGGATTAATAATGTAACAACTCTCTCTCTCTCTCTCTCTCTCTCTCAGTCTTATATATTCATTTACATACAAATACTCCGGAGGGTGTGATCACATTCTCCCCCCCACTTTCAAATGAATGACTGAACTGATTATCAGGTATTATTGTAACTAGCACATTTATTGATGCTTGAGATAAAATGTTACAGACTGCTGTCTAATAAAGGTGAATTCAAAATCAAAACACATTAATACGTTTGTGCAATTCCCTTTTTTGGTTTTCTATTGTATAGTAACAACAGTTCCCATGTCTCATACTTTGGTCTATTTTATTGCACTGACGGTAAAATAATCTGATGCATGTGAATATACTCACTCCTCCAGGCAAAGTTAAAAGACATTTTCTACAAGTTATGTTTGTGATAAAAATCTAAAGTTTTCAAATAAGGCTGACTGCTCACTGACCCAAACATGACATGAATACAAAGACAAAGTGAAATAAAAGTACTTAAGGACTAATCCTGCGCCCCTATGAATAACATTCATTTCTCTCTTTAATCTTCCTGTAAACAAAATAACATTAATCTGATGTATATTTGTTAATGTTGTTAATCTCTCCCTAATACAAATATAGATTTAGATTTTTCATACAGTGTTGTGTGAATAATGTAACTGCTACCACCCGTGTGGTTCGGACTCAGCTTATTTATTAATTTGTGACTAAATCACAATCAAAAAATAAAACCA
Organism: Solea senegalensis; assembly: GCF_019176455.1. Lineage (NCBI taxonomy): Eukaryota > Metazoa > Chordata > Actinopteri > Pleuronectiformes > Soleidae > Solea > Solea senegalensis. The sequence goes on from NC_058041.1 coordinate 8,029,540, forward strand.
TCATTCCTGACATAAAACGCTCACAAATAAATAAGCATCCTTATATCAGTGTTTTGCATCATGACCAAAGGCCTTTGTCCCCATTTCGTCTCCATGCAGCCCCATGCACTCAAAAGCTTGTGCATTATGTGAGACCTGTGGAATGGACATTTCCAGACCTTCCTGCTAATTTATCCAAAATATATGGTCACACCATCCCCGGTCTCTTCAAATGTGCACTTTAGGAATCATGGTCTCTGAAATGAGGCCTTTGGTCACGATTTTTGGGACCTTTTTCTCAGAAGCTCTGGTCATGGCGGGTTTCTTGGGAAGAGATTAAAAAAATGCAGGTCAAATCACCGTTTGTGGTCAATCACGTGGTAACTAAACAATGACTGATTCTCTTTTTTTACCTCTGGCTGCAGTTTTAGGCGGTCAGCTGGTGGAGAGCTGTGAGCTATAGGAGGAGGATTGAACGCTGCTTTACTCAGCAGCCAGTAGGTCTTATGGGCCCCTTTACCCTGTCACGGACCAGAGCACACACGGGTCAAAAATACACGTCATACACAAACACACAGAGGCAGTAACCCTCTGAAAAGCTGTAGCACACTTACTTTCATTTCGATTTCACCCCTTTCCTCCAGCTCGTATGATCCAGCCTTGATAAGAATGTCTGCAGTGCACTGAGATATGTGAATCTTCATGGCTGAGTAAAACATACAGACGTGACTTTTATTTATTTATTTATTTATTCATAACTCGGAGCATTGTCACATGTTATAGCTCTGGCCGTTGAGCATTTGGTAGGCTGGTGGTGGAGCTGAATAAGATGTTAAAGAATGACCAAAGTCATTAAGATTTATCATCTAGAGCACAGGTGTCCAACTCAAGGTTCGCCGGCCACATCCGGCCCACCATGTAATTGTGAGATAACATGTTATGTTTTTCCAGCTTTTTTTTCCCACTGACTCACTGATTAGTACCACACTTTACCTCACCAGTAAAATAAATAAAAACATTAAATGTGGACTCTGAAAAACACAGAGCCGGAAACATAGGGGGGGGTTTTAAGGGGGCTCAGCTCGTCATTTGTATTTGGCTTTTAAAATACAAATGAGGAAATATTGGCTAATATATGTGACTACAGGACTGTTTGTGCTGTTCTACTGAAATACAGTGGACACAGTTTTTAATTTCGGCCCCCTCTGTTATTGAGTTTGACACCCCTGAGAAAAAGTGTCAAACTGGAGGCTCGTGGACCACACCTGGCCCCTCCAATTGATAACTTGTGGCCCACCACATCATGAAAACATGACCCATGACCTTCCCTTCCTCGTAAACACAGTGTGTGTGACTGAGACACAGCTGCCAGCGAGGTGATATGTAATATAATAATATTAGAATACTAAATATGCTAGCAATATTTCATAATGTAATACATTATACGAAATTCAGTTTTATCTATTGCATTATTAAATGCACTCAGCAGTTAATTACAGCTTGTTTGATGTTTTAATTACTTTACTTTAAGTACTTCATTTTCAATTTATTTCTCTGTTTTTGATATCAATAGCTTATATTTTGCATCATACATATGTTTATTATTGTGAAGTTTGCATCATTCCTTACTAAAACAAGCACTTTTACTTTGAAAGTCTGTGAAATAATATCATGAATATCTTAACTGCAATATCATAATGACATATTGTGTTGTACTTTGAAGGTCTTGTAGACCACCACATGCTAAGTTATTTTTTTAATTCCCACTTTTTTTTCTAGACCGGCCCCCTCTTGACCAGACTAGATGCTCATTGGCCCTCAGGTCGTTTGAGTTTGACACCACTGATCTAGAGACATGTGCACCAACATTCATGCAAACCAATCAAAGAGTTGTCAAAATACGATTATTCAGTCCAACCTAAAAATAATGGTGGACCAACAGTCCATTGTAGAATTAAATGAAAAACAAAACAAAACAGGTACCACAGTTCACTCACGTAGGCTGTTACTTTCCATCCGAGAAGCCATGTTCACCGTGTCTCCGAACAGACAGTAGCGAGGCATCGTGGTGCCTACGACCCCTGCAACCACTGGACCTACGGAAATATATGCATTCATTGCCTACACTTAAGTTTATCTACAACTACAATTGTTCCATCACTATTACGGTCATCCTTGAACTAAACATGATAAAAGTCATACTGACTGCTATGATGTAATTACACGGATTTACTGCAAACCGCTGTAATACTCAAATATTAACATGGATAAAAACAATGGACTAAAAGGCCTGTTTCACATCAGCTATTTTGACACAAGGTTTCATGTCAGTTGTTGCCAACTCGAGTTTTCCTTTGATAAATATTAAATTGGTTTAGTCTATTATTAATTAAGAGCATTGTCTTTTACCAGAGTGTATGCCAATGCGAATTGCAAGACTCTCAGTTGGCATATGGTGGATTTGGAAGTTTTTAATGGCGTTCAGGAAGTGTAGAGCCATTGTGGATATCTCCAGAGCGTGCTTGTAGCCATTGCTGATAGGTAGACCACTGGCTACCATGTATGCATCACCAATTGTTTCCACCTATAAGATGAAAAGGCAACAAAGATTTAGCCTTTTAAAGGAATACTTTCTGGGCAAGATGTTTAAAACTCTTGCGTCCGACCGTTTTGACATACTTTGTAGACGTCGTACATCTTGATAATGTCGTCAAAGAGGCTGTAGAGGTCGTTGAGGAACGTGACCACCTCCATCGCAGAGCTCACAGAGCACATGGAGGTGAAACCCACTATGTCGGAGAAGAAAATGGTCACCAGGTCGTAGCTTTGGGGCTCCACTGACTTCCCCGCCATCAGCTGATCTGCAATGTACCTGCAACCATTGAAAGGTCAGCACTAAAAAGGTGAAGCGTTGTAGTCCATTTTGTAATCAACAGCATAAAGACAAAGAGCAGCTACATGTGGATGTACCTTGGCAACATGCTGGAGAGAAGCCTGTCTGCACGAGCCTTTTCTGCTGTGAGCTGATTGGTCCTGTCTTCCACCACGTCCTCCAAGTGATTAGCATATTTCTCCAACTTATCCACCATATTGTCCAGTATATTTGCATGGCTACAGTACAGCAAAGATTTCAGTTACTATCTATTGCCAACAAAATAAACGATTCTCCCATGTGGAACAGGGAGATCGGTTTAAGGAAAACGTCTGAAGCCTGACCTGTCAGGGCTGATGTCCCTCAGCTCCCTCCGTAATGACCCAAACGGTGGTCGGTGGTCTGGGTTTTCATTCCAGCAGGCCCTCAGCAGTGTGTTGATGTTCTCGTCACACAGCTGCTCAGAAAGCACTGGTCGTAGGGGCTGCCCTTGGTAAGGTGTCCGCAACTGCATGATAATCTCTGTAGGAAACAAAGAGCAAGAAGCAGAAATTATAGCAGTTAGAACGAGTGGAAATAATGGTTCATGAAGTTATTTAGAAATTGGATTTTTTTTTTATCTTGTTTTCCCTCTACTTTAGTATGTTATGCTAAATCAAGCCTGTGAATATTGCAGACAAATTCACTAGATACATTGACCATACATGCACTGTTTATCAGGGGATTTTTTTCCTACGGTGAATATTGTTAGGCGGCATATTATCAAATATGTAAATATTCTATCAAATGTTCAAATATTTGGGTTCTCCAAATCAAACCTAAGCCTTTTCTGGCACTATCATAACAGTTTAAAAGCTATAATTGAGAATTAATATGGATTCTTAGTCCTAGAAAGCCATTAATTACCAAGTTATGTTGCATGTCAAACCAATATTAGTCTTACAAAATATTTTATTTCTTAAAGTATGTATTAAATGATGAGTTTCCTTTTAAATTTTAAATTTTATCATCAACTTAAGACTCTTAAAGCAACACTATGTATATTTGCTGAGCAGCTGCGCCCTCTGTCTGCACAAGTGGGAAGTATATTTGTGAGGCTCAAAATCAGAGTGGATGAGTCGCCTCATGTACAGAAAACAAAGCCTGTTTGTCACTTTCTATTCAACATTATGAGTCACATAGTGTTGCTTTAACTGTCCTGCGTGGCGGTGCGGCGGCTTTTTCTTGAGTATTCCTTCAGCTGTACCTTTGGGCTCTAGGTTGATTTCATGGTACGGTCCAGCCCGAGAGTTGTACATGAGCTCCCACATTATGATGGCAAAGCTGTAGATGTCTCCTTTAGGTGTCCCATTAGGCAGGGTACCAGATACTCTCAGGAGCTCAGGAGCTGTCCAGTACATCTCTGCGACGATGAGCAGTTACAGTTTAAATCATGTCAAATGTTTGATCAAATGAAGAAAGACATATTTGGAACTTGAGTGCAACCACTGACCATCATAGTTGGGGTTTTCCTGAGTGGTCATCTTGTTTCTAAACTCTGTCAGTCCGAATCCTGAGAGTTTGATCTGTAGCCGACTGTCCACCAGACATGTGGTGGGTTTAAGATTCCCATGGAATTTCAGGCTACTCTTGTGAATGAACTCCATCCCCTGGATCACAAAGAAATTAATTTTAACAACAAGTATTTTTGTTACGCCCCTGTGTTATTATATCAATAAATAAAACCTTGTTTACATTATAACAACCACTGGTAAGTGGACTCACATTTACAATGTCATAAGCAAAAGAGAGCTTAAACATCCAATCCAGTTCAATATCAGACGCCTTGAAAACATCCTGCGGGGGAAAACACAGCAATATGAAACAGGATGTAACATTCCTACTGTGGCCTTAAAAGAACACAAACAAGAATGTGAAGAAGTACACACTGTGGTACTGACCTTTAGACTGCCTTTCTTGCAGTACTGCGTGACCAAGCAAACATTTGGAGGCTCGACACATGCACCGAAGAACTGCACCAAATTCTCATGTTTCATCTCTTTCATCTGTCTTGAAGAGGTGAAGATGGTTAGGCACGCACACACGCGCACATTTCACTTAATGACAAAATAAATAACCACGTTAAGCTAAAGGTGTGTTTCCTCTCCAGTTTCATAGCAGTATGTTTAATTGTATATAAACCATGGCTGGATTTGAGAAAAATGTTTTGTCTAAACCAAAATGAGGAACTTTACCACACTGAACTCTTTGATAATTGAAGGCTTCTGGAAATTACAACCACCGTGGTTCTTCATGTACTTGACAGCCACTTGATTCCCCTGTATGGAAATTAAAAACATTTAAAAAAAAGTCATTTCATTCATTTTTCAACACAAAAACACTTTCTCTTATACTCTTATAAATCAGTGCACACAACATGTGCATGTAACGTACAAATGTCTCTAACGACGCACAATGGAACGTGATAATATCGGTTATTCATTGTGCATGATGGACAAACAATAAATGTATGTTGAATATGTCACTCAATCTTACTCTTACAAATAAAACAGAATCTCAAACGAGATTATCCGTCCCTCGATTCCGTCTGTGAGGACATCCTTACACATACATTTTGCACAACGACCCTGAGCTGTTACCCTCACGTAGACGTTACAGAGCGATAAAGTGCAAAACCAACTGGCGTGAGCACTCGTTCATTCCAACATCTATCAGTTTACTCAACAGGGAAACATGTTCATCTCGTTGAGCACAAGCATTTTCCCCTACAGCTTCTGGTCCAGCACTATATTCTGCTCTTACTGCACTTACTACACTTACTGATTAATGAGTTCAGGCCAGTTCAGCCATTTATTTTATTATTTTAAAATGTTTTTATGTGTCAGGGCAGGTGCAGTCCACCGCATAACCCATTTCTTTTTTCAGTGTGTTCTTGTTATTTTTTGCACTGTATATGCTGCTGTTTTCTGCCGCCTTGTGTTCTGTGCAGCTGCTGTAACACTTTTGCCCAAGAAAACTGTCTCTGCGGGGACAATAATGAAGTATGTTTGATTTGATTTGATTTGATTTGATTTGATTTGATTTGATTTGATTTGATTTGAACGTCAGCAAAACATTTTCCTGAGGAGTTAATGTCTCAGTTGCTAGTTTTTAGGTCTTCTTCAAAAGAACGTGAATTTAATTCAGTCAATTGTGTTCCAGTTCCAAAATAGACGATAAAGCACAGCACATGTGAGTGGACCCCAGTTATTTATATTTCTAGCATTTCCTCTAACTGTCTTTGTTTTCATTACTATTCTAGTCTTGAGGATCTGCTTTACTCTATAGTTTTCTTACCCATTCACACACTTCACTGTGGGATTAAGTGTCATGCTCAAGGACACAGAGACTAGCAGAGCCAGGAATTGAACCCACAACCTTCCAGCTGAAAGACAACTCCCCCCACCACTGAGCCACCATAGCTCAATCCTAACTCCTCACTAGTATAATTAACTTTAAAAACTTAAGTTCATTTTATATCAGAAAATGGCTTTTGATACTGAAGTACATATACTTTTAGACTTCTACTTAAGTATTATTACTTCGACTTCTACCAATGTCATTTTTCTGGGAAGATATTTTTGCATTTACTCAAGTATCCCTTAAGATACTTTATACAAGATGATGTTATGCAACCAGGGAACTATATTCACCTTTTTTTATATACAGCAATAATACAAATATTTAAATACTCTGATGTTAATGATTGGTGCAAACTGTGTTGTTGCAAACCAGCTTTTGTATTTTCCCCCCCAAAGTGGGTCTGATACTTGAATTTGAGTTTCCTTCAAAGTGAAGGAATGACAGAGGAAACAAAAGAATAACACCTTACTAGTAGTAAAGTGTTACCTGGTAGAGTCCTATGGTGGCGTAGATGTGCTCTCTCCCTGATTTGTCCTTCAGGCCATAGCTGTTGCTGGAGAAGTTGGACTGAGAGCCCCCACTCCCACTCTGACTCTTTGTGGTGCTAAAAGATAAACCGTGGTTTCCCTGGAGGAGACACATCCACACCAAATGTGACCACAATCGCACACACACACACATATGTGCTTATGCACTTTTTATTCTTCACACATACTGTGGGCTCCCTGACGATGGTGATGTCGCTGTAGTGTATGAGCCACCAGCAGGAGTCATCCAGTTTGGTCTGGAGGCGGGACTTCTGCAGAGTGAGGAGACCGATGCAGAGGACGGCGAGCACGCCAATCACCGGGAAGGTCACGACGAGGGTGAGCAGGACGACGTCTGCATCCCATCAATACAGATGAAGGCAGTTAGCTTGGACTCAGTGTGCAGTATCAGCTGATCATAAATCAGGTTTTATTTAAGAGTCTTTTAAATATTTATTTAGTTATTTACCATTACTCAGCCATTCACAATATTCGTTGTTGAATCCACATTCTGGTTTATCAGCTGGAGCTCGTCCTTTGGGCCAAACCACAGAAGTATACATAGGTGTTGGCCTGAAATGACATGTTTTTTTTGTTCTTTCACTGACTTGTCGGTGCACAAAGCCTTTAATACTTTGAATAGTAACAAGGTTTGTTACCGGATATTTTTGGAGTGACTGTCAAATTGGAGAATGGGCACAAACTTAATGACGTCTCCACTGTACTGCAGGTCTAAAATGGAATAGTCCACATTTCTCTCTCCGTCTTCATCAAAGTGGACTAATCCAGAGGCACCTGTGATAAAAAAGTCTTCATTTTATTAAACGGTCTGGAACGTATGTCTGGTATAGTGTTTGGGCAATAAAGTGAAATGAGTGCGTAAAACTACTTTAAAAAACATTAATTTACTTAAAAAAAATGTCTGAGAATTTATGCCATGAGAGATGGATTTAGCCCCGAAACCTAGAATGGAAACTACTCATACTACTCTTTTTTTTAGAATGGTCAAAACATGGAGCCTACATTACCAAATGTGAAGGTATATTATGCATAATAATAGGTATTTTCCAAGAAATTTAAAGCATTTTATGTCCAAAAGAATAAAAAATACTTTGTAAGTAAACTCTTTTCAGAAAAAGCTCCCATGTTAAATGTATTAATGGATTCCTTTAATTCCACAAACTACTGAATAGCCTTATTTACCAAAACAGCGATTAAAGCAGACACCAACCATAAAAGCGAATGCTGTTTTTCTTTTTCAGGGTTTGAAGCACGTGACGTCCATCATGAGGGTCTTTCCCGTCTTTGAGGACCTCCTTCAGTCCCATTGCATAGAGCAGCACGGCGTCATGCAGGTAGGCAGAATAGGGGCTCACCTAAAATGACAGATATATATATGTATCTGTGATTTTAGTTCTGTTAACAGAAGGAGTGTAAATGTTTTTTAGTTTCCAAGACCTTAACTTTTTTTTGTTTTTGTTTTTTTTAAATCACGTGTGATTATCACAGGTGCTAACCTGTTTTGCAGATGTCAGGTTGCTCCTGAATGGGCGTCCTCGCAGTTTTTCAAACACTTCTTCAAAGAAGTCGTAGTACTCGTAGCCTTCATAAGATTTCTGGCCAATGATGAAGGTCATGTCAAATGCTCTCAGGGCAGCTTGGTTCATCGAGCTGTTCAGGGCGTATTTCCACAAGTTATCCTGCCCAAGGACAAAGCAAGACATATTAATAAAAAATATAGACGAGATAAGTTCATTTTTCACAGATTTTCTTTTTTTAGCAAATGATAGTTTGATGACTGCAGCTGCAGTTGAAATGACATTTGTCATTTCAACTGAAATGGTTACAGATTAGAAATGACAAGTGTGCTTTTGTCATTTGAGAATACCTATTAATCTAATTAAACAACGTTTATGAAAACATATGCAGATAAAATGTGGTAAAGTAGGGTCACATTAGATAATGCACACAAGTAAAGAAACGTTAATATTACTTGTGAATCATATTGGCTGCAAACACCATTTTTGTAAAGTGCAAAAAGAAAATCGTCCCAGATGTTAAATTAAGTTAATCTGAGGGTTTAGCAATCAGAATTAAGACAAATGCAGTATCTATTTTACTTGAGAGTTGTTTACCTGTATAATATAAAGATTTCACACTGAGCTGCAGTGAGTGAACAGCATGACTCTGACTGCTAAAGCCTCATAGAAATACATTCATCATTTCTTACACTGTAATTACATTACAAAACAATCATTTCATAGGCCGTATATAATGGAGGAAAATATTACTTTTACTATACTATGCTATTTATGAGCGATTGAATAATAATTTAAGAAAAGGCAATACATTCTTGAAAGATACACATTTCAGAAAAAGCACATAGCAGCTTGTGACATACTGTATGCGTTATTTTTAGTTATAATATTAATGTACAATGACCAGAGAGTTTAGCTACATTGAGTCAGAGTGGCAATCACAAAATAATGCAATGTGAAAGAAAAAATAAAGAAACATAATATGACCACAAAATGATGTACAACAAATTTAAAGAGACACAATATGATAACAAAATGAGGTACAACAAATATAAAGAGACACAATATGACCACAAAATGATGTACAACAAATATAAAGAGACACAATACGACCACAAAACGATGTAAAACAACTCGAAAGAGACAAAATATGACCACAAAATGATTTACAACAAATATAAGGAGGCAAAATATGACCTCAAAGTGATGTCAAACTTAAAAGACTGCATGGTTACAAATGACACTGCCACTCAACAATCTGTTTATCCCACCTGTGTTACTGTGTTATGAAAGTTTTACTCACCACGCCTCCACTGACCTCAAAATGCTGCACCAGGAAGAAAACATAGTCACCATTCATGAGTCCCTGTCGCTCAGCCTCCAGCAGCAGAGTCATTGAGTCCTCACTGTTCGACAGCACCACAATCACTGAGGACACAGCACAGCGGGACACGTCAGACAAATACAGAGGTGGACACATGCTGTTTGTCTCACAGAGCCACAGAAAGATTCTCTCACCCCGAGCAACTGTTGCGATGTACTTCACATTTCGATAAACCAGCTGAGGATCGCTGGTGTCAAACTGCACCGCGGCGGTTACTTTGAATTTCTCTCTCAGTGGATTCTCCACCGTTTTCCACAAAGCGTCCACTTTGTCCCAGGTGTTGGATTCCAACCCCCCTCCGATAATCCCCACGTGCTTCCACCCGAAGAACTCCAGCGTCTTCACCAAGACCTCAGAGCTTCTTTTGAGAGGGGGCACAATCTTGATGTAGGAGTCATAGATAAAACTGTTGTCTGTTTTGGACGATTGTCCCACAAACCCAAACATGGGGATGTTCCATGCTGATGCAATGAGACCTGTAACCTGAGGAGGAGTAAGGATGATCTTTTGATTGACAAGAAGTTCAATTGGGAAGTTACAAGGAGAAGTAGCAACATTATAGTAGTACAATATTACAATAGTTTTGCATTCAAAGACAACAACGATTCATACCTCAGCCTCTCCTGGACACGCTGGACCAAAGAGTGCAGACACATTTTGTTTCCAGACTTGATGAATGAATCCTCCCAGGGAAAGTTTGGGATTACAGTCTGTGTCCATGTACACAAAATCCAGACTGAAGTTGCCCAGGAAGGAGGGATTTGTGTTCACCTTCTCCACGGCGATCTGCATGGCCGAGCCCAGGCGCAGGGCGCTGAAAGGGAAGGACATGTTCCAGGGAGCCTGGAAGCCAATGAGCAACTTGTACGGCTGTGACCCATTTGTGCTGTTGTTAAGAAGAGCAGCTGCACTTAACACAAACGTGAAATGAAGTACCAGTATGTGGCTCATGCCCAGAGAATATGCTGCCCTCGACATCCCTCTCATCCTATCAGTTGCTTAGTGTTACAGGGCTTAAATAACACCATCTTCCCTGGTGATGCTGGAAAGTTGTTTGGGGAGGAGACAATGTAAATATGTGTAGAGAGGGAGGTACACATATAGAGGTAATACATCATCTGTTTTTAGTCCTTCCTATGGTGTAAAACCCATAGTTAGCCCATGCAAAAATCTTTATGTTTTAATCCAGTCATTCCCACAGGCTGAGCCGGAACCATTGATGGTTTATGTTGATTTTGAGTACATTTGCAGAAGTTTTTCAGCATCTACCTTATAAAACAACACCTGCATAATAGTATGTTCTGATTCATGCAGTACATCTCTTGGACATGGTTGGTGTACCTCAAAAATAATAATTGGTTAAATGATGCAATGAATTGGATCATGAGTCATTTTGGAAACACCAGCCTATGAAATTAAACTTTTTACTTTTCGCAAGCATGGCAGAGATTTGGGGTCAAATTTAAAACACATTTATTTAGAATGGCTTTTAATACCCAGTTGACAGTTTTTATTCTTTTTTTCCTCTTTCAATCTCTTAATTCTTTTAGTTCACATTTTATTCTTGTGTGTTTTTAATTGGCATTTTCATGCTTTTTTTTTGTTTCACAAGTTTTCTTTTTTTTACCATCTATTTTGAATGCTGTGTGTCTATAATGTTTTTATTTTGTAAAGCACTTTGTTGACCTGTGGGTTGTTGTAAAGGGCTATAGAAATACAGTATACATAACATGACATCATCAAAATATCTCCAGTCATTGGTTTCCTTCATATCATTACTCTTAATGATAATTAAAAAGCCTTAATGCATACAGGACAAGGTAGATCTACTTCTGTATTCAGGCCGCACATATGAAATATTTCCCCCTCTGGTCCTTTACCCTAGAAAATGTTAGAAAAAAAATAAAAACACAAGAAATATGATGTGATATGTTCCAAAAAAAAAATCACATATTTATAATAATAATCTGTTATCTGATTTCCTCAGTGAAAATTGAGCCAAGTATTTGTGACCTCTATTGCAGGTTGAACCTTAAACCTTAACATTTTCTATCACTTATCTATAATTAAGATGCCGTATGACAAGATAAGACCCCCGATTAGCTCCTATCACATGTGGATCAGTGAATTTCAAAGGTGCCACTGCCTCGTTATCGCTCATAAACCCTGTGTCGAAGTTCATCGCAGTGCCTTTATCTTCGTCAAAGCACATGGCGTAAGGGGGAGAGAAAACCAACTTGACTGATGATTGGTCTTAGAAAGGAGAGGGTTAATATAATCAATAATACATTTACATGTGCATGTTTTCTTTTTAAAATATTGATCCAACCGTGTTACAAAAGAATGCAAATTGACAGGGGAGTGGAGCTGTGAGTGAAAGCCACACACCCAGTTCCTGTCAGAGAACACTGCGGGTGCACACACGTGTCAGTGCGGAGGCCTTCAAAGCGACTACACCAAAAAACCCTCAGTTAAAACGGTGTTGCAGCTCTCGTGGGAGCGTAATCTGCTGGTGCAGGAGTCACATGAGGCTGACAGGCCGAGCCTTGCTCTGTGCAGAGGAGGCTGCTCACACCTGTGTGCAGTTTAAGGTGCTAATGATGACAGGTGGGCAGATTCTACTTCTGTTAGTGGTGTTGCTGGCTTCAGCTTCAGTTGTCCCCTGGGGATCCCTCGCTCAGCCTGGCCCCACACTAATCACACAAGGTAAAAAAAAAAAATGAACTCTTGTTTTTCATCTCACTGTCCAGCAGAATCAGATCATTCACACGAGGAGACATGTTAGAGGTTAGCTGCACAGCTTGAACTCTGGTAACTGTCTATAAAGAGGAGGAATGTTTGACAACAATAAATTGACTTGAATGTGAACTGATTAGAAGAGAAACATTAATTCACTAGCTGAATCTCATGCAACTGTTCTTAAAATTGCATATTTCTGTTTAAAAAAAAGAAAGTAAATTCATGAGCAGGAAAATGCACCATTATAAATAAACATGCTGTTTTGTTTCTTGACAAATGTGTTATTTTAGTGATTAAAATGTCATCTGAACTTTCAAAAACTACAGTGGTTGTCCAGAATGTGCTGTACCTACATATTATGACAATTTGTGTCACGTAGGAACTGGTCTGTGTGGTGCAGTTTTTGTTGAGGTAAATATAGTTGGAGTGTTGAATAATGTTGAATTTAGGATTTAGTTATGGCTGTCGGTGTTTCCTCAGTCATGGATTGGTTTATTTTATGAACTGGACATATTTAATGACCGCTATGAGCAACAGATGATTGGATGCCAGTTTGAGCTCGACTTAAAGTTAAACTGAGACTGTACCTCTGTGAAACTGCGGTCAAACTTGTCACCGACAATTTGTTTTTCTATATTCTTAGGATTGATAGAACAGTTAAGACACTTGGTTTAACTTGGTGGTTATTTAACCTGTGCATATTCAAAGTATGTTGATAATACTTTTTTTTTGGACATTAGATATTGACCTTTGATCAGCTGCAGCATGTCGGCCTCCTCTGACAAAGCCTCATATGTAAATGTATGAAATAAAAAGTTAAAATGAGTCCATTTTTGGCAGGGTAGAACTAATCACACGGTGTACAGTACATGTTTATATTAGAATTTACAGCTAGGATTGTTTCTGTGCTCATGGTCATTTTTATCAGTGGAAGTGATGATGGCCAAGGTTCAAGGTTTACTTTGACTCTATCTTGGACTGTTTTTTTTTTGTTTTTTTTTTATGGGCTTTCACTCTGTGTGTCACACTTCAGAGCAGCAGCAGAGGAGGATCTGCTGTGCATACACCAGCACACATCTGTCTGCTTACTGAGAGCTGAGAAGAACACCTGAGATCCAGCAGCAGGTAAGAACCAGAGTAATTGGATTGTTAGATTTCAGCTGGGTTGAGTCTAACACACTTTTTCTGAATGGATTTTTCAAAATAATAGTAACACAGCAGCCAGAATATTGACATTATACACTGCCCCTAGCTTCATAGTATATTATCTCTTCTATACACTATTGATATACGTACATAATACAGTCAACAATTCAACACATGAAGCAACGTGTTGTGGATAACTTGGTTAAGAAGTCTTAAGGAAAAAGGTCACTTTTGTAACTTGCTTAAATGTGTTTATCTGATGCAAAATCCCCTTTGCAAGTGTATGTAAATCAAATATCAATAAACCAATAAAGCTGATATCCCGGTGTACAGGGTTATTGTTCTACTCTGTTGGTCAGACTATCTTTGAGTGATTAGGAATGGCTTTAAAAGTTGCACAAGTTGACTTTGACCTGGGGTTATTGTGGAGACGACTTGGCAGGAGTGTCAGAGAGCTCAGAATTGCATAATAGGACTTTATATGTTGTGGTATAAGTGAATCATTTGACTTAAATATTTGTAAAAAAAAGAAAAACACACCCATGTGTCTGTGCAGCAGACTTGGCACCATGGACGTCCTCTTCCTGTTCTCCCCTCTCCCGACCCCGGTCATCTTCTCCCTGTTCGCCCTGGCAGCTGCTGTCCTGTTTTACCTCAACACGCGTCCCAGTCCTATCCAGACCCCTGCTGACCTCAAGCACCAAACTATTGGGATCAAGGTAAAGAGTGTAAAGCTGTTGGATTTCTGCACTAGTAGTAGTACTTGCAGTGCACCCAGGTGCTTGCATCAATGTGCTGTTTTTAAAAACAAACAAACCTGGGAGTAGTAATACCTGTGCTGAAGTCACAAAATAGACTTTTTCTTTTATTTTTGTTCATAAAAATGAGCCAATCAAATTTGAATGGTGACGCATTTCCAAATTTCACAAATTCAATCTGATTTTTGAGCTGAAAAAATTGTAAAACACTGTAATTGTAAGCCTCTCGTTTTAACATGGTAATGGAAAAAGGCAGCCTAAATGCTGTGTCCTGAGGGTTTATAAAGGAAGTGCTTGATGTCCTCAGGATGGAGCAAGAAAGACTGCTTTGCTTGAGGATAACAACAACCTGATCTCATGCTTTTATGACGACGCCAGGACCCTCTATGAGGTTTTTCAGAGGGGGCTGAAAGTGTCAGGTGACTATATCTACATTTACACCCTCTAAAACCCTCCATCTTTGTTCAAACTGATGTTTTGAGTGAATAGACCAATTGGAAACACAATCAACTTGGTATATGTCAACTTAAATAATGTCTTTAATCTAATTCAGCCTCAGATTATCTTTATTATCGGTTGTATATGTAAACACATTACAGCACTAGTAGATTTAGATACTCTTTATTATTAGCATTAGTTTTCTTGGAAACATTTTATTTTTCATACTATATTCTCTTTGGAAAAGTTTATTTAGCGATTTCCGCCAAACTGATTATCACTCAAACGGGCAATAAGATGAAAAGTGAGGGACTCAATCCCTGCCATTCACACCATAGGGCATGGTATGAACTATTTGAATACACACCCTTGTCTTATTTGCAGGTAATGGACCATGCTTGGGCTACAGGAAGCCAGGAAAGCCGTACCAGTGGCTGCGGTACAAGCAGGTTAAAACTCCTCAAAACACTGGGAAAAACATGGTGAAAATTGACTTTAATGAATTAAAGCTGACCTCCTTTTTTTTTATTATTATTCTCTCGTCCATCTCTTCAATAAAGGTCTCTGAAAGAGCGGAGAACCTGGGGTCAGGGCTTCTTCATCAAGGTCTGAAGCCGAACACCGACACGTTTATTGGCATCTTTGCTCAGAACAGACCTGAAGTAAGTAATGTCTTTTTCTTTTTTTGTTTTACTGTAAATAGTTTCTTTAAATGACGTGATGTAATATTGCTGTGTCATGGGTGCCTTGCAGTGGATTATCGGTGAACTGGCCTGTTACACGTACTCCATGGTCGTGGTTCCCTTGTACGACACTTTGGGTCCTGAGGCTCTTGTGTTCATTATCGACCAAGGTAATTGGAGCTTCTCGCTGCACTTTTGATGCTGATCATTTCATCGGTGTCCAGTAATTTGCTGCTCCCCACAGGGTTTTTGTCTCCAGTGTTTTCTAATCTCTTGTCACTTGTTTATCACACCACCCCCCTCCCCCACACCCATCATAAATGCTTAGCCGTCTTTTTTTTTTCTTTCACTACAGTGTTGACATTTTTACTATGTGGCCACGGTTTATCACTGCATATGCACACACTGATGTTCAATGTATTGTGTTTTTAAAAAAAAATGTTCTGCTTTCAGCTGAGATCTCCACCGTGCTCTGCGACAATCAGAAGAAAGCGGAAACGCTGCTGCAGAACCGGGAGAAAGGTCTGAGTCCCGTTCTGAAAACCATCATCATCATGGACACTTTTGACTTGGAGCTGGTCAAGAGAGGATCCACATGTGGGGTGGATGTTATGTCCATGCAGGAAGTGGAGGTAACGCATGCTGAACAAAAAAAGTTGCCTGTAAATCATTGCTCACTGGCTGAAGCACAACCATGTTTGTTTTTTTTAATTTCCAGGCTGTGGGGAAAAGTAATCATCAAAAGCCAATTGTAAGTTTCATATATTTATTATGATTTTTATTTTTTGTTTATGACACAAGCTGCACACTATTGTAATATGCTGATTTCATGTCCCTACAGCCACCAAAACCAGAGGACCTCAGTGTTGTTTGCTTCACCAGTGGCACCACAGGTGATCACGTTTGATTTTTATGGGTTTATTGTAATATGTATAATCTAAAATAAGGAAAACAATAGTAAACACTTCTGAAGTTTTGAGGGGACAGATATAAAGATCCTTTTTATTATTATTATTTAGCTGTAGGCCATGCAATACCTTCCAAAACCAATTAAAAACAACTTTCTTGACAATACTTGAATTTCTGAGCTGCCTCATTGTCCCCAGAGGATGAATCAATTAAGGTGATCCTGAGTTTTTCAACATGTAATTATAATGACTTTGATTTCCCAAAGACACTTTCTGTGCAGTATTTTAGTTATGTCTATATACTGTATATACAAAACTGTCAGCTAATGTGTTGATTATAGCTACTTATCTAGTAGCAAAGATTGCATGCTGACATCATGTTTTTTTTTTCAGGAAACCCCAAAGGAGCAATGCTGACTCACCAGAATGTGGTTTCTGATGCTGCAGGTGTTGTCAGAAGCTTTGAGGTACCAAAACATAATCATGGTACAGGTTACACTTGGTACCATTTACTTGTGGAGAGAAAACTGTTGTTGACCGATGCTCTGCGTTCCTTCCCCCCCCAGACGTCAATTATTCCATCGACTCAGGATGTCAGCATTTCATTTCTGCCTTTGGCGCACATGTTTGAGAGAGTTGTACAGGTAAGAACATGATTGATTCATACAATAATTATATAACATATACATAAATGGGAGGTCAGAGCGTAACCTCCTCACACAGGCCTATAAAGGAATTACACAGAGCATGCTCACAAACAGTGGGTACACTAACAAAGTGGAAGGCTACCAAGGGTACAGACTCTTTGGCCAGTTCAATCTACACAAACCACTGCGGGGGGAAGCACAAATTATTCTAAATATGTATTCTCACACCACCCACCTCAGGTGTAAACATTCAACAGAAAATATTAAATTATAGGCAAGGCAGCTTTATTTATATAGTGCATTTCATACACAAAGGCAACTCAATATGTTTTAAACAAACATTTATCAGGAAGAATTGGAAAGAAATAATATAAAAACAAACTTATTTAATTTAAAAATAACAATTGAAATTTCTTTTATAAAAATATATATATAAAATGACTTCTTTCCAGCCAGACTGATGGCAGATGACGTTAGGAAGCGCCTATCAAGTGCAATGAATGTAAAATGTACAGTATACAATACACACTGCAGTGTGTGTGGAACTTTATGTTACATCACCTCATTGTATTTTTATTATGTGTACATATTTTATAGCTTTTCCATATTTATTCTGTCTCTTCTCTGCTGATGAAAAAACCTGCACATAAAGTCCTTGCTACTTGTAATATTGTTATGGTAACAAAACTCTTGAATAGGAGTTTATTTCTTTGTATAATTTTTTTTCTCTGTTCTTTCAGACTGTGATGTATGGTCATGGGGCAAGGGTGGGATTTTTCCAGGGTGACATCAGACTGCTGCCAGATGACATGAAATCGCTGCAGCCCACCATTTTCCCAGTTGTTCCTCGCCTTCTCAACCGTGTCTATGACAAAGTTGGTAGACACAACAGTCCCCCTTCTCCACCGCTCATTCTGCTTAATCCATTGATTTGAAAATGTTCCGTTTTTTTTCACTGTAACTGCAGCAGCTTCCCTTGTTTTGTTTTTTTTGTTAACTAGGTCCAGAGTGGAGCTTCAACACCATTCAAGAAATGGCTCCTGAACTTTGCTGTGGAGAGGAAATTTGCAGAAGTCAAGGAGGGAATCATTAGGAACAACAGCATATGGGACAAACTCATCTTCCACAAAGTCCAGGTATCTGTTCAAATGAATGCAGGTGTCTGTGTCTGATGGGAAACAAAAACACCAATTTATTTGATGAGAAATGTGCATAAACATGGCATATGGAAGACATTCAATGTATTAAGACATAAAATGACTGATAATTGATCTGTTATACACTTTCAGTATAGATATTTGATCTGTATAATATGTATAAGGTCTGTTGTGCCTTGTCTTGTCATGTGATTTGTTTCCTTTTTTTTCCTTTTCCACTTGGCTGTTCCTGACACACTGAAATGAACCAAATGGGTTCAATGACAGAATTGTTGTGTATGAACACAGTATAAAAGCATTTCTCTATTATGGATAACTAAGCAACTGAATTATGTTGTAACTAGTAACCATTTAAAATGCTTAAAGTTGCTGTTGTACACATTTTACATATATGACCATTAACTCTGTCTGCAGGAGTCTCTGGGTGGACGTGTGCGGATCATGGTGACTGGAGCAGCTCCCATATCTCCCTCTGTTCTCAACTTCCTTAGGGCTGCTTTAGGCTGTCAGGTAAAAAGATTTTGTTCTGTAGTGTCTCTCAGCTTTTCTTTTTGTCTTTTTAATGTTGTCAGGTAATGACATGTTGAATTTGAAACTTCAGGAGGAAACACTCTGAATTCACTTCAGTTGTTTCTAAAATAATTTGAATCAATTGGATGGATTTAAAGGCTGATGTCAGCGGGTTTCTAATCAGCCTCATGTTTTGATGGATTAAACTGTGGTGAACTGAGAGAGCTGCAGGAAATCCACACTGATACAGTAATGGCTTGTGCAACAGCATCCATCTGGTGCTGTTTACATGAAGTTGTCATGGTGACCTGGTCACACTGCTCTGACTCTGCTTTCATCTGACTGGTGCCAGATCTTTGAGGGATATGGGCAGACGGAGTGTACAGCCGGCTGCACCTTCACCATGCCGGGTGATGGCACTTCAGGTATGTAGTCCTGATGTTGGATTTGTTTCTTAATACCAGCTAGAAATTGACATTGAACATTGATTCACTTTTACATGATTTTAAATTGGTGTTTCCCCAATCGTGGTCTTGGGGAACCCCTGCCCTGCATGTCTTAGATGCTGCCCTGCGCCAACACACCTTAGCAGGACACCATCTAAAACATGCAGAGCTTAACACTTTAGGTTTTGTCAACATTATAGGGGTGAATATTTAATTCTTCTTTCAACCATACATCATAGCTGGCCTCATTACTGTCTTGTAGACCTTCTGTCACACATCACCCCTGACGGATCATTCATTAATGTCTGCTAAATGACGGACTTGCTTCATTTTCCACAGGACATGTTGGTGTGCCGCTGCCTTGTAATATTGTGAAGTTGGTGGACGTGGAGGAAATGAACTACTTTGCTTCAAACGGTGAAGGAGAAGTAAGTTTGTGCAGATTACTCCCGATTTGAGAAGTAAAGTGAAAATGGGAATAAACCCAAGTAGGTTTAGGGTGACATTTATTTGGTTTGTTAATGCAACTTTGTGAGTACAGACATTTTTGACAAATATGTGTCAACAGTGTGCACAATTACCATTTATTCCTGTTTGCACTGCACGTACAGCTCTCACAGGGAAACCCAATCTCTGGTTTTTAAGTCTTTAACAAGAAACACGGGAAATACAAGTCACTCTGAATCCAGATGTTCACAATGGATCCTTAACAGCACAAAACTCTATATACAACACATAAAAGCAACAAATTTAATTACAGTTTGTCTCTTGATTTTCTTTTCAGGTCTGTGTCAAAGGTTTAAATGTGTTCAAGGGATATTTAAAAGACCCAGAGAAAACTGCAGAGGCCTTGGATGAAGACGGCTGGCTCCACACTGGAGACATTGGAAAATGGCTTCCGGTAAGAAAAGCTAATGTTTGGTGTGTGTGTTTGTGTGAATAAAGCCAAGCAATTCATTCTTGAATAATGCAAGACGAGCTCCTCTCTGGTGTTTATATTAAAGTTCAGTGCTTGGACACAATGATCCAATGGAACCAAAAAAAGTGTTTAAAAAGTTGACAAGATATTTTCCTTTTAATGATGAATCATTTCTGTAAACTCTGTTGACAGAGCGGTGTTTTGAGGATTATTGACCGTAAGAAGAACATCTTTAAGCTGGCTCAGGGTGAGTATATCGCACCGGAGAAGATTGAGAACGTGTATGTACGCAGTGGACCGGTGGCCCAGGTATTCGTGCATGGAGACAGTCTACAGGTACGTTTAACCCAACATGCAGTATTTGTTTCCTGTGATTATATAGAACGTACTGTGATAATGAATCATCTCTATGACTCTAGTCCTGCCTAGTTGCCGTTGTGGTCCCTGATCCTGACATCCTCCCGGATTTTGCCAAAAATCTCGGCTGCCAAGGCTCCATTGAAGACATCTGCAAACACACAGTAATGTTTTGGCCAACATCTGTCAATTACAAGTCACTAAAATGGCACATGATAGGAGAGTGTCTTTTTATAGCACCACAAGAATATGTGCAGAAAACAATCATTAACATTAAAAGACTGTTGGAGGAGTCTTGCACATACCCCAGATCTACACATCTAACTTGAACCTGGTCTCTGCTTTCAGCTGAGAAACAGTTTTAACACAGACCTCTCTCTCCCCCAGGAAATTAAGAAAGCCATTCTCTTAGACATGACGAAACTCGGCAAAGAAGCAGGCCTCAAGTCCTTTGAGCAGGTAACAGGTCTTCATGAATTCCCAATCGTGCAAGTTGCTGGTTCAAACCCAAACTGGATTACTTGAAGTAGTCAATTTTATTTTAAGTGACTTTACATGTATATGGGTGGTCACTAGCCAAGAGGAGCTTGTAATGGGTTCAAAATCCCGGGACGGGTCAAGGCCTGGGGGGCTGGCTCAAAAACAACTCATTCTAATTCTGAACAATGCTCAGTTCGCCCTCTAGTGGTAAAAGCATCTTAAAGAAATGTGTTGCACATGTTCTACTTAACCACATTTTCTTTATTTTATGTCCATTTTCTTGTCTAATTTAATCTGTGTCTAGTAAAAGATTGGAGATAGGATCTAACGCTTTGGTACTAGACCTCCATCAGAGAGTGGACTTATTTGACTTTAGCCTGATGGAAGATCTAGTATTGAGGCCTTGAAGTAAAATTTCAGTGCAAGACAGTGTGCAGAGTTTTGTTTTGAAATGTCTCCAGTAAAGCAGTGGAAACAAAATCCCTGTCTAACCAATTAAATAACCAGGTGTTTATTTATTTGGGATCTTGAATACTGCGTGACTGTCTGAACCTCTCTTTTGTGTCTGATACAGGTGAAAGAAGTCTACCTCCATCCAGAGCAGTTCACCATTGAGAACGGTCTGTTAACTCCCACACTCAAGGCCAAGAGGGCTGAGCTCAAAACTCTCTTCCAGCCACAGATCGACAAAATGTACGCCAACCTCCCATAAATGGAACGAACCAACACCAACTTAAAACCTGCTGTAGTTCAATGTTTTGTTTGTTTTCGTGCCTGGTGTCTTGTGATTAAAACGTAAATGAGTTCACTTCTTGTGCCGTGTCCTTCGTAAATGTCCACAACAAGGGAGATCTGCCATGCTTTGGCTTTTGGAGTGACAAACATTGCTGAGGTATGAGTCATGTGAGACAATGAGGTTCTGTTAAACTCATCTTCCCGCTGAAATGCTGCAGCGCAGTTTGGGGGTGAGCTGGACAGACAGACTTCCTTGGCCACAACGACGAGTGAATCATCGCCTTTTAACAGTTCCAGCTGAAGATTCTGAGCCGTGTATATCGCCTATTGTGCTGTAAATGTAACTTGATTTAGTATTTTTCCTCACTGGCAGAAGAAATATGGCAATGTATTCAGTAAAATAATGTAATGGCATCAATGCAGGCAAAAACATTTTTTGATTAAACTATTACAATTTTGATGCATGTAAAATCAATTAAAGGACTACTGTAGATTGCTGGGTAGCTCGTGAATGCTCACAGGGTCAGAATTCTCCTTTTAATATAAAGATAACGTGGGAATTGAGTGTTTCAAATGCTATATTTGCTAAAATGGGGGGGAAAAGGAGCAGTACTAAACATACAACATTTTACTTTGTAATTGCATGTACTTTCACAAACTGTGTCACATAATAGAGCAAAAATCATACACAATATTAAAGTAACACATCAGTAAAACTATTTGCTTGAGATGGGATCACCCAAGATGTATAACGATTCCACAGGGCCTGCTTGTCTCCTGTCTGTCTGCATAAAATAAATTAATAACACTAACCACAAAGGAAGAGGCACATTTCCCTTCTCCTTGATGTTCTGTCAAAACAATATCAAGTGCAGTCTCATCCAAACAGCTGCAGTCTAACTCAACTTGTGTGTACACTTTAAATACAACATCAATGTGTCATGTTGACCGATGAAGAAGGGGAATGAATGAATAAATCAATGAATGAATGAATGCATGCAGGAACAGTAGTAAGATTGAGTGGAGAATATTTAATAATCCACATGTTTATGAGATTTTGTAGACTGGCAGTGCAGAGTACAGTGAGAGTTGATCTTTGAGTGGAACACACACACACACACACACAAAAGTTGTCATTTCTTTTTGAGTCAACACTGCCCCCATGTGCTACAACAAGACAAGTACATGACATGAAATGATCCTTCAAATTCCACCTGAGGAATAAATGGAACATACTATAAGGCAGGGGTCTTAAATGACCAGAGGGCCACTGAGTCAGGAGGGGGTCGGTCAAGTGAAAAAAGGTTTAAAACTGTAAAACTGCAACTGTTAAAAAAGAGCGCCATAATCTGATATTACAATAACAACATTTTGATGATATTTTAAAACAAGTGTTTCAACAGAACAATAAATAAAAATGTATTTACGATGTAAAATTAATCGTTGCATTAACAAATAACTTGATATTCAGTGGTGGGCCACAGGAAATCAACTGGAAGGCCACATGTGGCCCACGGGCCGCGCGTTTGATTTTTTTACCCTGGTTAATGATTGTTCAAATCCTTTAACATTTATTTTGCACAACTATATCAGCAGTTTATTTTTATTTACTTATTTATTCTGATAGACGTGTCCAGATTAAACATAATACAGAAGTTTATTAGGGACACATGTTAAAATAAAGGGATTAAAGTCAGAACTTTTTATCATTATTCTGACTTTTGCTCAGAATTCTGATTTCTTTCTCATATTTTTGACTTTTTTCCTCAGAATTCTGACTTTTTTCCTCAGAATTCATGCTGGGTTTTTTTCACTTTCGTAAAAAAAAAATGGGGGTCAAAAGTAATTATTCGGTTTTATTTCTAAGAAACCAACAAATAGACCTCACTGTGTGGGAGTGCAGGATGGATGGGACTATGCTGCCACCTAGTGTTGACCGGTGTTTCCTCAGTGAGTCGCTGCCGGGCTGCAGCAGCGGCTGCTGGACACTTCCATCGCTCCACCTGAACTTTCCACCGGGACAGACAAACGCCCTCTCCGCTCTGTGTGAGTCCAGACTCCGGAGCCGGATTACAACAACTATACTTCTACTACTGTTCTTTCTCCTGCTGCTGCTGCTGTTGCTGGAGCCTAAAGACACACACGTCCTTGAGACATTTACACAGATTAGTTGTCAAAACAAATGTCTCCACCTCTCACCACTTCCCAGCAGTGTGTGCGTGGATTACCAGCCTGTGTGCTCCTCAGCGCCGGTGATCAGATTTACCTGTGAAGAGGAGCAGCAGCTCCAACATGGCTTCCCCCGCCACAGGTGACCGCGCGGAGCAGGTAAGCGGAATTTTCCCACTTGTCCTGCGGCTGAAAGCAACTGTTTCCTCCTTAATGCAAAGATGTGACTGTCCTGTTGTTGTTGTTGTTGTTGTTGTTGTTGTTGTTGTTGCTCTGGTTTGTTGAAGTTCCACAAAGACTGAACCGCAGTGGAGCTCGTGTTGTTTCCTTCTTCCTGATTGTTTGATTTTGCCCGAGTTTGAGAGGGAAATGAAGTGTAGAAATCACGATAAAACTCTGACAGAGTGCTTTTAATGTATGGCTCATTTACTCTGGTATGCAAACACTGACCCTCTCTTGTCTGCTGCCATGGGGGAAATAACCCGAGTATGTTGAGACATTTACGCCTCAATGATTCATTCACGTCATATGATAATGATGATAATAATAATAACAACCTGCACGCAGGTGAAGCCGGTTGTTAATGAACGTGTGTTGTGACGCAGGTGTGTTTAAATAGCACTTTAATTTGAGCCATTGTAGACATTCCACTTTTTTTGGTGCCCAATACCGATATCACAAACTCGAGTATCTACTGATATTAGTGTATTTTAGACCATTTATGAACTACGAAGCTGTTAACAATACACATTTGTGCTGAGTTATTTCCTATACAGCTGTGTTACAAATATTGTTCTCCCCAAAAGAAGAAACAGCCTAAACATGACTTTGCTAAAATGCTTCTTACCTGATTTTTATGTTTTATTCACAGTGATATGTAGGATTTTTGGATTGTATTGGAGTTTACAGCTTTATGTCTGATATCTAATCTAGTGATTTTGACCAATATCGATTCCCATTCCTATTTATTTCCTATTATCGTCCCCTCATCTGTCCAGCCAGCTATATATTTCCATTTCTCTGTGGTATAATTATAGTTTCAAATGGGGTTGGATGACGTGATTACAGACAGTTTTAACAATAAAAACAATCAGTATTGATAATTATCACAATGAATGTCAGACGATTTCCGCTCCTGACTGAAAATTTAAGTGGTTTGCTTCATGTTCACGAAGAAATTTGACACAGCAAACATTCAGACTTTTCCGAATAAGAGTTAGGAACAATCAGAATAAACATGTCACACAGTATGTTACATCTCAGATGTTTCTCGACACAAAATAGTAGGACAAACACAAGTTTTACCAACAACTTCCACTCCAGTTTTAAGAGAGCCAGGTTGTTCACACTGAATACTGTAGAAGCAGTTTTCTTTTGTAGTTATTATATAACTGCATACCTGTTTCCTATGTTTTCTGGAGGAGTTCCAATAAAGTCGTTGAGAAATAATTATACTGTTTTGTCATAATAGCATTGCCAAAACAACAAATCTCATGTGGCCTAGTGCTTTATTATAATATAATTTTCCAATAACTGCAGCTGCTTCTTTTGTTATTTCTCCTGTGTATCAAAATTGGTTCAGAGAAAGTTTGATAACATTTTTAAATCAATTCATAAAACTGGTGCTGCAACCTCCGAACATGAATCCACTTGGTCTTGACAAATGTTCCACCCCAGACTTCAGCCTTGACCCGCAATCAGTTTTACAGTAGAAGAGGAATAAAGGAGCAAGTGTCAACATGTTTATCAGTGATTTCCAATAAATAACAGGTCACAGCTCGTCTGCAAATGTCAAGATACCAGTCTGTCTGCTCAGGTGTGCTGTAATGATTACGAACGGAGATAAAAAAATAAATAAAATCACAATAATATTGAAAGACGGATGTTTAGGCAGAAATGAGCCGTTAAAACTGCTTAAAAGAGTTTTACTATTCTGATATTAATCATTAAAATGAACACAATATTTGTTACCCATCAAGAAAAATAATGTGCCAGTTTCTTCATACACTTATGATACACCTCTATTTTAAGCATAAATAGTGTGCTAGTATGTGAGTATGACTATAATATGGAATTAGCTTTGTGTCAATATTTTTAAACAACACTTTTTATGAAGGGTTTATGGATTGAGCAAACAATGGGAATTTTGTTTGCTAAGACTTTTGCATTAGTGCTCCCTCACTTGTTCTTTGCACTCCCCAATTTGCTCTTTGCCGTTTTTTGTTTCTTTTGCGATTCTAAAACTCCATGTCTTCAATCTGACTGGAAGTGGTGAATTAAAAAGGAAAGATGCTGTGTCAGCATTAGGGCTCTGTTATAAAGTCAGGGATTTATCTTTGGTTATTGTACTCGTAGTGAGAGTGGACATTTTTTAAATGAATACAATGGTGATTTAATTGTTTTTTAAAAGGCTTGGCACGGAAATAAATGTGCTTGTCCGACTTATGTAACGGATGGATTTCCAGTTTAACTCATTTGAACATGATTCCGTGTGTCTTTCAGCCTGTCAGTGCGCCTATCTGTCTGTGTGGTTCCTCCCCTCTGGGCATTAATGGTTGACCACAAATTGCGTTGGGAAATGGTAGGCTGTTCAGGTCTCTCTCTCTGTCGCCGTAGTAGTAACTGCCTGTTGTTATGAGGCTATGTCGTTTTGGAGGTTTGTTCTGGCAGAGCAAACACTGTGAGGCTGCAGAGCTGGGCGTGTGTGTGTGTGTGTGTGTGTGTGTGTGTGCAGCACATGCAGCTCGTCTGACGGGATTAAAACCAAGGGCAGCGCAGAGTTTGGCAGGAAGAACCCAATTATTGTGATGACAGTGTAAACACGTGTATCTTACGTGGGGTCATTTGTGACCGGTTATGTGATTCTTTCACATGCTTTAATCTGCATCTGGAAAATTGTTTAAAAACATTTATTGACCTTGTGACATTCTGAGGAAAATATGTCACATATTTGTTTTTTACCCCTCAAATAAGAGGATTTGATGCTACACATAATTAGTACATTTCCTAGTTGCCAAAATCCAACAGAAAATTCCATTTTCCTATTAATATAGTAGTCAATAACTGAATCAGCATGATTTCTCATGTCACAGTTTACATTTGAGTTTTAGTTGCCAATTGCTAAAGCTTGAAAGCCAGTGCTGATATTTCATGTTCAGTAAATCGGTTTGACTATTGTGACCAACAGGTTTTTTTTCATGGTCGGACCAGACTCTAAACGACTAAAGTGGCTGAATAAGGATCATAACAAAATGTTTTCTGCTTCAATCTTCTCTGATATATTTGGGTTTCAGGCTGATGGGAAAATTCAGAATTATTATAATCTGTGGTTTTATGCATTGTTTACAGCCAAACCTCATAATGTAACAAGTGATGTGAGGATAATTGTGGACTGTGAGCCCAACAAAGGTTTGCTTAGCGGTGCTGTAGATTTTGTATGGATTTATATGACACAAGCCTTTCTGTTGTGACAAGAAGAGTTCAGCTGACTCAGCGTGCTGCACAGGAGGGAGGGAGATAACTGATGATTCCCTCATTCTGGCTCTCAGTGCTGCACATTGTCGTGAAGTGAGAAAACATGACCTCAGTGGTGATGAGGTAATGTCAAGTCACTGTGTTTGTTTGTTTGTTGCAGGCACAGCCGTCAGGAGCAACGTGGGGTTAAGTGTTATTTTCTGAGATTATGGGCAATGTGGGCTTTTCTATGGCCGATCTTTAGAGATCGGTTCAGCTGATTATTTTTGTGCAGTAGGTTTGCAGGATTTCTTTCTTTCTTATAACAACAAATGCATAAATAAACATTTATGAAATAATAATTCCATCTCACCAGTCTGCACGGCTCGTATAAACTAAATATTAAATACATGAAACAGCTTATCAAAATTAATAAACTTTGTCAAATAATCTCTTTGAATAAATTGAGTTTTAGTGTATTAGCAGTGTTTGTGAAAGTTTAATTACAGGGCATTTTGGCTGCATTTTTGTTAAATGTACAGTATATACAGAGGCTATAAGAATGTGCAACATAGAGTGTCTTATATCCTTTTTTCCCCCAGCACAGCCTCTGTTTTAAAATACATTTACTAATTTAATAATAAGTTACTACATAAACAAAATTGAAAAGTGAAATCACAGTTGAAAGTTCACTTGGCTTATTTTTATGAACAAAAAGAAAAAAAAACAACACATATTTTTTAAAAGCCTGAATATGTGACCTATAAACACCCACCCCCAGGAGTTGTGTATTATTCCCACAGCAGTTTACAATGGGTGCGCCTGCGGCACAGATCCATGCCACTTGAGCACTAAGGGTTAAATAATAATCAGCTGATAGCAGCAGGAATTAACTCAATTCATTAACCCAACTGGTTAATAACTGCCTCTAATTGTTTTGTAGAGCTTGTTAGTTTGTGACTCGCTCAGCCTGACACACAGTAAACCATGGTTACACAAAAACTCACAGTCGGTGCATAAAGTGTTGTGGGAATATTTACACCTGCGATGGGGCATAATCCAAATAATCAATCTGATCTGAATTATTGGGCATGTTTGAGACCTTTTTCCTTTAACGGCTGTTAGCCTTGACACAGATATGAGCTCTCTTCTAATTATTAATGATTTACGGCCTATTTTGAGGCACTGAATAGTGTGTTTGTCCATATAAATAAGATAAATTATCCTTCATACATACATACAGATATACACACTTAATAGAAGTAGTGCTTTTCATTCAGTTTAGCAGCATTTTTTTTAAATGTATTTATTAGTTTATTAGGCTGGGTTAAAATTAACACATCACAGGTGCATTGCATATATGGTTACAATATCGGGAGACTTTTCTACTCTAACATTATCAAAAATACATCACCGTAATAAATGAATTTGATATACTGTATATATTGTCTTACTTTGTCTTTTATGTTGACAGCATGACTTTTTATTTTCTGTCTCGGCCAGCTCTCCGTTGAAAAAGACGTTGTTAATCTCAATGGGACTTTTCCCTGGTTAAATACAGTAATTGAAAAAAGGAACACATATGACATGTTGCAGGAAGTAATCATTTGTGTGGAATTCTGGTTCTGTTCTGTTTAGCCTTGGTGGAGTGCCATTCTAGTGCAGGGTCACCTGTAGTTCACAGTGTTTCTCTGACTAGGATATTTACACAGTCATAAAAGTTTTTCTTCCTTCCTGCACATCAAAGACTAAATTATCCGTCCAAGTCGGAGGAAACCGTGTTAATGTGTGGTTCATCTTATCTGTGCAGGGTTCGGCTCATCTCCCAAGTTTTAGTTTCCATGCAGTTCTTTGAAAACAGCCCGGCGGAAACTCGGTGCACATGAGATTAAAAGTGGTTTTGGATGTTACAATTTAACAAGTCTCTGCAGCATGTAACAAAAGGCTGAAACACGCCTAAAAATGATGACATGACACTTGTTTTGAAAACTGCTGATGAAGGATCAGACTGTAATGATTAACTGTCCTCGTTTGCACAAATGTCTAACTTTAGCCGTTAAACACTGACAGATTATTTCATTCTAAACAAGGCCATTTATCACTGGAACAAATGGGATTATTTACTTCAGCCCTAAGCCAAACAAAAGTATACATGGAATAAAACTGACCCTGTTGCTTAGCAGTGCAGTGACAAAACATCTGCAACTTACTGAACATCTGCCCACTGAAAGAAAGGATGAATGAATGGATGAATGAAAGAGTACCAGTGTGTAACCAGTAATGACTTAGGATACACACCCACTCACTCAAACACTACATACAGGGTCATAGCACTGACTGACACTGTAGTCTGAGCTTGTTGTACTGTATCTGTCTGAATGGCTCAGCGTTCCCATGAATGGTTTCCTCAGTGTGGGTTAGAACCCGTGTATTATTATGTTATATTCCTTACTATCAGGGACGAAAAATTAATTTGATAATGTTGCAGACTTTTAGACCAGTAAGTGTGTGTCTGGGCAGTGGCATTGCTGAAGGAAGCATTCAATAATTTCAGTAATTTAATACCACGCTGAATAGAAATACTCCATTCCAGCTCCTGCATGGCTTCTATTGTTACTTCTTAGTTGTAGTGGGAGTCATTTACTCAATCTCAGGCTCACTTACTGCCTGAGGGGACATTTCCTTGTCTTCCTTAATCTCACTCACACTCTGGGCTCCAATACTGCAGGGGTAGAATTACCCCTGCAGTATTGAAGCCCAGAGTGTGATCCGAGTGTGTCCTCACTGGAAGAGTCATGAGCGCGGTGTCCGACACAAGAATCAAACTGCACAATGCCGAACAGTAGATCAGTTAAAAAGACTTAAATCCCTGAAAACATCCATTAATCTCCAGCATTTAGCATGGAAATGTCTAAAATCTTAATATTTAACAAAGGAGTCTGGTGTTCTCGTTCAGATGTATTTTAGTTCAGTGAGTGCGTCAGACGGAGTCCGCTGTGCTCCGGTCATGCAGGAAGTACTGAGCTAATCTTTTTTAATCAACTGATTCTAATGATTCAGTACACAGAAAACAACTGCTTTGCTCACCACTGTGTGTTTGTGTCGCGTATAAAACAATACACTACTTTTTACACTATAAAAACGTGACTGATACCAAACCAAGTAGAGTTGAGCCGAGCTGAGTCACGCTAGACCTTTAGCCATAAAACAAAAAAAATTTCCTTTTTTTTTGTTGTTGTAAATTTTAATATACCGTACAATTTAAAACTGAGATGCACATTTTTTTTACAAAAAAATAGCAAGCTTGGTCAATGGTCACCATCCACCATTAAAGCATGAATTGTTTCTGTACAGTATTCTGTCAAACCAGAAACACTTAATAATGGAACTGCCACTGCCAGAATTCTTAATTCAGTTTGGTAGGATGTGGATGACTGAAGCTAAAACATCTTTCTTCACCCACCAACACCCTGTTGACCTTTTAACAAATAGTAGGCTTTTGAATTTGAATCCAATATTATGGATGAAGGACATTATGGAAACATTTTACAACTGTCCCCCTGTTTGATTAAAATGCACATCTAAGCATTTCTTCACCAGATGCACAGCTCTCTAACTTGAAATAAAAACACTGAAATCATTAAGGCACCGGTGGCTTCCAGAGCTGTTGAATAAAGCCGTTGTTGCCAGGTCACAAGGACAATGAAAAAATCATGCATTTCTCTAGCAGCTGCAGAGAAGAGTACCAAAGTAAAAAATGCTATTATAGTTGACGACTTTGTAATGAAATGATGAATATGTGACTGGATGTGAGATAGAGGGCCAGGGAAATCAGCTTGGTGGTAGAAAGTGAGTCACAATCAGAGTTTCCAGGTCTGGTCATATCAGCATGCGGATGACTTGGGTTGGCGATGAGACCATTTTAGGCGTGGAACTGTGTCCTTTTCTCAGCCATTAGCATTGTGTTAGTGCGCCAGTCCCGAGACAAAGATGGATTGTAAATCAGAGAAGGATGGAAAGTCTGTCTCTTTGTGACTTGTGTTTGTGTGTCTGCTCTTTCTCACTGGTCATCTGTCTGTTTGTGTGTCTCTGTGTCTGTGTGTGTGTGAGGGGTTCCTTCTCCTCAGTGTAAATGAGCCCCTTTATTTCTTTTTTTTTTAAGTGTTCTTTAACCTTTTAATCTGACATTTGTATTTATTTGGGGTTGTGCAAGAAGTGTCCCATCTGACTGGTTTGTTATAAGGCACCAAACACATCGGAGCTTCCTCAGGCACAAAGTTTAAATATCTTGGGTTATTATTTCTGTGTAATTTATTCAAAACTTCATCACGAAGTGACAGATGATCTGGTCTTAACAGCTCGGTTCGTGAGACACCACATAGTCACCAGATTCATAACGGGGCCATAAACTGCCTCTTGAGTCACAAAAACTTGGACTAACAACAATCGCTTGTCATGGTGTACTGTATACTAGAGCTGCAAAAAATGTCAGAAAATGATGATCAGTGTTTTATGTTCTCAAATGTCTTGTTTTGCCCACAAACCAAAATGATTCAGTTTGAACGATTTCTTTGTTATACGGAGCAAAGAAACCAGAAATATATTCACATTCAAGAAGCTGAAAAATCAGACAACTCAGGAACAATTTACATGTTAATTTGTTTTTAAAATGTATT
Organism: Solea senegalensis; assembly: GCF_019176455.1. Lineage (NCBI taxonomy): Eukaryota > Metazoa > Chordata > Actinopteri > Pleuronectiformes > Soleidae > Solea > Solea senegalensis. The sequence goes on from NC_058041.1 coordinate 8,061,463, forward strand.
ACTTGTAAATCACATGGATACAATATATGATCTTGCCACAAAATATTCATGGACAACTTTTCTTTTTAAGTGATATTATTAATCATTTCATTCCACAATTTATTGATCCGCTTCTGCAAAGTATGAGAAGGACATTTGTTGTAGTCAGAACTGTCCAAGGACGTGTTTACTTGGAGATCATTTTATTTTCCTTCTCCATTTTTGTGTTAACGTCTATGATATAACTCTGCCAAGTCATACTTGTTCAAGGACATCTGGGTCTGCCTCAAAATTCACAACTCATTCAAAAAAGTGAGCTGAACTCTCTGTGAATGAGTATGTTGCGAGTGTGTGAGAAAAGAGATTTGACACATACCTTTGTTTCCAGAGCTCTGATTGGTTCAGGTCTCACAGTTTGTGGGGTTGTCATGGAGAAATCATGCAACACTATAGTTGCTACCATCGGGATCCATCCATTGCTATGGCAATGCCCCTGGCAACCAAGTATGAACTGAGTGATTACTTTCCTCCCCGGCTGATCATTATCATGACTTTATCAAAAGATGTCATTAATCTGAAGAGTAAAGTGATCGATGGTTTGCATGAGCTACATTTGGAATATGTGCATTCTCATTTTATTCTCCATAAATAAGTTTTAATGCAAGGAGAAGGACTAGAGGAGAAAAAACATGAAAAGAAAATTCATTCATTACATCTCACACAGCACTGGATTTGTCTTTCTGGGTTAAAAGACTAATGGAAAAATATGTTAAAAAAGGCTATTGTGAAATGGGATTTACTGAATCGAATACTGAAGTAGAAGAAAGGAAAGGACATTGATCATAAGCATAAATACATTTGCAGAGAAAAACTGGGAACAAGTCTTGTCCTTTTATTTTGTGATGCAGTCAGTAGATGCTTAACTCGCATCAGCATCTCTGTCACATGACTTCCTACAACTGGTTTCCACATTATCTCTCAAAGCATAAACCACTGACATCAGCAGAGAATGATCATGCACAAGTATCAGCCTGTATTTGAATGATGACAATGGCAGCGTTTCATTTAAAACAAAAACAAAATTGTGTTGCAGAATCAAATGTGTGCTGTTTCTCGGTTAAACTCTACATGGTGATACATTCTTTTGTGGTACAGCAGTATAATATAGATGAAGGTTTGTGAGAAGAACACCCATAAAACTTGTGACTCTGACTCAGTTTCTCCTCATTCGTATGAAGAGCCTTTATCTTTAATCAAGAGTTTGCCTCTGCAATAATGGTAACACCCACTCAGACAAGCAGACACAGGCCGACTGGTTGTTGTACACACTACGAGTTCTTTTGGTGACATCAGACCTTACACCATATTTTACACAATCGTGTATTGTGACCACAAGCACTTTTTTTTTTCAAATTAATTTGCTGAAAGAGGAATTTGTCTTTCATGTTCAGGTATGAACTGGGGTTTGATCATGGTCAGTGTGCATCTAAACTTGCCGATCCACCTACCAAGCCTGTACCCTGTAGGCTCCAGTGCACACTGACAATAATGTAAAATATGAGAGATTAAAAAGAGGTTTTTGGTTGTTTTTCAAAACACAGTCCCTGGCTTTTTTTACTCCATCTCATGGTCTTACCCCTGCATAGTGTAGTTGTGATAGAGAAAGCTTTAGTTGTCACTACTCAACCACCTGTTGTCACTGTGCAAACATGGGTAGGTGTGAACATCTGAGCCATTTGCTGACAGCTCTGCTGACTAAAGTGTATTTAAAAAGTCAGGGAAAGACAGCTAGTAAACACTGAGTCAATTTCACACATGTAAGTTTGTAGAGTGTGTTTATAATTGTGGCCTAACGTTATGGTCGATTCACGGGAAAACTGGTGTGACATGTACACTGGAAAGCTAATGATAATTACATTATTATTACATGTCATTTAGCAGATGCTTTTATCCAAAGAGACTTACAATGCAATTGAGTAAAATCAGCCAGGGGTGGAATCGAACTTGCGATTTTTGCTGATTTTGATTTACATTTTTTACATTCTGTGCATAGTGAAGTATAGGATTGTATCCAAAAATCACATTTTTATCTGTCCGATATATCCGATCAAGTGATTCTATCTATTTCTCTATGGTATAGTTAACGTTTCAAATGTGGTTTGGAAACATTTTTACAATAAAAGCAATCATTATCGATAATTCATTATTAATATGAATGTCATATAATATCAAGGACTTTTGGATTGTATAAATACCGATTTCCATCGCTATTCATCACACATCGAAGGCCTGTACGTGCTCCACAAGAACAGAGACATTTGTTCTCTCGCCCCGACATCATTATTTTCTTGCAGCTCGTTCTCGACACATCATCTGGGCAGAACTTTTCTTCTTGTGTGGTGTCCGACAAGTATTGTGTAACTGGCCAGAAATGTGAAACGTGTGCGTGGTTCATTCAGAAACCTCCCTGGAGTTGTGCACTCGTGTTTCTTGTGAAGTATGGGCAGAAGTCTCTTTGTTCTTGTTCCTGCCACACGGAGAAAAAGAACAAATGTACAGGCCTGAAGAGTTGAGCGTCAGATTTGAATTCTATGAATGAAAACTGTAAAATAAGGGGAAAAAAACCCCTCAGAATATCAGGTGAACTGAATCACACGACACTACTGAACAGCTCCAGACACTTGGAATCAAATTTCACTGTCTCCTCAGCACATGAGTTAAAGCCACTTACTGCTGCTTATTGTGCATCATTCACCGGCAGACACACACACTTGCACACTAATACTCTGTCAAATACTGAAGACACACACACTCTCTGACAAAAACCACCCAAACATTGGCGTTTTGTCTGCTTCAGATGTGCACATGACCGCCTTCGCTGTGATGAGGAATGTAACATACAAACCTCGCCGTGTAAGCATACAGCTAAATATAGATGAGCGGCCTTCTTCTTTACTCTGTCCTCTCTCTGATCCTCCCCGTCTGTCTCCCGTCTCTCTCTGTGAAATAACACAGCTATACATTATAAAAACACTCCAATTTTCCATAGTCATGTAAACATCTGCCTACACGGACTGTATCTCAATACTGGGTTGATTTATCCAGCCTCATTAGCAACCCACTGGCACTTAGCAACCCCTGCCTCCTGTAACCGCCGGCTCTTTTGCTTATTATAATTCACAGTTATGGATCACTTACTGTGGACTTCTGAAACAATCCCTCTTTCACTAGGCCTTTAATGGCAGGCTTAAAATATTAGTATTGTTCGGTTGCTTCTGATGCCGCTTACATAAATGTACCTGTTCTCATGAGTCTGAAACTGAGACCAAATTTACACAAACGTAAACAGAATAGTGGAACTGTGCTGCTTTACTGACATGAAAAGCATAACATTTATTATTCTATTTAAATTTAGAATGAACTGTTTGTTTCTTTCTTGATTTATGTTAGACAAGTATAGTATATAATTTAAAAAAATTTCCAATATTTCAGCTTGAGTACACTTTTGAGGTACATTCACTTCTTGACTATTTTCATGTTGCACTGTTTTTTTTTATTTCAACTGCACTTAATTGTTTTATGTCCTGTTAACTCCACTGTTTATCTTCCAGTTTTCAGATTAAGATGTCACATCTACAACGGATTCATTCAAAATATTGCTTTTTATCTTCTATGTTTGAAAGAAAAAACCAACTCACCCAGAAAACAATATAGAGCTTCTTTTGAAATGAATGAATCACTCAGTTGGTTGTTGTAATTGCAAGAATTGGCCACAAGATGTCAGAAAATTGTTCAGTTAAAACTTGAAATCTTGTCTCAGTAAATGGTGACACAAAAATGCAAAAAACAGCATTGATACAAAACAACAAGTGTCCAGACACCACTTGTTGCTCCCAGAGGAATCAGTTTACTTGTTTCTTACTTATCCAACTCTTCATTTTGCTTGTTTTCCTTTGGTCAATCCTACTCGGTGTGTGTGTTTATTTAAAATGGATTTGTGCGGCTTGGGACACGTTTGTTTTCACAAAGTAGTGATTAACCATGACTCCACCACGGAACATTCTTCTGCATTATTCTGCAGAAGACAGGGGTGTAATTTTACATCATAGCGCATATTTCAGTTTGGTGTGTGAGAGCAAACTCTTCTCCCTGATTACAAACCTTGAATACCTCTGCATAGTTACAATAGTATTTGGCAAACTGGTTCACATTGGCATGATCCATTTACACAAAAGTGCACGTATAGACGCACGGCAATAATCCACAGTGATCGGCCTCCATCTTTGTTTGTTATTGATCACGGAGAGGTGGGTGGTGGAGGAGCAGGTGAAGCTTGGCAACTGCAAACCAGTCACTTCTTCACTTCTACTGATTCACTGATCAATAAATACACAGAGACTTGTTTGTCAGTATCAGTCTTTCTTTCCCTCCCCAGAGAGAGAATAGTGAAGAAGAGGAAGGCTGATGTCTGACAGCTTCCTTTACACAGACAGAGAGGGAATTCGACTACTTGTCGCTTTCTCACTGTAACACCTTCACGTCTCTTTGTTTAGAGGCTACATTCTTATGTTTTATTGATACATCTGCTATCTGTCTTTTTTATATTGTGGTGGCAATTTTACACTTTTTAAAGGATAAAATGTGTTTTATTTATTTTTATATATATATATACATATATATGAAATAGTATATTGCACTATTGTGTCAGTTGTCGTCGGTGCTCAATTTTACAGATTCAGCTCTATGACAATGTTTGGAGGATGTAATATATGTTAATATGTGTCATTGAGATTGTTTTTTCTACATCTTATATATTAATTTCTCCACAACTATCAACAAAAACACACACACGCTGGTTTCCATGACTTCAGAGGACGTTGCATTGACTTGGATACTTACTCTAACCTTAACCATAATTACTACTGGCCTAATCCTAACCCTGACCTTAACCTAACCTCAGCATGTCTTAAAATGTAGTCATTTACATTATGGGTACTTGTTTTTTTAGGAAGTCCCCATAATGTGACTGTAAACAGATGTAGGTCCCCACAACATAAGGAATACCAGAGTTACACACACACACCTATGTTTGCGCTTTATTCATAGCGAGGACCCTCCTAGACATAATGCATTCCCTAGCCCCTTACCGTAACCTTAAAGGAATACTTTAACGATTTGCATTTAGCTTTGTATTACTAGAATAGGGGTAGTATTTTTGAAAAATTGTGCCTCGAAAATACTAGCCCTATTCTAGTAATACAAAGCTAAATGCAAATTGGTGAAGTATTCCTTTAACCATCAAAACAAAGTGCCTAACCCAATCCCAATTCTAACCGCACCCCTAAAATCCACCAAAAGCCTCTTTAAAGATGTAAGGACCAGCCAGAATGTCCTCACTTTCCCAAAATGTCCTCACTCTTTATGGTGTATACATTTCTTGGTCCTCACAAATACAAGAACACACATACACACACTTTGACCCTAATGCAATGCTAACCCTAGCTTTTAAATCCAGGTCTAGTTGTGTGGACCAGCCAAATCGTCCTCACAAAGATAGGTTTGCTTGACAGTTGGTCCACACAGCCTACTAAAGACATGTACAGCCACACACACATTTAAGCTGGTATTGATTGCTATTAATATTCAAGCCCCCGTAGCTTGTTGCTACTCTGTTCTCACTTGTGGAGTGTGTGGGAGGAAGCAGTCATGGACAGGTAGAAATGTGTGTGTGTGTACGTGTGTGTGTGTGTGTGTGTGTGTGTGTGTGTGTCTGTGGATGATTAAATAAAAAAAAAAAGAGTCTCAAATTCAGGGAGACGGAGAGAAAGAACGAGAATGTGCGTCTCTCCATCGCTCCAGCTGGGCAGCTTTGTTGGCTTCTCTCCTCGCGGACACAGTGTGTGTGTGTGTGTGTGTGTGTGTGAAAGTGGGTGTGAGCAGCTGAGCGAGTTGGTCTCAGTGCACATTGAGAGTGGCTGCCACTCCACTCTTCTTTTTTCATCCATGCTGGATTAAAGAAAACCCCTCTTTTTGGACTCATGCACACACAGCTGTTTGAGACACACACACACACACACACTGAGAGTCTCTCACAGCTGTTGAAATGAGCGAGGAGGTTAAAGAGAAGGCTACGGGGAAGTCGGCTCGTAAGAAGAAAGGCAAGAAGGTAAAATTAAGCCTGGCTTGGGTCTGTAAACAACACAGTGTGGCTGCTTCAGTTGGAACAATTCCATTGTTAGTCGGTCAGACGACGTGGTTTTACTTGCTTTGTGTATTACTCAAGGGAAAGTTGGCGAATTTAAAACAAACGTGTGCCTGATTTGACACGAGAGGTGTGAGAGAGGATGTTTGACACCTTCTGCCTTTTGTGAGTAACATATTTGTGGGTTTTGTAGCCAAAGAGCAGCTCCTTCATGGCGCTGGATGCTGTCACATCCTGTGACAACTGATGTGATAACCGATCACCATCATTACACAGCAGGGATGCTAATGGTTAGTTAGGCTTTGTTCTTCAGGCATTTAATTCATTATGAGGAGACTGTCGTCTTTGCTCTTCTGTTTCCTGTGTGCAGGTTGTTAATTGTAGTAAAAGTATGCATGTGATGTGATGATGATGATGATGATGCTGGGATATTTTGTGATTTGTAAAGTCCTTCTTTTTTTTAATTTCATTTGAAAGTGATTTTTGCACAGCAAGGTGTGGTGGTTGTGAAACCGGAGTGGCCATGAAGGAAAGAGAGACAAGAAAATGAAAGGATTGAGAGAAGTGGAAAAGAGGGATACTCAAGCGATGAGTAAAAGATGACCAGGCAAAAAGGGACAAGAAGGAGGGAAGTCATCAGGGAAGATGGAAAAGAAAAGAAAGGGTTAAGTAGAAGCAGAATGGGACATCATGTTTGAGAGAGGAAGGTGAAGAAAGAAGTCCAGATGTTTGAATCATTGCACACAAACGGCTGTGTGGTTTTTCTTTAACTGACAGCTGTTGTGCATCCATGGAAGCATCAATCATCTTTTTGTCATGAATGAGTCAAAATGGCATTAATGTACCATGATGCAATGCAGAAAAAAAGCCTTCTCATTGCATTCATTCAATGATTAAAAAGGATTTTTATTGTGATCTAGTAGAGCATGGATACTTCTACATTAGTGGGCTGTGTGTATGTGTGTATGTGTGTGTGTGTGTGTGTGTGTGTGAAATCCCAGATGGGAAATAAAAGCAAAACAAAAAGAAGAGGGATATTGACACAATGCTTATAAGGATAGGGGTATTGCGTTGTGGGAATCTGATTTTAGATCCATGAGGGTTGTGGGGCTGCTTGTGCCAGTCCAAGATGACATAGGGTAAAAGGCACCCTGGACAAGTCTCCAGTCCATCACGGGGCCAAACGGACAACCTATTCTCACAATTTAGAGTGTCCAATTAACCTCTGCATGATTTTGGACATGTGGGTTAAGAGGAGAACATGCAAACTCCACACAGAAAGGCCCAGACTGGGACGCGAACCAGCAACCTTCTTGTCCTGCTGTGACACATGCACCATTGTGAGATATGGCAGATGATCCATATCCGTAACTCATAACTCCATAACTTACTGGGCTGTTGTCTTTATATCTGCGGTGCTTCCATGTTTTAGCCTGTTTGCCAGGTCTTTCTGTTGATTAATTACATCAGTTTTGCTTGTCAAAGCTCAAAAAAGACCCTGCTAAGAACTCCACCTAACACAGTGATTGCATTAATTATTGATTTATGTGTTTTTAAAGGCGGCTCGTTTCAGTTGCAGACTTTTCACTTTGATACAAATCCTGGTTCAAGTGTCTAAATCGTTTGTTTTATTATTTTTTTCCGCATACGAACCAGCGGCCTTCAGGCAGAAAATTGACTAACTACTGTGTTGTGAAAGTTGTGTCATGCACTGCCTGTGTGTGTTTGTTTGTTTCCTCTGCAGAGCCTATAATACTGTGGAAAAGGCTGCTGGCTAGGCACCTTACATTTCAGCTTTATGTTTAGTCAGCTATTCTTAATTGTCTCCCTATATGCAACACACACACACACACACACACACACACACACACACACACACATTTGCTCACACTCAGCCTTTATTTGTTCTGTGTAACAGGTGCTCTTGTCTCTCCCAGTGGACAAAGAAGGCAACGTATAGAGGCCATATATGCTTTATTAAGTCCTTTTAATATCGGTATTTTTCTTTTTGGCTTAGGTTATGTTATTGTTTAAACACAGAGGTAAAGAGAGCTGGAGAGAAAGGACTAGAATATTAGAGGAGGAGCCAAAGAAAGGGCTGGAGGAAGAGATGGAGCAGAAGAAAACGCCAAGGGATGAAACCGAACAGGATGAAGGAAGAAGGGACATGAGGGAAGACAAAAGATGGGAAATATAAAGATAAAATGGAGAGAAAGACCAAGAGAGGAGAGACAGGAGCTGGTTTTACTGCTCACGATTGTGCTGTGATGGCAACTCAACTAATGAGATATGACTGTAATGTCGCTTGTGATCCTGTGGGGAAGAGACAGTCGGGGATTAATGGGAGAGAAGAGAGGAGAAGATGGGGGAATGAAATGGATTACGAGTATGTAGGGAATAACGAACGTGGAAGAAAAGGAGGTCTCTGTTTTTGGGAAGAAGCAAGAACGATAGAAGGGTAGGCACAGAGTGAAGAGGAGGAAAAACCGATACATAAAGTAGAAGGAAGGCTATAAAAAGAATGAGCCGACAAGATAAATGTCGGGTGAACAGGAAGTAAAAAAGGGAGGGGAACAATGAGAATAAGCTGCTTCCACTCTTCACCTGTTGACAGAGACGGACACGGCGAGTCTGTGGTGATAAACCGCAGTGAAGACGACGAAGTACAACACAAACCGTGTGAATGAGTAACCAGGAACATCACATATTAAAAGAACAACCGCATGCTCGGATGTGGGTGTTTTGTGTGAGGACTGAAGACGTAGGCTTCAATTGTAAATGAAGCCTACATGACGGTGAATGCTTATTAAAGTAAAAGCACTCACCTCTTTAAATCTGGCCGTAATTACATGGCGGTTTGTGCTATTCCAATGGTTTCTGAAAGCTGATAAGTTGCCAGTCAAAGCAACATGTGGTTATTACGGTAATTTCACTTGCGCTGTTGCAGGAAGCCGTCCCCAGAGGAAAGAGTTTCCATTTTTTGGCCTGTTTTTGGACATTGAGAGAAAAATTAAAACCAATTTTTTTATGTTTTATATTGTTCAAATTTCACATTTGACATGCAAAATCCGTTGTTCGTGTACAACTACAGTGTTGTTTGTTTATTAATATTATTATTGATAATAAAACTTTTGTTTTTCCTTCATTTTAAATGGTTAAAATGCTGTTTTAACATGCAGTACATTGTAAATAACTGCCAGATATTGAAAGCTATTCTGGGAAAAATAGAGCGAAAGAGAAAAGTAGAGCGTGCATGAATTAATGAAACTCACAGTGTATCATCAAAATGAGTCATCCTTATGATTTTCATTTGAGCTTATATGTTAGGTCAGTGACAGACAGGGTTGGGAGGAGGAAGAGGGAAAGCCATCATATGTGGGAACTGAAAGCTTAGCAGGTGAGTTCATGGATGCAGCTATGACAACCAGAGACCTGCTGGGAGACAGGGGGGACGTGAGGGGACCACTCTGGGACTGTGGCCATAAGTCATCATGTGGAGAAATGAAGTACATTAAATATCAAGTGTCAGTTTTGACTGTACTGACATTTGTGTGTAAAAAAAAACACTGTATCCAACAGTATGAGCTCAGGTTGTAAATAAATGAATATGGGATGTCACACCTTGGAAATGCCCCAACAGAGTGCAGTGTGCAACTAGTGTGGATGCCAAATATGTTACTTGTTTGCCCAAGATTTTCTAAAAACTTTATTTTAAAAAGCCACAGAGTGACCATCTGTGTTAATAATTTAATTTAATTAGAATATCACACCCCGAAATACAATGTAACATGAACCCACAACAAATAAAAAAAAAAAAATCCCATCTGTTAGATGGAGCAGCACATAAACATGATGCATCTATGTCTTTGTGCAGTTTTAGCGAAGAGAAGTGGACTATTTGCTTATGTAACATGACTGCCCACATTCAGTCATTTTCATCCCACACCCTCTCCAATGTCAATACTGTCAATGCTTTCAATAGCCATGAAGTGGTAGCTCCAGCACACTCGTAATCTGATTTAGACAAAGAAAACAGATTTTGTTCTCGCTGAAAGTGGACTTTGTTGTGTCAGATTGGGAAAATTTAATATTGATAGAATTTGTGTGGCGACCTGTTGGATTGGCACAGACCTTCATGCTGCCACCAAAATAGTCTGTAGCCGACCATGAAGAACATTGCTTCCATGTGCAAACTGACAGACCCCTTGATGAAACACAGCCTTCAACAGGTGGATCAAACAAAGTGACAAAGAACAGTATTTTAATGCTAATTTCACTGCCATTTTTTATTTGGATTGTGCAAATAACAACTTCAGTAGGTAAAATATTTATTGAGGTTCAACAATTGAGATTTGAAATATCCTTTTTTGACTTTTAGAACCACTATCAACCTTCATCTTTTCCTGCTTCTACACTCTCCTCTGGTCTGGCAGACCAATAGTTCACTCATACCGTACACTTGTTCATGATGGTTTCAGGTGACATCGGATTATTTCCACTTCTGACTACGTTTTGCTTGTCGTCCAGAGGGTTGTGCTGGGTGGAGTCGCACAGGTTACTCTATACCCGCGTGTAATCCCAGTTGGAATTCCCCGGTGAATAGCATTTTGCCAGCATGGCACTTGCAGCCCTCCTGTTGAGTCCAGTTCTCCATTCCTGTTGGGACAGACATTGCCAGAGAAACCCGATAACATCCTTTGGCACTATTACAAGCCGCACCTTAAGAGTTTGGCCTTGTTGTACTGTGGGTGCCATGCCACATGCCCCGCTCTGGAAGCAGGAAGTGATGCTGCAAAGGGTAACAGTAACTGAGGAGATGCCCATTCTAGAATTCCGCTGGCTTGCTCAGAAAGTCGGCAATGTTATACACAAGCCGCGCCCCTGGCTTTTTACCAGCGAGGAAAGAAACATTTGGGAACACCAGGGGGTGCTGCCCTGTGTATAATTAAGCACAACGACAGGGAAACTATTGCATTTGCGCCAACACTTCCAGACTTGTTATGTGATCATGTGAAATCAGCAGGAAACTTCACACGTTTTAAAAAGAGCTACCAATCCTGGCTCATTCAGCAACAAACCTGCACGCATGTTTAGTGCTTGGATATAATATGGAATAGAACGTTTAAATGTCTTTTTTATACTAGTTTACTTTTTATATATACTGTATTGCTGTCAATTCCTGTCGTAAAAGCCCTTCTAGGGACATCTGCTACAAACACTATGATTCAAGCATTGGACAACTGCTAGCAGTAATGTCACTGTTTTTGTATCTTTCATTTATTTTCTGCTCTGAGGGTCGTGGGGGGTGCTGGTGCCAATCCCAGCTGACATAGGGTAAAAGAACGTTATTATTAACCAACACTTAAGTGAATCAGATAGTTTTTGTGGTGCAAAGCGATTGTGTGGGTGGTTATCTCATGTAAACATGTCGAAATATATCATTTGCAGCATGCAGGTTGTAGCACAGTGACTTTAATTCATTCATTCAAAATGTGTATAGCTGTGCATTAAAGCTGTGCCACCACCATATTTACTTCTGGAGCAAGACTTCCTGAGCAGACTGAATATAACTGAATGTGTTATTTTAGTATTAGAAGTGCAGCTGTTATGGAATAAATGAAATAATGTAGGATTAACTGACAAACAGTATCTGAAAACCTACGCTGGTTATGAAAAGGCCATTCAGTTAAAAGTGTGATCATTTTAATAATTTGTTGCCTTTTTTTAAAAGAAGGTTTAAGGTGTTTTAAGGACTCTGGGTTTGTTTTGTTTTTTTTCTTTTTTATCGACATAGCTACAGTAATAGACATGAGTGGTCAAGGGCCTAATTGAGAGACTCATTTTACTTTGTAAGAGTATAGTTGCAGAGTCGGCTGGGTGCCCTTGAATCTCATCCACTTGGCAGAAAAATAGAATCACTCTCACAAAAAGTAATTATCTTGTAAAAAAACAGCTTAAGAAATTGACACACAAAACTGGAACTGATCACTTTAATTTACATAGTGACGATAATATCGGAACAAACTGTAACACAGCGTTGGTGTATTCAGTGCGGCAGGGTCTTCCTATTCATCACGCACTGTTTCTCACTCCCTAACCTATTCATTTTCCAGATAGATATTCTCGCCAAATAAGCAGCATACAGTATAATAAGGCTGATGATATTTTTTTTTTTTGGGGGTGAGCTCCTGCCAGCGAGGTCCTCCAGAGCCAACATATTGTGTTTTTGCTGAGGCAGCCATGGAGCAGAATGCTGCGCTTGGCTCCGCTTCTCACACTTCACAGGAACAGGATGAGGCTCTGCTCTGTGAGCGTGGCTGCGAGAGGGGAGTTCACTGGAGACTGTGAGGGAGAGACAAAGCCTCCTGATTCACGTCCAAGTGTACATTGCTGCGTTTGCCTTGTTCAGCAGTTGAATGGGATGCGGTACCGCAGACCTCTGTGCCTCTGTGTAGTTACACCGATTTTACATAAAGTTGTTGCATTTAAATGAGGCGGCTTTATTGCTCTCCACACTAAAAAGTGATGAAGTCACTTCAGTAAGTTTACATTACAAGTTGGACAAATATTTCTGATAAGTATGGATACACGTTGGTTGTTTTTCCATTGAAATCTCTTATCTTTATTGCTGCTTTTGAGTTCTTTAATTTTAAGCTTATATATTGAAGTTACAACACTTCTGATTTTTCTACATTTGGTCTTTATTTTCCCTTAGCATGCTCTTGTCTTTTTAATTTATTTTTTTACAATCTACATCTAGCCAATGCTTCCTGGACTATCGCAACCCTTTTTTAACATCGAGCGTATTGCAGACAACACGTTCATGTGGAGGATAAGATTGGTTATAGTTAAATCAGTGGTTTTGTGTACGATTGTAAACTTACTGAGCGTGTTGTCATTTTTATAGCTTATTCCCAAGGATCATTTTGACAGTATTAAAAGCAAACATACTGCTTTAATTCCGATCTTCACTTGTGTATGTGTGTGTGGTGACGGTGTCACACTTATAAATGTAATAAATCCCATCGCTGACCAACGTTACTGCCGAGCGAAAGCTTCTTCTAGTGTTGCCTTGCATCAGAGACCTTAGAGAAACGTAAATCGTGCACTCGTACCATGTAGCTGTTGTATTAGCTTGATGTTAAAGTACCTGACGAAGCAGTGGCGATGTCAGAGGGAGCCGTGGTTTGCAGAAAAGCCGGCGAGCTGTCGGCTATAGATCACTGAGTAGAACATGCACCAGCAATACACTCAATCTAATGTGGAGTGTATTGCTTCTGTATTCCTCTCCCTAAAAGCGGTAGCAAGACTAAAGTAAGTACTAATGGGAAGGTACTGAAGGAAAATGCATTCAGTCATTTTATTGAAATGCTGGCCACCAAATGGACTGCTGTGACTTTCATTTATGTTAGTACGATGTGCTGGTATTTGAACTTGTGGAAAAGATGCACCTTTTCTACTGAATATAAATGTTATTCACGAAAGGACATTTAATATAATATCAATATTATCTCAATTAGATCATCAGGAAAAGATATTCCTCTGTTCATTTCATTTTATGTTCATACACTCAGTTGTACAAATGCACTCGGGAACAGAGCTTTGGTGAAGGTGTCGCCTGGTTCATGTGACTCCGTAGCCATGGCGACCGGCTTGTGCGGAGGGTGATGTCATGGTTTTAGGGGAAACATCCATCTACTTTCCTTCATATTAGTCACCGTGCATTATTCACCTCCCTCCTCACGTTCATTCTCAGTGTGTCCCTTTCTTCCCTCGAATGTCCTAGTCTCACTGTCTCATCTTGACGACAGTTTTTACAGCGACACATTAGCATGTAGTCTAGCAGAGCCGGGATCATACCTTTGACCTGCCGGTTGAAAGACAACCTACTTAACCAGTGGTCCACAGCTGCCATATTATGGATGATTGTTTAATGATATTTTTGCTTGCCAAATTCAATACTACAATATATCGTATCATTCAAGCAATAAAAATCAAACAATATCTCTGCATCATCTTGGATCTCGGGCTTTACTTCAGACCACACATCAAAAATATCACTAAAACGTCATTCTTTCGCCTCCAGATTATTGCACGCCACCCTAACCTATCAACTTCAAAAGATGGACACATGCAGTACATTTTTGTCTTCGTATAGGTGTGAGGACACTCGTACACAAAGCGTACCTTAACTAACCCAATTGCAAATCTTACCTTGTTCTAACCCTAACCCTAGAACCAAGCCATAACCCTTACAAAGACCTTTGAAATCAATAGCTTTATTAAAATCATTAGCTTAAAACAAAACGGTCTGTCTGTCTGTCTGTCTGAAGACTGTCAGAAGTGAACCAAGATGTATTGATTGGCTCCAGTGGATCTGCCTAACACAGATGCTACAATAGGGTTAGCTGCTTCATAATTTCAAGCCTCAAGCATGATGCAAGTGACAGACAAAACAGGAATAGCAAGATGAAACCAGTGCAGTAACGATGTGAGGAGGATGAGGGAAGGCAGACGGCAGAGGGGTTTCTGGACTAGGACATTTAAAAGTACTGGCAGGTCGCCTGCTGGAAATACCCAGACTGTTCCTCACACACTCTTAGATGTACGTCATCATTGTCTCTCTGTGTGTGTGTGTGTGTGTGTGTGCTACCAGTGGAGACTGTGTGTATGTTTACAGTCGACTGTGTCATCATCGGTCATGTCACGCTACGCCACCAAAGCTAAGGGTGCAGATAGGAAACACAAAGATGTCGAGTTGTGCGCAGAACGTAGAACAGAACAGCATCAAAGGAGCAAGTATGCTCGCTTTCAGTCATCTCGCACGCACACACACACACACACGCACAGCAATATCCACTATATTAAATCAGCACAAAAAACAGCACTTGTGTACAATAAAATGGAATTAACTTCATTGCACATTCTAGAAAGAAATAGATGCAGACATCACATCTCTGAGCTGACTACACTCAAAAAAACATCATCGCCATCACTAATACTGTTAATGTGTTGACTGTGACTGTGAAAGCATAATCTAAATCCCACATTTGTGTCGCCTCCACATCAGTCATACTCGCAGTGTCACTGTGTCATTTTTCAGGTTGACTGTTTGAACTCCCGAGTAAAGTGTAAATGCCAATCAATTCTGGTATTTATACTGTACGTGTAGCTTCAGTTCACTGCACAGAATGTGAATCGGAATGTTTTCAATTGCTTAGGGTATTTAATCTTGAACATGATGGCTCATTACCACATAAGATGCCATCAAAAAAACCTAAAAAAGGTCCAGCGTGTATGCGTTCTATGCGTTCTATGATTTACTTGTTATAGGGAGTAAAGAAACTAGAACATTTTCATATATAAGAAGCTGAGAAATCAGAAAGGCTGTTTTTTTATTTTTTATTAATTAATTAAATTAATCGATAATCAAAATAGTTGACTATTTATTGGTAATCGATTAATCGAATAATCGTTGCAGCCCTAATGCATTGCATTTATTAAATGGCCAAAACAAGAACTATTAGTTCTTATAAGTCAATTCAATAACGCAAATAATTCAAATAAAATTGTTGTCATTCATAAAATACCCTTTGGTTTTTTTAACTGTTGTTTGATGCAAACATCATTTCACCAGCTACAAAAATCCATCCACTCACTCCGTTCTCATTCTGTTTTGTATGTCCTCCCTCTTCCTCCTCCTTGCGCCGTCCCCTGCCAACAGCCACATGCCTGCTACATGACGTGTTGCCATGACAGCCTGCCAAAGGTGTCAACGCCGTGGTCGTTTGCATATCTCCCACTGAGCATGCCCAGCAGAGTTAGGTCAGGCTACCCGTCCTGAAGAGGCAGCGTCCTGTTGATTTTGAGTATGCTCATGTGTGTTTATGCGTGTGAATGCACGGATTAGGGTGAGCTATCCGTGTCCATAATGGAAGGTCTCATGTCTAATTAACCTCTGTAATTTCAGGGAGGGTTATCATTCCACATGGATTAGAGCACAGCTTCAAGGGGCTGGTGTAAGATTTGTTCTCCAATGACGACAAGATCAAAGTGTGAAGTGTTCCTCACGTCCTCATGTAATTTAGATCATCCCTGAGAAGATTTTTTTTTTTTGATGTTTAGCAATTACTACAAATGATGAGTGTGGCTGCAACAGCTTTGAAATGTATTGAATACGGTCTCATCTTGTCACTGGGCTACAAAATGCTTGTGCCCTTGTGTAGAGCACATACAAGTTCCACATATTTTGAAAAGACCATGATAATTAGAAATGTTTACACACATCAGTTAGTAATAGAGAATTTGTCCTCTACATTTAACCAAACTTTAGTACACACCAATAGTGAACACACACACACACGCACAAGACGGGTGCAGACACAGTTAAGAGGGGATTGGGTGCCCAAGACCCTAGCTCATTGAAGTTATAAGGGCTGAAATAGGTTCAGACAATTTGGTTTATTCTTTGGGGCTGTAAAAGTATGAAAATATGAATGTATATATATATATATATATGTATATATATATATATATATATATATATATATATATATATATATATATATATATATATATATATATATATATATATATATATATATTTTTAACAGATTTTCAAGTTGTACAGTGTTAAAAAAAATAGTTTTTTACTTGAATGGTTCATTCAAGTCCTCCCAACTGTTTCCCAGATACAGTAACGGCAGTAAAAGACCGATAAACAACTCATAACTTAGCAAAGTAGTGGAGGAAAAAAAACTCTCTTTGTTTGTGTGAGTGACTGACTGGAGAGGGATGGGGAGAAAAACAAGGTCAAATCAGGACCACAGTGTTGTGGAAGTGAGGCAGACGTCCACAGGTGGTGATGGAGGTTCCGTGGTGGAGCTTAAGTTTTTGAGCACAGAGTAAAACGTTTAAATTCTGTCTCTTTATGTGTGAAATAGCATCACAGACAGAAGGCCACCTTTTGCTAAAAGAATCACAGTTGGAGTCATTTTGAACACATGCTGTTTTTGAACCAGATATAATTCCCATCATGACTAAGAGACCAATCTTTTTTTTAACTGGTGTTGTGTGCAAGTATGTGTGTAGTTGTATAAAGTATCACGGTAACATGAAATCATAATATATATGTTGCGTATTTATTTATTTATTTTTTTAAATATGTATCTGCATCTGATTTGAAATGTGCCGTGACAGGACCACAGTGCTGCGGAGGGATACTCTCTTTGGAGTGCTATTTGTGGCTCTTGTATGTGGTTGCCTAGGAGACAGATGGCAGAGTGCCAGCAGGAGACCGAAGTTGACCTCAGACAGACAGACAGACAGTTACAGAAAAAAATGATCAACCGTTTAAGTTTATTACTCTTTCTTACTCTTTCTTACTCTTCCTCGAAGTAAGTCGCACTCTTTCCCTCCAACTATGACCTCAGCCCTTTCAATAAAGCCTCATTTATCTCGTAAACTTGGCCTGAAAATCGTGTCTTGCTCCCATTTGACTTGGGGAGTCGGCAGGTGAGAGCACACAGACTGCTGGTCTGTGAATCTCAACGGCTGGTGGTGGTGGCAGCCACTCCACTGGATATGAAGCATTGATGTAGCTCTTTATTGCTATACATGTCAGGTGATCAAAGACTGATTTTTATTTTTTTTCCTTTTGTTTCCTGAGGTAAAGCTTAAGCTTCTTTATGGGAAGAAAACACCAACACAAGTCAGGGACAGAGGTGAACGGGGAGAAGCCAAGTAACTGGCTCTGGCTTCATGTTGAAGTTGGCTGTTATTGAATAGGTGATATAGTCCCATTTGTAGCTTTCCAGAGCAGTCTATCCAGGACAATGGAGCCTCAACATGCAATGACGTGTATATGGCCATATAGCATGTTCTCAAAGGTCTTGTTTGATTCACTTTAATGATTTCTTTGTTACATGGGGCAAAGAAACCAGAAAATATTCACATTTAAGAAGCTGAAATATCAGAAAACTTGATTAGTACAAAAAACAGATAAGTAATCGATTATTAATCGATTAATCGAGTAATTGTTCCAGCCCTATATATATTCTATATGAAAAGACAGCATCAGACGGCCGTTGCTACTGATTGAAACTCCTACAGCTGTTAGACTGCTGCTCTGTCAGAGTGTAGAGTTGATGTTTTCCGTGGTCTCACTGTGTTCACATGGTGCCTAAGCTGGGCTGCCGACACTCCAAGGCTGCTTCACTGTCTCTAAATATGATTTGATGTGTCCTCCCCACGAACACCGGAGACGTTGTTGTACGTGCTGCAACAGCCCCGCTGACCTTTGTGCCGACAACTCTTTGCTCTCATTACAGGGAGACGGTAGTTGGGAAGGAATGTGTTTCACTGGTGACATGCATGATTTAAGGTGGTACTGAAATGTCCCCGGTTGTCCTCGCGTGGATTGTGTCACACAGTGTTGTACTCGTCCATCCTCTTCACATTTATCTCAGGCGCACTTGTAGCCCCACGGTCGGCCGTGTCACTCTCTGTAGTGATATTGCACTAATCCTCACAAGCGCCTCCCTGGTACTCAGCACTAAGTGGTGTCCGCTTGATTGGTCCTGATGAGATTCAAACCACTTAGAGACACTGAGGAGAACTCCCTCTTAGCCTGAGAGGGAGTTAGCCAGTGTTAAAAGGTTTTTCGTGCAGTCACACCTTTTTCAAATGTGGTTGCAAAAACTTCGATGATATCACACAACACATTTACATATCATCAGAAATCATGTTTTAGCTCAGGTTTGGTCTCTACCATCTTCTCCATCCATATTCAGTAGTTGGTTTACCCTCGAGTCGACTGTTCAAGTGTTTTCACTGACACGATGACGGAAAGTGAGTATGAAACTCACACTATATAAGGTGGTGAATGTTTCTTAAAGGCTCTCCTCATCCGATCAAATGTAGATTCTATTGGCAGATGTTACAGATTTTTCACCATCATGTTAACAACAACAAGTAGATGTAAAGGGACATCAGTTGTTTGCTGTAAGTTCAGTAGGTACATAGGTGCTTGTACAGAACTTAAAAGTCATTTCTGTGATTACGTGCATGCTAAAAGTCTGATTTTCGACAGACTAAGACAATAATTTGGTTTTCTTAATGTTATGTAAACACATAACATTAGGTTAGTCCGACTGATTACTCCTGCTAGTATATACTTAGTCAGACTGGAGTCGGACTCGGTTTTCTGCACCACAATTTCCTCCCCACCCTTTGACCTGATAAGGAGACGACTTATAAATTGCAATACTGTTGCCGGAAAAGAACAAATAATAGGATGCAATCGGTCTTTGGACCGATGATGAGACAAGATTTATGCTTTAGTACCGCATCATGATCTTTCTCACCATCCGCTTCACCGTTTCTGTGACGTAAGGTCAACAGGAAACTGATTCAATACATACTAGCTTATAGAGATGCAGCGCCACCGGAGTCAGACGTACACGGCCAATAAAACGATGTTTGTTTGACGATTGCTTGACTCAGTCAGACTATGGCCATAGTTCGATTAAACTGTGCATGTAAACATACTGCGTGACCTCAGTTTTACATACAAATACAGAATAAAGTCTTTTTCTCTCATAAAGTTATAAATCTGTCCAGCTTCAGATACAGTGGGTTTGGTTTGATGGCTAACAGAATACCTAGATATTCTAGATCTAGAATCCCAGTTGTCACCGTTTATTCTTTCTATCTTTTTTTTAGCCCGAATTGTCCATCACATGAGGACAATTCTGAGTCAGTGTAGCAGTATTCATAGTAATTTCTACACACCACATAAAGATATATATATACATATATATGTGTATATGTATGTATGTATATATGTACGTATATGTATGTATGTATGTATGTGTGTGTATATATATATATATACATACATATATATATATATATATATATACACATACACATATATATATATATATATATATATATATATATATACATATATATATATATATATATATATATATATATATATATATATATATATATATATATATATATATATATATATATATATATATATATATATATATATATATATATATATGTGTGTATACACATACATATATAATGTATGTGCGCTGCTGCCTCTTCATCCTTCTCTAGCATCAAGGGTTTTGGCCAAAGGTCATTTGATTCACAGTAGTTCAAATGTGATTATTTGGTTCTGCTTTGACATTTGAGTCCATACGGGCTGCAGCACTAATGGAGGATCGAGGCAGCGTAGATGTATGAGGCTACTATAGCAGTCTACCCACATGAACTGAACCTTGTTCTTAATGGACAATTATATTCTTTTATGGACTGTCTGGGACCAGCCACACCCAAATTCTGATCCGATACATCTAACCGACTGATCCGGGAGGCCGACTCACTTCAACCATCATCTTTAACAGCCACTTTAAACGTGGCGTGATGTATTGTGCTCTGGCATGTTTTCTTATCAAGATTTTCGGCCAACTCGCAGTGTCCAGTGTCAGATATGCGAGTTCTGCTTTATCGGTGTGAAGAGAGTGAAAGGGGAGCAAGTGAAGTGTGTGTGAGAGTGTCGCAGAGAGTAAGACTGAGAGTTACAGAGACAATGAAGAGTAAGACAGCCAGGGGACATGGAGGCCAAGTTATGTCCCCTCTGGGACCAAACTGAATTATTTATTTGTGTGTTATTAAAACCTGTATGGCACTGTGGTTTTGAAACTAGCGTGTTAAAGGAATGTAATGATACATTTGAAGTATTTATACTCATCAAGACACATGCAAATAAATATAGTATGGACACTGTAAGATAATGTAACATTCTAGCAGTTCAGGTGTTTTTCTCCCTAGATATTGTCTGTCAAATCCCAACAGATCCCAATGTCAGAAACTGCCTTACACATCCAGTGTGTAACATTTAGGAGATTTTATTGGCAGACATTGTATAAACTACCCATAAGTATGTTTGTACAAGTTTATAATTGCTTTAAAATAAAATGTGTTGGTTTTTCATAGCCTTAGATTAAGCTTTTTATGTGTATCTTCTGGTAAGGACCGTGCTTCTTCAGCCTGGGTTTTTTTATGTTTGTTTACTGTGCAAAGGAAAAAGAAAGACATCCTTTCTGGTATGTAGTTTTCTGTAATCCAGTGCAGGTCATAAGACAATGATCTGTGTCTGCTTTATGTTTGTGTGTTTTTCTAATTGAGCTGTTAACTTATTAATGATGCCTGGGATTTGGGGATTGGAAATTGGGATTTTTATGTCAAGTCAAACTTCACAACAATTATAGATTTTGAAACAAGATGCATTTTCAAAGGCGATATCATCAAAATATGAAATACTATCATGCAGGGATGAGAGCTTAAATATGTAAATGGTATTAACATTTATCTATTGTATTTTTGAATTGGCATAGAGCAAAATAAAATGATTAATTTGCAGCGTTTGTGTTCACCTACATACAACATACGCCTGTTTTCACATGCTGCTATAGGGCAGCTGTCAATGTTTTCAGACTGAAATGTAACACAGTATGTACAGTGTGTCCTGCTCCGAGTGATGAAGCCCAACAATCTGCAGGTTTACTGGCGTTTTAATGAGATAACGCACAATCTCAGCCTGGATAAAAAAATAAATCAGACAGAGCACCAGGGCAGCTGGAGGGGGTAAACTTTATTTCATCCACTAATCAGAAGGTCTGTGGTTCAATCCCTGGCGCCTGTTGAAACGTCCGACTCCTTAGGCGACACTGAATCCCCAATGCTGGTCCAAGTGTGAATGTACAGTATGAGTGATAGAAGACGTGCTATATATAGAAGTGCAGTATGAATGAATTCATGTGTGAAAGTGACTCAGAGTGTAAGGCGCTTTAAGTGGTCCATAAGACTGAAAAGTGCTTCAGTCCCTTCTATCATCTCCTTTTGTTTTATCCTGTTGATCTGAAAATCCACCTTTTCTTAAAACTAGCAACAAAATCTTGCTGTGAATGCAGTCACATGTTTTTTTTTTGTTTTTCTTTCAACTCAGCTCATCTTTGGAGCTACGTCTTAACGTAAATGCATTATCTGGCACTGGCAAAGTAAACTTTATTTCCAGCTTATAATGTATCTGTGGGTATTTCTTATGAATGCAGCAGCCCCAGGGTTTATCTCGTATTTGCTGCAAGTGCAAAAAAAAAAAAGCCCATGTGTTTCAATGCCAAGGCTGCTGTTTGCAGGCTAAATTAGATTTAGCTTTCAAAAAGTACACAAATAACTGTCATAATACTTTATGTTTCCTGTGTATCGAAGTCTTGATAATTGAGGCACTTTATTGCTTCATTTCATGTGCATGGTTTTAATTGGACTTTGGCTGCTTAATGAAAATGTCGGTATCTTAGCTGTGCCAATTTGGATGTACTTTCCCAATGAAACAGGATATTGTGGTGGGACCTGATGCAGGGTAAATGAATCAGCGATATCCACGGTGGAGAGTGGAGTTCAATCGGCAAGAGGAAAACATTGTTTTTAATGTCACTGAGCTCCAAATGGATTAATGATGTCATGCAGGACTCTTCAGTGACTCTCTGACACTCTCTGGAAATGATCCCATGATGCACTTTTAAAAGGAACAGGAAATGATTTAGTGCTAATGTTCTGATGTTGTATTTGAAAAATAGCTTTGATCCATATTCACTGGTATAAACAGAGGTGAATGTCCTGGTATAGTAGGGGATGTTTGGCTTAATTAGACTGGTGGATTCGGGGGTTCAGTGGAACAGAGTGCTAATGTGATTAGCTACAGTAAATCTCACACACACACACACACACACGCTATAAATAAGAGTAGTTTGTCCAACACAAACACAAATATACAGATAAAAGGAGCAGGCGCTAATTGAAAGCATATGCAAGAAGCAAATCGAGACCTGCCAACGATACTTGATTAAACCCAGTCACCCAGTCAAGAAAAAAACAACTGGCAACTCTTTTTCTATTCAAATCCACTTTTTTCAATCATTTAAAAACACAAAATTCTACATATTTACTGCTTTATTTCTACAATTATTGTTTCATAAAGTAATTTTACAGCCACAATGATCAAGTTCAGCTTTAAAAAAAATCTCATATACAGTTCCTAACTGGACATAATATGATAAAAAAAAATATTATAATAAGGTAATGCAAAGAGATTTCCTTAAGGCAGAAGTGCACACAACATACACCACAAAAAAGCCATTCAACTATTCAACCAGCAACACTGAGGCCTCCACCAGCCTCCATCGCAACAGAATCGTTTCCCTCTGTGTGATGCTGCCTGCCAGTGGTCAAAAAAGAGAACTATCTAGTAGTAGTAGTAGTATAGTTTTATTTTAATGAATAATGCATTTAAAATAGTTTCACACTTATCAGTGCAGCACAAACATGAGCACATAAAAACAAAAACAACAAAACAAAAAGAGTCACATCTACAGTGTGTTGGTGTTACAGTCTTTGTATTGTTTGTATCCACCTTCCCAGCATATGCAGGTCAATGATGAATCAGGCTTGTGCTGTGGAGCCTAAAAAATGACCACTAGAGGGAGCCATACACCTCAGTATCCGTCCATGTAAAGGCAGAACAAGTCTTTATGTATTTAAATAAATGAGTTACTATGTTTTTGAACACCAGTCTTATTTAATTTATCTGTATTTGCTTTTCCTGGCTTCTTGGATGTTTAAGTTTGCCTTCTTTCTGGTCATGTGGGCTTTGAAACTGGTATGAATAACATGATACCTTTTACTTTTACATCTCATGGGAAATAACCCATAGCCAGTAACAGAAAAAACCCAAAATATAACTATAAGTACAGTTAAAATAGTTGAAATTCCAACCGAAATTAAAGGAAATTCCACTGTTTTTGGTACTTTAATGTTATACTCATGCTATCATAAAATCTTTAGACTTTGTTGCAGTATCTTTTCACCTATCCTGTAGAAGCCAATACCACACACTTGCCATGACTTGATTAAGTGCGGCTTCTGTGGTTATATCAGCGAAACACTGATACATAGATTGATAAAAGAAATAATGCAACTGACTGACATCTTTACTGATGACCCACCTTATACACCGTGACATTTCTCCTGAGTATGCTGTTTACGCTCCCGAGCACATGGGAAGCGGAGAGTCACTGGAGACGGAAGGACAGAGACTTATAGAACGTCAGACATTATTATTTTATGTTATGCTCGTTTTACATTTCTGATCCACGTAGAGAGAAAATCCCCTGCCGTTAATCCGTGTTTCAGGACAGACGGAAGACGTCTAATGGCTAAAACATCCACGTTTTAAGCTCCTTTTGTAGATGGAGATAATGAGGGATAAGACCAATAAAGTCTATCTAAAGTTGGTTCATGCAGAGAAGGGATTTTGTACTTTATGGTAGTGTGTTAACATAAATTGTACTCCTTAAGATCATCAATGGAATGTTACTTAATTGATGAAACCCCATTGATGTTGTCTTTGTCAGTAACAATGCATGTTATGTTTCTGTGTCTAAGGAGATTTACTAAATTATAATTGGCATTGTCCACAGTTTTAGAATAGCCAGTGACAAAAACAAATGGAACAATATTGTTAAAATAGGTCAAATTCAAACAAATATTTAAGTTATTATTTCACCTTGAGAAGTTCCTTGTTGATGTTTTTTGTACCCAGTGCTTCACTCGTGTCTGAAATTACACTTTCTTTCTACTTTTTGATTGTGTGACGCAATAAACTGTACACCTAAAGCTCATCAGTGGAACATTACTTACTTAGGCCATTTGGCCTCAATTAAGCAGTGAAGAAACACATGCAAACCTTTGACCCGCTACAATATGCAGCTGCTCTCTGTTGTATCCTCGCATAGCTACATTATTATTTGAGTTTGGTGCTGGGGGTTGGGACTTGACCCATTTTAGAGAGTGATACAGACACAATACCACCGTTAACACTAAAGCCATTCTGTAAGATGCAGTACCCTTTGTTAAACTGATAATAATAAGCATTCTATTTTTGATTATGCTGCTATTTTAGTTGCTTGTGTGCATGGAAACGTCCCCTTCACATCTCCTCTTTGTTTTCATCATGTTGTGGGAGGGACTTATTTTTTGTGAGTAGCCAGTGACAGTGCTCTCTCTCTCTCTCTCTCTCTCTCTCTCTCTCTCTCTCTCACTCTCTCTCTCTCTCTCTCTCATCCCAGACAGCCAATGAGAAGCATGTTTTGCTGTCACATGTCAGTGTCATGGGCTACAGTCCCCATACCCTCTCTCATGTTGTTGATATGCAAAAGCTGCAGTCTCATGAGTATATGTATAGTTCACACATACTGGAAACAGGTGCACAGAAACCTACAGTATCTATGTGTCGTTCTGAGAGCATATTCTAGTGTCTTTTCTTATTTAATCAGAATTCCATCACAAGAGTAGCATCGTGGCAATGGAAGTTTAATTGTGCGTCTCTAACTGATGCTATTACAGTTTTTTCCCCACCTTAAATTCTACAAAGGTCTCTAGTGACAAAATAAGAGCAAAATATCGTGTAACCATGAGCAAAACGCCACAGCCAGACAAGAGGTTATTATTCGTTTGAGCTACATGCTCAATAATCTTCACCTTGTCCATCATCTTAGTTTGATTTTATTTTGTTTTGTGATAATTGTTAAAAATATAATAGGGAAAATGAAATCTCATAATTGACAGTAGTACAATGAAATGGTAGTGGATCACTCAATTTGCTGTACACCGTGATGGGAACATGAATTGCTCGTAGATTTGCGGACATTGATCACCACTAAATAAAGAAGACGAGTATTTGTGTGTGTGTTTGTCTCCTTCAGTGGACACACCCCCAGCGTCTCAGAGCAGAGAATGATGCTGAATTTTCCTGTCGCTACATGATTTAAAACCTCAATTTTAAACACATAAACCATATTTTTTTCTGTGGGGTGACAAAGTCACAAGAGATTTCTTTTATCACTTTACAGGAATTTTTTTGTGGCAAAGTGTTATAGTAGTTTCAGTCTGGACCAAAATGGTGGACTAACCTAAATTTGCTTCGTCAGTGAATCACAATAACATTTACTACAATACATAGTTTTTATATTACATTTTTTTATATTCTGATGTACATATATTTTTTAAAGTGTTATTGCTTAAAGATTCTGGATTTTATTATTCTATACATTAGTTAATATTCGTTGTTGCAGCTTTTTTACATTATATAACCTAACATTGAAAATAGACATTTGGTGCAGGGTACTTGACAATGCACTTGATTAACATACATTTTTGTTCCGTATAAGGAAAGCAAGTGTAACAGGAAACTTATGAGATATACAAAATATAAAATAGAAATTAAAGACAGATTATAATCTTCTTAAATAAAACCTGGGATGAGAGTAGATGCAAAAGGTTTACCACGTTAAATAATTTATCATCCCTTGTGTTTGTATGGTAGCGACTGAGATGGAAGAAGAGTGAAGAGTGAAAACTGTGGATGCAACATGGCTGTGCACTTGCTGCACTTTGCTGTCCCGGACACCCACTGGTGTTCTGTACTGTGTGTTGCCCTGCATGCGTGAAGCCTCACCCTTCTTTCCTCTGTCTCTGTCTCCCAGCCATAGCCAGCTGGTACTGAGCAGAGGTATTCATCCATTCCTACTCCTTTATTCCTGCTGTCCTGGCTGCTCTCTCTACTTCCTTCTACCCCCTCCCCTCTCACCCCCTCCCTCCTCCTCCTCCTCCTCCTCCCTCCACCTCCTCCCATCTCAACCTCCTTTCCACTGTCATTTCCCTCTTGTTCATATGTCCCAGTGAGACGTCACGGACTGTGCATGCGTCTGCGTGTGTGCACATAGAGGATGGCTCAGTGTTCAGGTGCAGGAGACAAGCTTTGGGAACCAGTCAACAAACCAGCAGCTGGACCAGTCTGTTTACCCAGAGGACAGAGCTCTTGGCTGGGCTAGGAGCTGGAGATTGAGCCACTGGAGCCACTCTATTAATGCACCTGTAATTGAATGGTTTTTATATATTTTTCTTAATCAAGAGGACAATCCCACCAGACTGTGGATCATATAAATATTTAGTTTTTGTATTTCCTATCACTGGCACTTATTTAGCACTTTGAGCACAGAGCAGTGGAATCAGCTGCCTTCTCAGCAGAGGATCTTGAGGAGGAGACAGAGTCCAGGTTCTGTCCTGCCCTAGACTGGACCTCTGCATCTGCCTAGTGTGGAGTGGATAGCTGCTGAGGGAGATAAGGAACAATAGAAAGAGGGGAAGCTTTTAAACGAGCAGAGGAAAATCCTTTCTGGACAATCTCCCTCTCAGATACCTGCGAGGGCTGACAGCTGAGGAGAAGAGGAACAAAAAAAAGATAATACAGAGCGAAGAAACAAAAGGCTATAGGGGAGACTCGGGGTCCTCGCATCATACCTCCGTTCATCCCCTCCTTCTCCCGTTTCCCACCTGTGAGGATTAATTGGACTGGATCAGCATGGCGCATGCCGCCTCGCAGCTGAAGAAAAAGGCAGACGAGAACCTCAATGCTGTGGAAGACGAGAAGGAGAAGAAGAAGGCGGCGAGAAAGCGTTCCCGTGAAGTGAAGAAAAAGGTAGAGGAGGAATGGATGAGGAGTTTGGAAGGCGTCTGGCAGAGAGAGAGAGAAAGGGGGGGGCGAGGAAGGACATGAAAGAGCACGGGGCTATAGAGCTGACACGGGGCAGAAAGAAAGGAATGGGACACATTGGTCTAGCGGAGCTTTTGTCATGATGCAGCCTCCTCTTACACACACGCTCTCATGCACATACACACACAGCAGAATTAGAGGGGTGGTCCCATTGGGAATACTGGGGGGGGCAGGTTGGTTGAAACAGACAGAGAGAGATGGATGAGTGGAGAGCATGGACTGGGAAAATAGAATAATACAAGAATCAGCTATGGTGGACAGACACACTTATATTTTAGGCATGTGTGTGTTTTTAATATGTTGCGTGTCCTTAAAAAAAAAGTCCTTAGTTCTTAAGCAGAAATGAAAGAATAGATGCTCCTTTAATCAAGAAAAATCATTGGCTACTCATATTTATAGCGGCGTGTGTAAGGCTTTGTGCCCCATTTGCATATAAACTGTCTATGAAAGTAACTGTCCTGATGCCAGAGACATCAGCAGTCACACCCTGCGGTTTCTGTGTGTGTGTGTGTGTGTGTGTGTCTGTGTGTGTGTGCGTACATACGTCACTGTGCAAGGACTTGATCACGAATGTGCACAAGTCAAATCAATATCTCTGACTTCAAATCAATAATGTTTTCAGGTCAGCGACAACTTCATGTGATGAAATGCAAACATCACAGCTGAAGATCGCGCGTTGTTTGAGTGTCCTAATACTTTTTGTTGACCTATTTTCTTTTTCGTTTGTTTATTCTTAAAATCTTCAGCATGCACCAGTGTGTGTGCACATGGACGGTATATGCGTGCACGTCTGCGTGTCCATGCCGATCAGCCCGAGGTCATCATTAGTCCAGGGTTAGCCACCTGTCACGGAGAATCAATAGCAGTCATCTCATTTCCATCAAGGTCAGGACGGACAGGTGACCTCCTGTGGTTTGTGAGTAGTTAAGTCACAAAGACAAAGAAAAAAAACACCATTTAATTATTCTCACTAGTACAATTTAAAATACTCCTCATATTAGGGCACTTTTCACTCTGTCACATGTGTCGCTTGTGTCACTTTGTGGATATTAATATGATTTCCTTCTTGAAATGATCACATGGCTTCATGTAAAGATTAATCTGAGGCACAAAAAGGTCAAATTATCCCAGATTAAATAAAGAATGCTTTAAGGAATGTCAAAAAAATGAATACAAATTTGTAATAGGCACACATTTAGAGGACAGATTAAAAAAAAATAAAATAACATTTTTATTACTGTTTGTGTTAATGTTATATGTAAATGTAATATTTATTAGTTTATTTATAAAAGTAAACTTTGTTTCAATCATTTGAATATGGTTATTTAGACATAAAGTAGATGTGAATGTAATTAACCAGGATCAGATTATAGACTTGTCCTGCAAGTTTCCTCAATTTTTTATGTACAAATTTTGAATTTAAATTCCACGTTGGATCCTCTCCTTGCTTCCACCTTTCACTGCTGTACAAGAATTGTGAGTCTTTGTGGAACAGCCCACAAATGCAGCAGTTAATGATCTGTAATAAATCTACGCGCCGTCATCAAACACTAAAAGAAATTCATCACAGATCTCGCTTTTTAAATTTGAATTTAAAACTGAATGTGAATAGTGCGAATGTGGTCGGAGGCGGGAGCTGTGACCTTGATGGCACAATCTGTCCTTTCAGCCAAAGCTTCACAGCATCCTCTGTGAGGGCAACAGGTGAGGGAGACGTGTTGCTGTGGTAATGTGTGCGTCAGGTGACATCAGCAGTTTCCCGTTGTTTGTAGCGTAATGGAGGGTATCAGCTATCTTTATCTATAATGTAGTCCCAGGCCAGTTCTTGGCACCAGAAAAAATACCCTCTCACTTTCCTCACATTATGTCACCTCAATTACCTTTCTTTCCTTTTCCTCACCTCATGTTACCTCATCTCACTCTCTCTCTGGATTCCTCTCCCCCTCTGAGACGGTGTGGATTTAACGGATACTCTGCCGCACTAGATGTTGGTGTCATTGCCAGAGTCCCTCCTCTTACTTACACATTTCTGTTGATTCTCTCCTGAAATTGAATGTAAATTATAGTCACTTTTAAAGATGTTGGGGGTCACTGTTGGATGTTTTTATCTTTTTAGCTGAGCGTCAGATCAATACGATGTCTGAAAGCTGAGAGGAGAGGTCAGTGTAAACAAGTCTACCGGCTATGTGCAAAGTTTGTATAAAAAAGGGAATTTTACGTCAATTATAATTTCCGTATTACGCATACGCACCTTTCTCCTTCGTGCATATACCTTGTATTGTACATGCATTAAGTGACGCATCCAGTGGCTGCTGCTGTGTACAGTGTGACGTGTTGATGCCTCTTACGGGAAAACAAGAGCATTAGAGCACCACTGAGACCATGCAGTGAGTGTGGCTGCCAAGCTATTAGTACACATGCTGCAAAGATTGAACCATACAGGTCATGTTGCACTGTTATCATGTCTCCTGTAGTGAGACATGATAAGATTGTTTGGTAAACTTCCTGACTGCTGTGTTATTTTTAGGCTGATTTACTTCTTCATTAAAGGGCTGCGTGACTGATTGTGTGGGTGACCGGCCAGTTGACTGATTGACTGACAAACTGACTGCAGGCTACTTATCATGTTCTTCAGTGTCCGGCGCATGCTGGGGGATTCTCCTCCTCATCCATGTAACAAAGCGCCTTTTATTTTGAAAAGTACCATGAATTATTATGTCGTGTGTGGGGCTGACCCTCCAGTGAAGGAGAGTAATATGGCTTTCAGTGGGGGATTGGACTTGGCAAGAGGACAAAAAAAATCAGTGTGTGTAACCAAACTGCCTCGGAGGCAGACAGCAAATGAAAACACTACTCAGTCGGAACTGTTGGCATCATTTTCCCTTGTTTTTTCCACCGTCATCATCATTCTGGACCGGAGCTCACATTTTTGGTGATGGCCAGACTCCAGACGGTGGAGGCCTCACCTGACCTCCATCGTGTCCTTAGTCTCAGTACAAGAGGACACTAACATGGAGAGAGCAAAGAGCAGGATAGATTTACCGTAAGGAAGGGTTTCCTCTCTCTTATATATATATGTGTATATATATATGTATATGTATATATGTATATATATATATACACATATGTATATGTATGTGTGTATATATATATATATACAGTATATATGTATATGTATATATATATATATATACCTGTGTGTGTATGTATATATATATATATATATATATATATATATATATATATATATATATATATATATATATACCTGTGTATGTACACCTCTGCTAATTGCTTTAGTGTCAAGCACATAAATATATAATTTACTGCTGAACTAAGAAAGAAAGACAGAAAAGAATAGAAAGAAAGAAAGAAAGAAGTCCAGGAGTTTCCAGAGGTCAGGATTGAATGAGGTGCAAAGGTCATTTGTGTGATTGACATGGGTGAGAGGAGAAGTAGTCAGAGGGGACGGAGATAACGGTAAATGTCGCTTCTCATGAAGGTTTATTTTTAGGAAGGACTGAATTCTGGCGTTCTTCATCTGTGCCGTTCTCTCATCTCCTCTGCTCCCCACCCCACCCACCCACCCCCGTTTACCCATATCGCTCTTCATCTTTATGCTCCCCTCTTTCACAGCCCTGCCTCCCTCCCTCCCCTCTTCTGTCAGCTGCCTGTATTGTTCTGCCACACTTTTGGGATTCGGGGAGGTTACACACACACACACACACACACACACACACACACACACACACACACACACACACACACATGCACAATACAATTCTTGTGTAGCGTTTTTAATGAGGACAACCTTCATCATCACAACGAAATGAAATGCCTAACCTTAACACTTAACCCTTAACCCTTAACCTACACTTAACTGTAACCCTTAAAAGCAAATATTAATCCTTTAAAAGCCTTTTGAAGTTGTGAGGACCAGCCAAAATGTCCTTCCATGGACAAAATGCCCTCACAAAAATAGGTTTAAATCCAAATTTGTCCTCATGGACTCCTACAGACAGACAGACACACACACACACACACACACACACACACACACACACACACACACACACAGAGAGAGAGGGAGGTCCCTTGTGACCAGGCATTGTACCACATTAATCCCCTGACACTTATTTAAGCCAAGATTCTTATTTGAAGCCTCTTTATTCTTCGTGCTCTACAGCCAGTGTCTCTATATCCTTTTGTCCACTGCTTCACTAAACCTGTACTTATAATCTTGCATGTCTATACTTTTCTTTTGCATTTGCATACCCCTGTATGCGTTTGAATGAGTATGACATCAGAAACAAAAATGTGAATGAATTCAAATGTTGATTCAAAAACAAGGAAAAGCCATGTACTGATTGAATGATTCTTTTTCTTCCGTTCTATTCTCTCGTCATCAGGGCGTCAGGATATTTCTGGGTTTTGAGAGTAATTATCAATCAGTAAAGGCATTGTTAGGTCTGAGAGTGACTGTCAATTTCAACTTCATTAACATTTTTATCTGCCTCCTTCAAGGGCGAGGGGAAGGATTCCTGCTCTTAAGTGGGCGACTTAATAAATGTACTTTAACGTAAGGCTCAACACAATAAATATGCTTGATTTTAATGTTCTTCATTTGGGTTTTTAACAAACGTCTAATGACTATAAGGGTTGATTTGCTTTACAAACCACGACTTTTGTCTGATGTTGACTGTAGACCCCAATAATCCAAGACACTGTTCAGATTAGGTTTCCATTAGGTGCTAATTTAATTTCCTGCTCATATTCCTCTTCTGATTCTGATTTAATTCAGTTTACATCTCATTTGTCTCCATTTGGTTCAAAAGAGACTGTTGTTATCCACGTAAAGACGTTTAGAGTAGCTAATGTGAGAACCGCGTTTCTCAAAAATCAAACTAACGTAAAACAGACGTTTTTCTCGCTCGTCACGCAGTGGCAAGCTAAAAAAAAACCCAATGACCTTTGTTGTGACCATTATTTGAAGAATGCAGAGTCATAATTGCGATAGCTGTCGCACGAGCTGGAGTACCAGATGCCAAAACTGCCTCGCCTGACAACAAACCAGTAACACAACTGAGGGAAAGAGCGTTATGAATTATGTAATGACTCCATTACGGAGCAGAGGGGCAACGACAGCGGAGAGGAGACAAGAATCTTAAAACAACAGTAAAAGGGACGAAGCAGGGATGGAGGAGAGGAGAGTGTGTGTGTGTGTGTGTGTGTGTGTGGAGGATGAGGATGAGGATGAGGGATGTAATGTGTTTCATGGCACCCTCGTGGCAGAAAGCTGCAATGTTTTCTGTAATAAGGCTGTATGAGGGGGTTGCTGAGCCAGAGTATTGGTGCAGAGGCAGTCACAGCATTGTGATTGGTGGATGGGGAAGACAAGAAAAGGGGTTGCAAATAAGAGATGTGGGGGGTGGATTAAGGGGTGAGATCTAATTAAAATAAAGGGGAATTAGAGAAAGCACATTGGAGGAAAGATGGAGTTAGACCAAGGAGCACAGCTGAGGAAGTGTGGGGGCTTACGAGTGGCAGAAACAAGAGGAGGAAACTGGAGAGAGAGAGAGAGACAATGACAGAGAAGATGAGGATATTGTTAGTTAGGCTTTTTATCCTCTGCTTTCTCTGCAGTGGAAGATCGACACTAAGAACTGGGACAGTCCACACACACACACACACACACACACACACACACTATTCTCAGTAGATTTCTCCCATCCTGTCTTCTCATTTCACTGAACACACACCACTGTGTTTTTTTTCCCCCATGGCAGATTGGTGTTTGGTGTGACATCACACAATTATGAATTCATCTCACTATAATGACTCATCTCCGTGATTATGACAACTATAGGCAGATTTAACTGGCGTTAGGTGAGTTTTGGAGGAGAGTAGAATATGGGAAATGTAGGACTGAAATGTTCCAACCAGACGTGATTTGTTAGAATAAAACTGGGACATGAGCAGTAACTGAAAAGAGTGTTAACTTCTCCTTCTATGTATGAGCTGGTGAATGTAATTCCATTTCTTTGGAAACACTAAAATTTCTCATTAAAATTGTGGAGGGGGGAAGGATTCCCTGATGTTTCAGCCCTGCTCGCAGTGGGTGAGTGTGGCACATGTTTCAGGGTGAGTCACGACATAGGCAGAGTCTGTGTATGTGTGTGTGTGTGTGTGTGTGTTTGTGTGTTTGTGTGGGAGAGGATGAAGGAGAGTCAGTGTGTGTCGCGGACATTTTGAAGGTGAGAAGAAGGGAGGAGACCTGCCTGGATCAGACAGGAATAGACAGGGGAAGGACAGTCTTAATCAGCTCTTGGCAGAGATGCTTGAAACAATCAAAGTATTGATGGAACCAACTAAAACTGTTGCAGCTTCTAGTAATTGTCCCTTAAAGTAATAATGATTTTCCACTTTGAGTCCAAGTTGCCAGATGACCTCGATACTCCTGTAACATCAGCCTTTTCCATCATCTGCACTGTTAACGTATCACATTTCCACATTTTCTCTGAAGAATAACTTTTGACTTCACAATAACTCAATTATTAGTTTGATTTAAGAAGAAAGGAAGAATCCAGTCACGTGTGGTGCAGAATGCCACTTTTCCAGTACAATATAGTACCTCCTCAACGTGGGCAGAGTCCTGCATGGAACTGTCGTGACACACACAAACTAGTGACTTGTAAAGCAGTCGTTTTCGGTGTTCTGAATCATTAGAACCAGTTAGTTAAAAAGATAAGTTCAGTACTTCCTGCATGACCAGAGCACAGACACAGTCACTGAACCAAAAACACCAGACCCCCCATTTAAATATTGAGATTTTAGACATTTCCATGCTAAATGTTGGAGATTAACTCATGTTTTCAGGATTTTTAAGTCTTTTTAACTGATCTAACTGTTCGGCATCGTTCGGTATGATTTTTTTGTTGGGCGTCTTTAATGGAGAGGGTTACACCAGAAACAAAATCTGGTGTAAAATGTTTGCCAGATCAACAATACGGTTAAAAAAGATAAATAAATATATCAAGAGAGAGAGACTCTGCCAAGGCTTACACTCTTTGTCACTTGTGTTTTATATTCCAGCGCCTGAAACTTTCACATTTTTGGACGTGCATACCCACTTTGTATAGTTACATCGTACATGAGCGTGAAAATTGTTGTGATCTGTTAAGATGTTGCTGAGATATACACATCTGAACTTGTTAAACACTGACGAGTTTTGCTCATCAAACAGAAAGAATCAGATTGATCTGTCAGAAACCAGAGACAGAAAGTTGTTACCAGGATAACACACTTACAGATAAACCCACGCCGATGAACACATAACCTTCCTGTCGGAGGTTATAAAAAAAAAAAAAGCAAATTATTTGATAATGACAAAAAAAAAATACTGCAGTAGATTTCATATTTTGCTGCAGCAACAATAACCCTGCGCCGCCCTCCCCTGTCCACAAATGTGAAGTTTAAAGTGTACTGTATATGAGAAAAATCCTGTGGGCGTTTCATAACAGTATAAGCTTTTACAAAAAAAAAAATCCTTCTCTGAGTGTTTAATCTGTTTCTTGTCAGGGACTTGAGATAGTAGTTATCACCTCTTCTTTTCTTTTTTTTAAGGAGAACTGAATTGCCTCCTAACTCATGGTCACATCTCTAAAGAGCTCATTATTATTTTTCTTTCAATGTCGTGTAAAGATAAAGAAGCACAGTGCAGCATGCAAGGTGGATGGAAATCCGATGTGTGGTTAAGTTAAGATCATTGGGTAAAGAAAACATAACATTTGGATTGTTCTAAGGCAATTTTACATTGACAAGGATTGTTTTCCACTGATTTGTAAGCAGATTTATGGATCTATTCTTCAGGGGGGGAGAGTAGATATAATTATATCCTTTGAGGGTTGACGTCAACACCCAAACACAAAATTGAATTGTGTCTATAATGAGTTTGTTTCCCCTGTGATAGACGACCAGCCCGTCCAGTGCAGGAATTTATGATAAAAAGCTGACTACTCTGTTCCAAGGTAACTCTGATAAAAGTGTCACCGGCCCCATTTTTTACACCCCAATCTTTTCGGGGGTCTTTTGTGGCAGAGCTGGGGTGTTTATGACGCTCAGACAGAACATAGATATTACAGAATTGTTTCCCACACGCGTCTTATCGTGCCTGCCAACTGGATCAGTTAACTGTACTCTCTCACTAACATGCGCGGGTTTGCTGCTGTGTAACGTTTCGCTGAGCTAATGCAGCATTTTTCCCACTTCTTGTTGAGAGTTTATAAGGGTGTCTTAATTTAGGCATGTCCTCCTCGCCCACTAACTGTGTGCAGAGATGTGCAGCAGCTGAGACTACCGGGGAATCAAAGTGTGTGTTTGGTGTGAGCCAAAAAACACTGTC
Source organism: Solea senegalensis (assembly GCF_019176455.1). Taxonomy (NCBI): domain Eukaryota; kingdom Metazoa; phylum Chordata; class Actinopteri; order Pleuronectiformes; family Soleidae; genus Solea; species Solea senegalensis. Next base: position 8,097,736 of record NC_058041.1, read on the forward strand.
CTCATTTACACCCTCCCTTATCAGGATGCCCATAACTTCCTCTCCTTTTTTGTCCTGCTAAATGTCTTTTCTTTTTAATTTGTTGCGGTCTATTCATCCTCGGGGAGAAACAACTTATAAGATTTGACTATCTATATTGAAGAATAAATTACAGAATAGTTAAAGCCCCCATGACTTAAAAAAAAAGAATGTTTTCATCACCAAAAGAAACTTAAGGGGTTGCTAGAAAATAAGTTTCCATGTTTCTGTTGTCAGTGTGTTTTCATTATTATCAAGACAGTAAGTGCAGCATTTACTGTAGGATGTTAAAATGGCAGCCTCAGCTCAGTGTCTGTGTCTGGTCGTCGCTGAGAGGGGAAGCAGCTATGGCAAATGTTGTACACGCGACCGACGTGCTCTATTGATTTACTGAGCAATTTCTTTATTGCCTCTGTGAGCAATGAGCTGTGAAATAGAACGCCACGGCTCACGCAGAACGTCTCTGCAGCTCCAGAACGTCTCTGTCCTCTGTTGATTTCATTGTGACTGGACATGGAGTCAAAAAAACAAACTTTTATTAATGGCAAGTGAGCTGCTGCATCCACATTATTATAATAACACAACAAGTTTATGCAAAATCACAAAGTACAAAAAAATGTACATCGATAATCGTTAGTTAAGAGGTTCCGTCTTTAATTTAATCGGTGCACATTTTTCATACAAAGTTAAGTGATTTTAGAATTGCTTTTGGGGATTAATGTTCATGTGATAAATAAGTGAAGATTTCAAGTGAATAAAAACCCTGAAATTGATTGAATACATCTGTGAATGAGTGATTATATCTCCAGCATGTGGATTAGACGAATGATGTTGCTGAGCAGATTGCTGACGTAACAAGTAACAAGTTAACCCTTAAAACGCAGAGCATTTAGGCCACTTTGTGACTACTTTGTTATAACACATATACAGAGGCTATAAGAATGTGTAATATACTGTAAAGTGTCCACCACAACCTATAGGCAATCTGATGAAATTATAATTTTTTTTATTGAGCAAAATGTACTCTCTTTAGATCTCTTTAAATCATATTGAATTTGTGAAAAGACTTTGTGGAAGTATGTCACAGTTCAAAGTTCAACAACACATAAGAGGATGTCCATATAAGGAGTTGTGTATTATTCCCATGGCAATTTGCATGGGCACTCAGGGGTTAACTTTCTTTCAGTATATCACAAACACACAATCATTTTAAAAAAGACAAACAAACAAATTCTTGTGTATTGATGCAGACTGAAAATATCTCATCAACTGGAGTTTTTTCTTTCTCTATATATAGAATGGAGGAAAGTGGATAATGCAAGGGAGTGCGGCTGAGTGTTGTTCACATGCACCACCACCGCACAGTCACTGCAGTGCACGCCCCTGCTGCTGCACCGTGTGTGCTTTTGGTCTTGGACAGATGTTAATTTATTCATGACCAGTGCTCTTCTCTGTCAGAGGGGATTAACCGAGCGGTGGTACAGTTACCGGTGCGTCGCTGCCGTTTGTCTTTTAATATCAACAGTTTTAGCCTGATCTGAACGTGTGCGGCTCATAGCGAGCACACAGGGGATCCCGTGTGGGTCTTTACTTGTTTCTGTTGCCCCCCATTTGCGTGGACCAACGAGTCACCCTGCTTATCAGTCACCATACACATATGTAGAGACGCTGACATAGCCTTACATCTGCACAGTGCCTGTATTCCAGCAGCAGCAACGTCATCCGCCATCCTCCAGTGAGGAGTGAGTGGAGCAGATCTTTCAGCCAATGGCAATGAGTCAAAATGAGACTCGGAGCTTGCAGCTCACAGTGAGAAATAGTTGAAGAGAAGGCTCTCTGACGCACACTGTATCTCTCTGATGTCTGGAGTTTGAACGTTGTAAGAAAAGAAAATGTGATGTCCAATGTGTAATACAGCAGGGATGCTATAGAAGAGGTGACAGGTGTGGACTGAAGGACAGAGGAAGATGACGGTGAAGAATTTCACACTGTGTTTTTAATCCTCCTCCATCTGTATCCCATGTGCTGTGAGAACACTGAGACTGCAGTAGCAGAGCAGCCAATCACACCGCAGCACTCACCGACAGCCAGTCATAGGCAGGACAACACACACACAAGCACACACAAACACATACGCAGCTTTGAGCAGCTCCTCTTGTTTGGACTCTGTGGTTCCATTGATTGAGACACCATAACCATAAACATAACCAGTGATTGCCCAACACTTGTACATGTTGCCTTATTTTTGCTCATTCTCTGTTGGTTTCATAATGTGTCAAATAACAAATGATTCAAGCAGTTAAACACGCAGTTTGATTGTGTTTGGATTCCTAACAGTGATTTTTAACAGTGACAAAATCACTTTTTTCCTCCTGCTGAAGACGATGCAGTACTGTGGATGGACCACTAGGGACTGATGTAGGATTTGGAAATTAACGACTATGGGGGGAGCTGTGTGTGTGTGTGTGTGTGCGTGTGTGTGTTTGTGTGCGTTTCAGTAAAGGGACAACATGGCTTCACTAACACTGGACACATGCTTCTATCTTTCTTTGCTTGTGCATATTAGTATTCAAGTAGTTGTTTTTTTGCCACATCATACTTTAGTTTTTGGGTGCGTGAGCAGGTTCATGGTCACTTTTTTTTTTAACCAAAGCTCTCCCCCCACTCAATGGCTTAGTTTTGTTGGTTGTTCATAATCAGAGTCCTTACAAAAATCTTCCATTCACCAATCGTGAAGGCCACTGTAGCACTTTAGAACTACATTTTTGTAGCCTTCCTCAGATCTTTGTCTCACCAGCCTGTCTGTCTGAAACTTGGTTTCTGCTCTGTCCGAGTTGTGAGACCCACACGGGGACAGTTGTGTGTCCAAACCATGGCCATTACGTTACTGTGTTGATTAATCCAATTTTCCGTTTTTGTCTATCAGACAATAGGATGCCACCACATTTAACGGGCCCATTCCTTTGCTATAAATTTAGGAGCTTCAGTTACCATGGTAACCCCCCATCCCCCCCATCTGGCTGTTATCCTTTCTCCCTCCTTTCACAGATGTCATAAAACACCAAAGATGGATCATTAAACCGGTGTGTCTGGTTGATATGAGGGTGTGCATTTCATGGTTAACTGTGCTGCTGCGGAGCACTTGTCTGACTCTCTCCTGCCCGCAGTGACGGAGCATACACGTTCCCCCGGGCTTCTCTTTTACAGCTGAGGCACTTAATCAATTTGTCCAACAAAAAAATAATTGGAAGCAGCCATTTCTTTGTATTTTATTGAAGCGAATATGACAAAAACAGGTCCTTTTGCTCAGTCTCAAAGGCACAAGGAGTGACGGGAAAGTGTCACTTTGGGCTTTGAGCGATCAGGCATTTTAGAATTTGCAAACACAATTAAGCGTATTTTTCCAAATTTGAATCAGACTCCTATTGTTCAAGCCTACATTTGCAGAAAAGCAGTCGTCATTCCATTTAACGCCACTGTGTCTAAGCCAGAGTACATTCATTAGGATAATGGCAAACTGTTTGGAACAAGCTTAAACTAAAGCGGACTGGTTATTGTAGCCAAGCGCTTCACCTTAATAAATCACACATTTTTGGCAAACGCTTGTAGACTTTGGGTCCAAGGCGGCGTCTTAAAGCTCCGCCTGCATCAGCTGTGTCTGCCCAGCTGTGAGTCCACGTCAGCATCAATGAGCTGATACAATTAGAGCAGACTCTGCTGAGTAACTGTGAAAATCAACAACTTTCTTAAAAAAAACAACTACATTAATGCTTTCAAATCAACATTTAGTTACATAATATGAATATTGCAGATTTTAGAAGGTCAGTATGTATCCTGGTATGGTCTTTGTTTTAGCCCTTTCACACAAAGCCTCAACATGTCCATCTGGACTTATTTTAACCCTAAAAAGGGCCAGACACTGTCCTGTGAGTAAGTGCTTTTGCCCATTTTTCCAGAATAACTTTCAATATCTGGCAGTTATTTACAGTTTACTGCGTGTTAAAGTAGTGTATTAACAATTTTTCTAAATTCAATCCATCCATCATCTACCGCTTTATCCTCCACCGGAGGGTCGCCGAGGGGTGCTAAGTTTTTTTTATTAATTATTGATTATTATTAATTATAATAATAATTAAACATTGCAATTTTTTCTTCATTTTAAAAACACTGTAGTGTTAAAATTGAATTTTGAACAGTATAAAATAACATATAAAACAGATTCAAAATAACACTTGTTTGAGTTTTTGTCCTAATGTCCAAAACCTCTCTCCTCTCTGGTGACAAAGACACTGATTTGTCGGCTTCCTACAACAGTGCGAGTGAATTTACCGTGATAACCACATGTTGACTTACGATGTGCAACTTCTCAGCTTTCAGAAAGAGTGGAGATTTTTCTGATAGCACAAACCGTCGCATAATTACGGTACTGCAAAGTGCGCTTGAGCAAATGTGTCGCCTGCGATGCGCTCGGTGTTAAAGGGTTAATGATTATTTATTTAAAAAACGAACTTACAGTAAAAGTATTTATTCAAAGTTCCAAAAGTACACCAAAGAGACGTTATAGATCCTTGTTTAAATCTCAAACCTATTTAAAAGTAGGAATGGCTTGATACCACTTTTTTGTGTCTGATACCGATATCACAAACTTAGTCCAAAACAGTAATTTTAGACCTGGCAAGTCCAAATGCCAGCCTGTGGGTCAATCATGGCCCTCCGTCAGATTTAGAAAAGCCTGCAGCTCCGGTTTTACTGTGTATTATTTATGGCCAGAGATGGACTTGGACAGAAAAAATCAGTACCAGTCACGTGTCATCCCCATTAGCTCAGCTGGTACGGAGTTGCACTTTGAAATTAGAGTCCTGGATACATACAGATAGATCATATTATGTCATCTGACTCCAGATATGAAAGAAAGGCAGAATTGTTTTCATTTGTTCTCTCCTGCGTGGCCTACATTATGTCACATTGCCATTTAAAAATGATATTTGTGACATAATAAATGTTGGAGTCATGTGGGGAATAAAACGGTAGAAGATGAATGAATGCTTTAACCCTTTAACCCTTTAACACCAAAGTGTCTACCTGGACGTTTTTTGCTTATGTTAACCATAGAAGGACCAGAGAATGTGCTTTTTGGCAGCTATTTACAATATGCTGTTTTAACTATTTAAATTGAAGAAAAACAAAAAGTTTTATACAGAAAAGCACTGCAGTTGCCCACGGACATCATATTGTGCAAGTTAAATTTGAAATTTAATTCAAAAAACATCTCAGGTTTCAGAAAGCGGCAGCGTAACCGTACTAATGCGCTTGTACAAACGCGTCGTCAGCGATACACTCGGTTTTAAAGCGTTAAACCAACTATGTCTTTTAGACAGGAGCGTCTGACAACTCAAAGACATCTGAAACCTGATAAAGGACCTAAACCACCTGCTGCCCCCCTCCTTTTTCAATGGGACCCTAAAGCAGAAACCACTGCAGCAGACATTCATGAAAACATAACTCCAAAGGTCTGAACATGAAGTCGTTCCTGATGTAGATTAAACCCAGTGCTTCACTCTAGTTAAACAGGCTGCACCCTTTAGTCTTTAATAATGTCCTGACTGATAAAGACTTTAGTCAGGTTGCTATGAAACATGAAACGTGCTCTCTAGTGCACAAAAATCTATGTAAACAGAACGTCAGTGCAGCAGCATCACATGCGAACGTAACCTCAGACATGACGACTATTGTTTGTAAAGTAAGTTACAAAGTGTGTGTGTTTCATGTAGAGACGTCCACTTAAACAAACTCACCTGGCATACTGTATATTTACACATTTATCCCAAAGTTATTGGTTTATTGTTTTTTGGGGAAGCTGTTTTTATGTTGCTCTGATATCAACAGTATTACAATATTTTTGGGCTGCAACGATTATTAACTACTAACTGATCAAAGCAAGTGTTCTGATTTTTCAGCCTCTTAAATGTGAATATTTTCTGGTTTCTTTGCTCCCTATTACAAAAAAAAATCATTAAAACTGAATAGTTTTAGTTCGTGGACAAAACAGCAAATGGAGAACATCATCATTTCCTGCTTGGGTAACCACCAATCGCCTTTTTTTGCCATTTTGCAGACCCAAACAGGTACTCAAGAAAATACATACTGTATATACATATACAGTATAATATACATTTTGTATATTATACAAAAGCCTTAAAGTCACATACATGCTCCACTAAACACAGTCCGTAACAATGTAAATAAAAAAAACTGCAGTGTCATTTGAATTGAGTCAAGAATGTGTTGCACAGTTAAAGTATAAAAAAAAACAGCTGGTTATGACTCATCAGCAGAAATGTGACTGATATTTGTATTGATTGAAAAACCCTATATAAAAAGTGGAGTCGTTATTTGGGGTTCATCCTAAAGCCAAGCATGGAAAATAATAATATAGTGAAAAGTCACTTGATTTACAACTTCAATAAACATTTTCATTGTCTCAAGGACCAGGACCAGGTTTTTCTTTAACAGTACTTTGTAAATAAAACAGTATAACAGTATAACAGTATATTATCCACAATACCATGGAGGCTTATAAAAACACTTTCATGTAGGATTCATTTAAAAAAGTACTAAATAGTGTTATTTTAAATGTAATATGATTGTAAACAGTTTACATGGTGTGCTTTCAACAAGTGTGTGTACATGCACTCACACACACACACACACACACACACACACGCTCAAAGCTGTGCATTGTCCTCTGATCCCGTGTTGTTGTAGCCAGAGTTGGTTTGAGATTAACACCGGAACTCCTCTGCCTCCCCCCCTCCTCCCCCCTGCATGCTCTGGACTTTCTCACTGCAAGTCAGGTATTTTTGGCCGTGACATAATACCCCTATCTCTCTCTCTCTCTCTCTCTCTCTCTCTCTCTCTCTCTCTCTCTCTCTCTCTCTCTCTCTCTCTCTCTTTCTCTCTCCCTCACTGTCCCTCTCCCTCTCCTCACCCTCTCCCTCCCTCTCATCTCTCCTCTCTCTCTCCTCTCTTGCCCCCATCCCTCTCTGCCTAGCTGCCAGGCTAAGGGCTAGCTGCTACAGTAATAGAGTGCTCAGGTTTCACACACTGAGAAACATGGCAGTGGAGGAGGCAGCAGACTATCTGGCAGAAGTAAGTCTTTACTGCATGTGCTTTACTGTATGGGACTCACTGACTGTACAGAGACTATAACCTGGTAACCTTACTTTACCTCTGTGCTGCTGCTGCTGCTGCTAGACTGCATTCATGTATGCTGACCAGATTATGGAATTTATAGCCGTCAGAATTTCGATTATGGCGTTATGGCGGCTGCCCATCCAGAGATGGGACACTGTGGGATGAGGTGGGAGGTTACAGTGGTGGTGGTGGTGGTGGGGGGGTCGTTGATAGGACTGGTGTCAGTGGCAACTCTGCTGCACCACTCTGCTGCAGTCTGCGTGTATATATATTATTTAAATATATATATATATGTGTGTGTGTGTGTTTGCACCCCTACCTGATTTATTGTCACAAAGTCTGAGTGATAATTATTCATATAACTCTATACATGTACATGCTGTGTACTGTGGATACAGTGTCTCGTTACAGGGATGTGAATGGAAGCACCTGACCTTGGACAGTGGTGCATGATTTGTACATTTGTTGAAAAGGAGACTATAAGTTGTTTTTTTTTAAAGAAAGAAACTTATTTAATGTAAGGAATTGTCATTTTTTTATGATTTAATGATGAGTTCATTTTCCTGAAATCCACTCAGTTACAGTATATGAAGATAGTTCTTTATGAGCCATTGTTATGAGAAAATGCCCCCCCTCCCCAACCTGCTGATATGTGATCTACTATATGCAGCATGTGCTGGCTTTGCTCAACGTATCAATTTTAGTGTCAACTTAAACAAGAGCTGGGATTTTTTTTTCCCCCTCTCTTGTTTGTTTCACCTACAATGAAAACCAAACAGGAGGACACAAAGCTACTGTGCTCTCTGTTTGGCTTGAAAATGAATCTTTGTTTTTTTTTTTTCTCCACTAAATGGGAGTTTTTAGTGAACATTACTTTACTCAGCAGCCGGTGTTGTTATGTCTGACTCTCTCTGGTTCCTCTGTGTGTCATGGCTGGTTGCTCGGCCATGTTGAAATGTGTGTAACTGAACGAGTGTGTGTGTGGAAACGGAGTGAGTGTGGCATTCTTTGCATGTCTCTTATGGATAAATAAAGTTACAGTAGAGCCAAACAAGTCCCCCACCATATGTCCATTTGTCCGAAACTAAGATCAGAATGTGGAAGTATGTATGTATGTGTGTGTGTATATATATATATATATATATGTATATATATATATATATATATATGTATATATATATACATACTTATTTCTGAGAAATGTGTGTATATGTGTACATGTGTACATATATATATGTATATAGATACTGCAAAAGTGAAATTATTAATTATTAAGGCTGGGTACAAAAAATAGATTTCCCTATTCATATCAATCCTCAGTTGAAATATCCGATATTGATTCAAAAAAATCCTTTGTCCTATCATTTAATATATGCCATTTCCTGTCTCCTCTAGACCAGCCTTTCTCAAACACAAGAGTGCCAGGTACCATTTTAATGTCTGAAAATCCTCTCTGATTATCTCACAAGACTAGGATCAATAGTTCCCATTGTTTTCATGTGAATATGGGATACAAAAATCCAGTATAAGTTAATAATCAGTCCACTTTATTCTTGAGCTTGTATATCTCTCAGCACAGGCGCCACGTGTGGTTATTACAGGTGGACTCGTACGTGTCATTATTTGAAAGGTTTCGCTTCACAAACAAAGTGCTCGCTCTCAAAGTGCGTAATTATCCATCAACACAAATAACAATTTACAAATTAAAATTAACATCGAGGGCAAACACTGAAATATCAGGCCTGTAAGCTGACCGGATGACACCGGATACTTGCACATAAAATGTCACAATATTGCTGTGCTATACAAGGTCAGATAAAAGAGAAATCACACAGGATTTAAACGCCTTGGTTTTGTACTTCTTGAAATCTATCGTACTTATTTTACAGCTATTTAATTACAAAACTAAAAATTAAAAAGTTAATTTTATTTAATGACCTTTCATGGCTCACATGCATTACCGTCAACGCCCACTAGAGGGCTACGACCATTACTTTGGGAATCACTTTGTTAGACTATGACAGTGTGTCATGCGAACCAGAAAAAAACAAACACATGCCACATTTCAGATGCTTTGGTGTCATGATTGTTCATGAGGACACACACGTTTCCATTGCAACAACACAACAGTGATGTTGTGTTGCGCAATACGATAATCGATACACCAGTGCAAATATCGATATTTTGATTAACAAATTAAGGCGCTCTAAAGTAATCAGTCCCTGCCAGTTTCACTCACCAGGAGTCACTACTTCATGTCTCCTCGCGGTGGCGCTGCTCAAATGAATGAGGGAAACTTGTGCGGAAGTTACCTGGCAGATGAAAAAGGAGTGTACGGAGGGATAATGGAGGAGAAAGCTACATTAAGGAATGTTCCATCTACGTTCAATACGTAGACTTCATGCACTTTTTTTTCCTCCAATATTGTGAATAAATAGAGAAATCATGCACTTTTAACTTTTCACGGACGTTTGTTTTCATGAGTTGGACAGATATAGTTATGTATCGCTATGATTGTATTCTAATAAATTGGTTATCACAGAATGTATCGCGATACTATTGGTATCGCGGACCATGTATCACGAATTGTGTCGTATCGCGAGGTACCCTTTGATTCCCACCCCTACTGGAGTTGAACGATGTGGTCCTAAATAGGAAGTGCATTAATGCAGATGCTTTTGGATAAATCTATCATATCCAATCATAACCAAGCGATATTGGTATGGAAAACTGTAAACGTATCAATACTGATTTCAAATCAAATTTGAAATCTAATCAAGTCAGGACCTTGAGTGAATCAGAATTAAATACATTCAGTAAAAATTAAGTAGCCCTATCAATTACTGGCAGCAAAACTTTTACAGAACAATTAGATTCAGGCTGCTGCTAAGAATTTGCTCGTGTGGACAAACACACACTGGAGCTGGAGCATGTGAATGTAGTACAGTAGTGGATTTGGAAAAGGAATGTTAGTGGCTCAGTTATTTATTTGAATGGGAAGACGTTTTTATTGATGTTTATTCTGTAGTGGAATGATTTCACTGGGTTGTTATCACTGACATCGCTGCGTGTGCACATGTTCAAACATGCGCTGCACAGTCTGTTATTAGTCAACAGCTGAAATAATCCCTTTGCTTCATCCCCCCCCTCCCCCTTTTTCTTTTTTCTTTCATAACTGTGCACAAGCAGCGGAGCCAAAACAGCATCTAACTAAATAATGATGTTTTGAGGTCGTAAAGACACATGACAAATTATCTATAGCGACGGTCTCGTATGAGACCGTGATTATAGGTTTCAATAATCAAACATAAACCTGCTTAAATGTTTATCCAGTGTGTCAGATATTGTGAGATATACTAGAAAGAAATACATAGAGAAATAGAAAAAGGCACATGGATGTGAATGAAATACTATTTTTGTCATGTTTATTACAAATTGTGAGTTGTGGACACCAACATTTTGTACATTTTCAGCTAAGCTATGACAAAGAATGTTAAAAAAAAAAAAACACAAATAATTCTCGGCCGTTGTCATTTCGTCAAAGTAGCTCGGAGAAGAAACAATGTCGGAGACTCCTGAGCTTTAGTATGAACCATAGACAGAGATGTCTCTCCATCTTCATACTGACTGTCTGCCATACAATAAAATAAAAGTGTTGACTGTTATTCTGTTATTGTTTGGCAACGTGCAGCAGCAGCAGAGCAATGCTCAGTGCTTAGTGTGGATTGCTGATGCTCTGAACTGGAATTCTGATAATGATCTGAATTATGAGGAGCCAAGTCTGGTCCTTCACTTCACTTGGCATTGTGCCTTACCGCCCGTCTCAGGTTTTAAAAGCTCTCCTCAGCACAGTTCCTCACTGTAGAACACATGTACATTTCATTTCTATCCATCCATCAACCTCAAACACTTTAACAAATGTACATTTGAATTGTTTATTTCCATCAATTCACAGAATGCAGCATGAGCGAACAGAAGAAACATCTAAATCAAATCAATATTTGGTGTGAAGGCAGGGTCGTTGGGTTGTTCCAAACAGCGTGGAGAAGTAAGCACAGATCTTCTGTGGATGTAGAATGTCTTAAATCCAGACACACTTACTGATGTTTAGATCAGGGTTCTTCCGGTTCGTGGCAATCCATCACTTCCTGAACTCCATGTTCCTAATGACATTGGCTCTATGCTTGGGGTCGTTGTCCTGCTGCAGAATAGATTTGTGGTCGATCACCTCCCTGATGGAAAGGACTGCAGGTATCTGCTTGTATTTCTCAGCTTTGCCTGGGTGAGACCTTGCAAATGTAGAATAACTACCTCGTGTTTTGTTGCTGTACTCGGTCTTGCCATCATGTATTTATGGCCTGGGTCTAGAAACTGTCTCCCATGACCCCGCCTTGGTAGTAGAGTCTGACTGTCCTTGTCCAGTTTTAATCCTCCCACTCTCAGTCAACCTACATATGAAAATGATGATCATTAGCGCATGTTACGTTCAGTTGGTTAATCATACACCTGAGTATAATCCTGTAAAATCCATGACATTATTGTGCTGCTTTGAAGGCAAAGGGTGGTCTCAGTAAATATTGATGGATTACAATTTATATTATGTTATATATTAGTCACAGTTGTTGACAATTATACAAATAATCTACGTCATAATGTGTCATATAGTGTTTATTAAGTATTTTTCATGTTGCTTAAAAATACAGAATGGATGGACTTAAAGTATAGCATTACCAATAATATTAATATTTGTAGAAAAGACGATGTAAGCCAGACAGTGTAAAGTCAAACCAAGAAAAAAACATTTGCATGTATTTAAGCTATTCATTTCATTTTTTACCACGCTGTAAGGGCGAATGTCTTCGAAACATTGAAGTTTTGAATCAACTTAAAATCTTTGAGGTTACGAATCACAATTTTTTTACATGAATAGATTCTTGTTTTTTGGACACCTCTACTGGCTGACGTCTGGTAAAGCCCCCCCATTGTCTGACTGAGCCAGTGGCTGCATGCTGACAGCAAGAACACACACACACACACACTGACTGCAGTATAGTGCGTGTTTGACGATGAACTCCGATAACATCCATCGGTTGAGTGGGGAAATGAGCTCAGCGATCAGCTTTAGCCGACAATCTGTCTACAATAACAAAGATCACGGTGCAGTCAGCACTGTACGACGCGAGGCGATACTTCAAAATGACACGAGAGGACAAATTTAGAGGAATTCGGCGTCCCCTTTTGGTTGTCTTAAAGTCAAATTTTGCAATTGTTATTACAAGTTGTATGTTAAAGAAAAAAAAAACTACATAAAACAAAACCTCATTTGGGGCTCACAATATTATAACTTTAAATGTCAAAGTGTAAAAATGGATTCATACTAATTATGGCAACAACCACCTTTTATTGGGCCTTTAAAAAACATAAATTCTGTTCTTATGAGTTTGGATTTCATGCAGTTTCTGTGATGGCTTTTATGTGTGTGTGTGTGTGTGTGTGTCTTCTAGGTAATACTGTAGGTTAATAAGCACAGTAGCACAGGGTAATTGGAGAGTGCTCATTCTATTCACTGTGGGTCTCTCTTTGACTACATGGGTGTGGCAGACTGAAGCACTGCACTGCAATCATGAAACTGGAGACGCACAGCGACACTGTCTTCCTGCCTGTCCGTCTGTCTGTCTGTCTCTACCATGTTTTTCAACCTTCTACCAAGTCTGTTGTCCCTGCTCCACCTTCAATGTACACCTTCTCCTCCCACCCCCACACTTTGATATCATCACACGGATGCACACACAGCGTATTCAGTTCCCTCTCGCAGAATCCTGCACTCAGCTTGCAGGTCGACTGCAAACTGCTTGATGTCAGTGGCTGCCAGAGAAAGACATTTAGCACGAGCTGACTGTGCACGCACGAGTAAAAGGAATGAATGCGTTTGGTCCCATATTACCGTGCCGTTCAGAAAACTGCAACTCACTATTCAGAAACAGAAGGCCTCTATAGCTGACAGTTGTGTTAATATGATCTCTTGTGCTCTATTGTACACATTTTCTATGTTTTTTTGCCCCTTGCATGAAATATTAGTGTAATTTTATCACGTTCCTAAACCTTTCACCACAACAAACCACAGAAAGTGGTAAAAATGTTGAGCTGCAATGATTTAATGATCATTTTAATTTATTACATTTTTTGGGAAAACACTTTTTTTATGTAGTGTTTGTATTTTAGATTCATATTTTTTTTAATCTCCTTATGTTAAGATGCAGCATTATGTTTTGTTTTGGTGTTGGATGAAGGGTCCGTGTGTCTTCCTTATCAAATTATTATTTAGATGCATTCGGACTTATATCATAATGAATGAACTGTATCTGACCGTATCTTTATATTATATAAAAACACACACTGACACCAGACTGACATCATCAGACAGATATAGTAAATCCCTTGGTTGTCAGTTTGGGTTTGGCAGGTTGGTTCTTCTTGGCTTGGTGTTTTACTTTTTAACAAGGAGGCCATGTTGAAGACATTTACTTTTCATTTATGTTTTGGCTCCCGTTCAGCTCCTCTCAAAGGGTTTTTCATTCTAACTTCATCCTGTTTTTTTCCAGCCTTGAGGGATTGATGCAACTTGTCCCCCGTTGCAGGGATTCATAGGGATTTGATGACACATAAATAACAGCTTCCGAGTAATATTGCAATAATATTTGTTTTATATTTCCCAAAAAAGGAATTACCCTGGAAGAGGTTATTAAAATTTGCAATTTCCGTTTTTAAATCATTCTCCATTTTTCTTTATTGCAAAGAAATATTTCTATAATTGTGTTCTTTTTTTTTACGAGACAACCAGGTTTTATTTTTCCCCTGTTTTCTCTTTACCTGAAGTGACCGCTCTTATCAGAACATTGTTATTAATGTGAACATGTTGCTCTGTTTCTTCCTGCAGACGGATACAAATGCCTGTTATCTGCGAGCAGCTCGGGCTGGAAACCTAGAGAAAGCTTTGGACTACCTGAAGAATGGAGTTGATGTCAACATATGCAATCAGGTAAAAATACACACTTCAAAAGTTCAAAAGTGAACTTCAAATTTAACATCACTGCTTGTGTTTTGTGTAGGGAAGCACTGATGTTTTCAGTGCAGTTCAAAAACCTAGTCTGTGCCACTTACAGTAGGTTCAAAGGAATACTCAAGTATTCAGTTCCCCCTGAGTCGAGAAATATCTTCATTATTCTTTTTTGTCACGTGTCCACCAGTGACACTTGGTCCGAGCCATGAGATTCCCAGAATGTAAACAGTGTCCGCCATCTTTGCTAACAGTTATGCTAACAGGACCAAGTGTCACTGGTGGGCATGTAACAAAGAAAAGAATGAAGATATTTCTCAACTCAGGAGAAACTGAGGTTGTATTTTTCAAAAATACTAGCCCTATTCTAGTAATACAAAGCTAAATGCAAATCGGTATTCCTTCCTTAAGTATTCCTTCAGGTGGTTTTGAAGCAGAGGTCGCAACGGGAATACGAAAATCACGTAAGATGATCCATCATCCGTGATAAACAGCTGATTCTGAACCATCTAGTGACACGTTCTAATCACATTCTAGGGCACATTATGTGTTAAAATATGTCAACACATATTTGATGACAATTTAGAAGAAGCTGAGCTTCCCTTGTTGTCTTTACTGATGAGGACTGATTGCTGAATCTATTCACATTCCACTCATTCACATATACTTTTTTATTGATATGGCAAATTTTCCGCTTCCCCCGTAAGTGTAAAAACCTGCAATATGATATTTTTATTTTCTGTGTTTACATGCAGGTTTTTTATACTCTTATCAAAAATGCATCCACCTGTTTGACATCTGCGTCAGGTTGTGAGACACAATTTCATCAATTAGATGTAACAAATAAACATAGAAATAAGCCCAACTGTTATTATTAAATTCATTAAAATTCCATCCATCTTCTGTTGCTTTATCCTCCACATAAGGGTCGAGGGGCACTGGTGCTAATCCCAGCTGACATAGGGTGATTGGCGGGGTTTTCCCTGGACAGGTCACCCGTCTATCACAGAGACACATATAGAGACAAACAACCATTCAGTCTCACACCTACGGCCAATTTAGAGTGACCAATTTACCTAATCCCCAAACCTGCATGTTCTTAGACTGGGGGAGGAAACTGGAGAACCTGGAGAATTTGGTAAAAATGGAATTAAAATATAATGTAAATAACTAAAATTTACTCATCACATCTCCTTCTCTTCTTTGGCTGTTTTTGCATACATATTAAACTATCACTCAGGGTGACAATGAGTCCTCAACTGTTGAAAGAAAGTGTAATTACGTCATTTAATCTTTCCTCTTGTCTTGTTTTTAAAAGCTCTGTCTCATTCTCTTTCTCCAGAATGGTCTTAACGCGCTCCATCTGGCCTCAAAGGAGGGACATGTGGAAGTGGTGGCTGAACTCATTAAGCACGGCGCCAACGTGGACGCAACCACCAAGGTGTGTGCCGCTACACACACTCACTCACGCTGTCTATACATGAATTCACACCACACGCTGGAGTCTGCTGCGTCAGCTTCGTCTCAAAGTCACATTGCCTAAGCAGTGTGAAGAGATAAATGGCTGCGTGTTATCACAGAGGTGTTTCCTATAAATTAGGTGGTGCCTTTTAGAATGATGTGACAGTGAATCTCTCCTGTAGAGCCATTAGTAATGTATGGTTGGAAAAAAAAAGTTTTGCTGTCCTTGGGACATTTGAGGCTTATTTTAACCATAAAAGGGCCAGAAAATGTCCTGTGAGTAAGTGCTTTTGCCTGTTTTTTCAAAATACTGCATGTTAAAATAGTTTTTAACAATTAGAAATGAAGAAAAACAAAAAGGTTTATTTGAAAAACAAAACACTGTAGTTGTACAGGCCAAAAAATGGAAACTATTTACATGCATTTTCCTATACTCTCTCCTCTCTGGTGACAAAGATTCTGTTTCGCCAGCTTCCTGCAACACTGAGTGAAATTACCTAAAAGTAATAAACTTATTAACTTCTCAGTTTTCAGAAACCGTTGGAAGTTTTCCAATAGCACAAAACTTCACGTAATTACGGTAACGCAAAGTGCACTTGTGCAAACGTGTCATCTGCAATACCCTTTGACACCAATAAAGGGTTTAAAAAAGAATGTACAAAGTAGAAAAAAGCCACTTATTTCTCCTTAAAATGGAGCTGTGGAGATCTGAACACATCTGAAAGATCACTATATCGACTTGTGAGAATATGTCACAGTATGCACACATCCTCCATTCATGATAGGATTAGTGCTGTGAAAGTGTTGCTTTCCTGTTCCCCTGTAATGCAGTCGGTCTGGTAAAATGCACTCATGTGGCAGGTTCAAGTGCACTGAAAGGTGAAGCATGAGAAGGGAAGGGAGATACAGCAGTTCACATTCAGGAATGGGGGAGTGTATATGTGGAGGCTCCAGTGGCAGCAGGAATGACAACAGGGCAGCAGCTGCTACTTGCCGGAGCTAACATGAATACAACAGGTGCCTCCGTGACAGGCTCAGTACGCGGCTCACTCTCACGCAAACTTTGTCTCAAGCTGTGTCTCTCTTCGTCCTCGCTGTGTTTGTCGCTCACATTTTCACTCGTACAGTCTACAGTAACATAATCTGTCCTTCACCCAAGACTGCACTCCACTTCCCACTCCTCTTTGCCTTATAACCTTTCAGTCACAAAGTCTCACTTATATGGAACAGAAAGTGAACATGACTCCACACACACTGTGGTCCAGGAGGTAGTGTGGGTCGTCCTCTAACGAGAGGGTCAGTGACTCAATCTCCGGCTTCTCTGGGGCCTCATTTATAAAGCTGTGCGTAGGTACGCCTGAAAAGTTGACGTAGGAAGCACAGGATTTGTTTACCCAAAAAAAAAATTATTTGGATTTATAAAACCATGCGCGCACACTTCCCATACCAGTTTCTCTTTATCACAACCATCTCGTAATGCTGCACAGCTTTTGTGGGCTTCACCCCAGATTATAATTCGACATTAGTCGTGTTAAACAGTTTCCGGTTATTCATCCTTCTGCCATCGGAGTCGCAGTTTCTCCTCTCGCTGAATGTAAATGTGCGTATGCATGGACACGATTACCCATAAAAAAAACGCACATTTTCTCCCAAACGCATTCTTTTGTGCGTACGCAAGCTGTATAAATGAGGCCCCTGGTCTTTTTGGGTAAGACGTTGAACCTCCAATTTGCACTCTGAATGGGTGTAAATGAAGTGTGATAAAGCACAGGTATATAATAGCTGTGATGTGTGAACCTAACACACTTTCTGTCATTATGGGAATACCAATATGGGAAAAAGTACTATCAATACAAGAGTTTGAATAACAACAACAACAAATCCTGGAATCCCACACTCTGCCGTAAAGGATGTAGAAGTGCTGCAAACACTTTTCAAATAAGGGCTATAGTGATTAAAAAGGGAAAACTTCCAGTGTAAAACAAAAAAAAATTAATGGTTAGATTTAAGCCTTCTCCCTTTTAGTCTTTTCGTAAATGTTATTTTCAGACCTCAGAGACCAAATGTTTTGATTGTGTTTTTGTTCATGTTTTTTAAGCAGAAAGGAAACACAGCCCTCCACATAGCGTCTCTTGCCGGACAGACGGACGTGGTGAAGCAGCTTGTCACTCACGGAGGCAACGTCAACGCGCAGTCTCAGGTAAAACACACACTCACAGGCTTCAGTTCGTTTGGACAACCTGAAAAATACTTAAGCCCTTCATTTTAACCCAAGCGCATTCCAAATCTTACCCTAAACTTCACCAGTTTCTCAGAAATGAAGGTCTGCCTCATTAGGACCAGGTTTTTTTGGTCTCTGTGAGTACTGGACTACTGGTCATAAAAGACAATGCATTTGAGCTTTTTCTGCCTCATGTCCTTGGTCTTACTCACGTTTTGACCGTCAATTTTTTAAGTAAATACATTAGGACCGAAGATCCGTTGCTGCAGCAACGCGACAACAAACATGAAGTAGAGAAGAGGAGGAAGAGTCATTTTTGCATGCTGAAATAATTTTTGGATCAACTTGTTGAGTTTTAATGGCACCTCTCTCACACACACACACACACACACACACATGCAGACTGGTTTTGCATTCTTTGTGTGGACACTCATAGACATAATAAATTCCCTAGCCCATACCCTACCCATAAAACCAGGTCTTAATCCTCAAAAAACCTGTTAAATGTGTATGGGCCAGCTAAAATGTCCTCACAAAGATAGGTTTGCTTGATGCTTGGTCCACACAGCTTAAAGAAATGTACACACACACACACATAGTCTGGTTGCCATGACTTCATTACATTGACTTACATTTCCTTTAACCTTAACTTTAACCTCTACCGGCATAACCTTAACCAGAACCTACTATAAAACATGTCTTCACCTTAAAATATAATAATTGACATTATTGGGACTTGCTTTTTGTCCCCATAAGGAAGACAGGTCCCCATGATGTGACTGTGTAAACAGATTTAGGTCCCCACAACATGAGTGCGCACACACACAGAGAGAGTTCTAGATCCGTTCCTATCTTTGCTCTTATCAGGTGTGAGTTATGTATGGAGGTGACAGTATGTACTTCACGACGAGGGCTCAGGAAAAGTGAACTTAAAAACACACACGGAAACACATCCTTCACTACCGCTGAGGTCACAGAGTGTGCTGTAAAAAACTCGTAGATAAATATCATGATACAGCATTTTCAGAAATCCCACTCTGTGACTCTTTATGGATTAAAAACCCCTGGTGGCAGAACCCCCTGTAGAATGCAGAAAATCCTTTAAAGCCAATATTGCCACGTCCTTAGTGATTTTCTTCATTTTATTGAATTTGCGTTAGGATAAAATGTCCATTTATCTTTACAGTGTGTTACACGTGAAGAAGAGCAAGAGACTCTTCATCATTATTCGTGGCAATGTCCTGTTATCTAAGCGAAACACTGGTACTTAATGTTTCTCATTATGTGGATCACGCTCCTCCTTTGTGCCCCAGGTCATACTTACTTTATGTATTCCCTGCTGTACGTGACTTGTTGTCAAAAGAAAAAGATTTGTGTTGTCTGCACGTTAAATATACAAATGCTGTGCGATGGGAAAAATCCCCAAGCTTGTGGAGAAACTTTCAATCCAAAGATTTGGGATGTGGGGATGTTATTTCTTTTAATTTAATTTTAATCTCTTATCTATTTGTGTTCCTGCTCACCACTTATGTTTAGTTTGCCTTTTGTTGTATTAAATCTTTCATATTTTTCTTTTTAATCTCACCACTATACAGTATGTATAGGTGTACAGTATTTATCTGTTTGTGCACATTTCTCTTTGCATTTGATTACTGAGGAAGAAATTAAGGCAAATAAAGTGGGATAATTTTTAACAACAGTGATTATTTATAATCATATAAACTGTGTTTTACAAGCAGGATGTCGTAATTATAAAATTCCTCTTACTCGTTAAATCAAATATAGAGTAAATCACAGAGGGGAGGTCTGGATTCGGACTGTTTAGTCTCAGACGTGAGCAGCTGTCTGTGTTTTGTCCTCGCGCCCCGTCATCATGCCGGTGATTACACGTGTGACCCCGCGTGTTGTTTTATCCTCTTTTCCAGAATGGCTTCACTCCGCTCTACATGGCGGCGCAGGAGAACCACTTGGACGTGGTGCAGTTCTTACTGGACAACGGCTCCAGTCAGAGCATCGCCACCGAGGTAAATAAACAAAAGCACAACCGATAACACACTTGTGCACTTAACGACTGGTCGCACACACACACACTGCTCTTTATCCCAGCCCTCGTGCAGCCACCCTGTAATTACACTGCAGCGTCATGACCAGCAGACTGTTTGCTGTAAATGGTAAATAGGTGCCTGACAAACGTGGCTCATTTAGCAGACAACACAGAAAACTGAAAAAAAAATGTGTTGATAATTCCAAAATTTGTCTCCTCTATCCCACTGTTGTTGTTATGTATAGTATTTAGGGTTGTGACCGTCACTGTCTCTCTCTGCACCTGTCTGTGTTGTGTATACTGTATCTACTAAAGCTGCATCTATCTCAACCAAATTATTCTTCTCTGCCTCCTTCTCCACTCACTGTTCACTGCCTCCCCGCTGTAAATGAATTATTCACGTGTCTGGACCACGTTTTCAAGCAACTCCCGGTGTTTAATAATTCATATTTCAGCATTTCAGAGATTCCTTTGTTTCCCTTCTGCTATTATCTCGATGACACAATGGACTACGATGTATTCAATATGTTGTTTGATAAAGCTCAGTTACAATCAAGGTGATTGTTCACGTCGTGTTTATTTCAAGTTGTCTTACTGTGGTTTTATTTCAGTCTGGTGACCTCTTGCTGTGTCATTGCAAGTCTTCAGATTGGCTTTTGTGCCTCGTTGTTTGCCTCTGCTGCTCGTTTGTGTCGAGGTATTTTTAGGACATTGAGCTGACTTTGTGTCTCCTCCTGAATCCCTAATGGATCAGATGAAACAGCGGGGCACATTTGGATAGTTGACGACTGAAAAAAATATTGCTTTGAAGATTGCCCGGGAGAGAGAGTGTGTGTGTGTGTGTGTGTGTGTCTTGCAGATGTCTGGATCAGACCATGAGTGTGTTCATTAGCATGTGAGTGTGTGTTTGTTTATCTCTGTTCTAGTTTTAACGTGGACTCTTTCTCCGTGGGGAGATTCTGCTTTGATGTGTGGTGGGCAATGCTGAGCTGGATTTACCCAGAGAGTCAGCATCCTTGACAGCACACACACACACACACACACACACACACACACAGGCTGTTTTTCAGGACTTCAGAGGACATTACATTGACTTAACACCTAAGCCTCAAAATGCAAAATGTCCGTCTGGACTTTTTTTGCTTATTGTTCCCACCAAAGGGCCAGAAAATATCCTGTGAGTAAATGCTTTTGCCCATTTTTCCAGAATAACTGTCACTATCTTGCATTATTTACAATTTACTGCATGTTAAAGTAGTGTATTAACAATTTAAAATGATGTGCTTTCAGAAACCGTTTTTTCCTGTAGCACAAACCGGCCGCGTGATTACGGTAACGCAAAGTACGCTTGCGCAAACGTGTCGTCTGCGATACGCTCTGTGTTAAGGGGTTGAATTAATTTCCTGGAGACTCACTCTAACGTTGACCATAACTACTACAGGCCTAACCCCAACCTTAACCTCATCCTAATCTTAAAATGTAATCATTTACGTTACGAGAGCTTGATTTTTGTCTCCATGAGGAAGACAATTCCCCATAATGTGACTGTGTAGAAGACTGGAAACACACACACACACACACACACACACTCATGCTGCTGCTGCTACTCGCCTCTGTTTTGTTTGTAATTCATCACTGTCTCTGTAAATCAATAATGTGCATGAGCTTATTTATGTGTGCACACACCACACCTACACTTCTATATTACTGTGCTACTCAATTCATGTGCTAATCGGTTTCTTGACGATTAAAGAAATAGTATAAAATCAAAATGGTATGAACATATTTACAGATTTCCATTAACGGCTTTCCTCATATCCTCTGCTGTACTTTGTTGTGCTTTGCTAACGCACCTTTTAAAGGTAGTAACACACCAATTTAAACACGGATACACAGAGAAGTTGCCTCCGTACAAAACAATGTTATAATTGAGACAAAAAGAAAACAATATAAACACCATAAGAAATAACAAGGACGTCTTTATAAATTAGGTTTGAAGATGAAGTGGTAACAGCTGCCCGACGACTCAAAAAACTTAAAATAAAATGAAGCGCCGCATTATATTCACACAGATTTCTGTGAGTAAATAAACGACGATGTGAAAACATTGTTGACACATGGAAAAGGTGTGATTTAAGTCAGCGTCAGGTTATTTTGGCTGACATTCAGCACCCACATGGCTCATAATATGCATCTGACTGCCAACAGTGACGTCATTGTCTCTGTTTGTGCTGGTCCACAGGACGGTTTCACTCCCCTTGCCGTGGCGTTGCAGCAGGGCCATGACCAGGTGGTCTCCCTTCTACTGGAAAACGACACCAAGGGGAAGGTCCGCCTCCCGGCGCTGCACATTGCCGCGCGAAAGGATGACACCAAAGCCGCTGCCCTCCTCCTGCAGAACGACCACAACGCAGATGTGGAGTCCAAGGTACGGTCGCGGTGTGACGGGCGGGACTGCAGATCCCATCTGTGTGCAAGCATGTGTAGAAGATGTTGTTAATGTCAAAGGAAAGAAGACGGAGTTGTCTTTGTGAGGTGGAAACGATAGTAAAAGAACAAAAAGGACATGGAGAGTCTCAGTCCTTCTTGCAGTTGTATGGACCTCTGAGTGGTTGTCTTTTAGTTCTTGTCATTTTTCTCCTGCCATATTCATGCTCATCCTACAGCTTGGTGCCGCCATGGTGTTGTTGTTGTTATTATTGTTGTGGTGCACTAACCACCCCATTCTCTCCTCCTCCTCCTCCTCCTCCTCCTGTTCTCTCTATTTGTTTACCCTTCCACTCCCCTCTTTCCCTTCTAGATGATGGTGAATAGAACAACCGAGGTACATGTCTTCTCTTCTCTTCTCTCTTCTCTTCTCTTCTCTTCTCTTCTCTCTCCTCTCTCCTCTCTCCTCCTCCTCTCCTCTCCTCTCTCCCTCTCCTCTCCTCTCCTCCTCTCCCTCTCCTCTCCTCTCTCCTCTCCTCTCCTCTCCTCTCCTCTGTTCACTCATGGTCACCACTGCAAAGCCTTCTGTCTGCTGGCATGAATCCTTAATGCTGGCATGAATGCTTTTGCTGCTCACCGTGCTTCACCCTTGTATACCTGTTCCCAGAGCCTGCATCATGTTTTGACGTTGCTCTGTGAATACACAGCAGTTTGCTGCTCTGGGGCAGAAATATAATGAACAGCAGTAGACTTTCATTTACATTAAGAACTCCTAAAGCCTTGGAAACCATTTCCCGTTCAATAATAAATATCTAAATGGGATTATTTTGACAGATCATATGTTTTACATCATTATTCTCATTTTCATTAAAAAAAAAACATTTCAAATGATCACTGTGTGATATTTATGCTGTTAAATTAAAACAATTCTCCAACTCTTATTTTGCTACTATCAGCACTTTCTGTAGATTTTACATTTAATCCAAAAAAAAAGTCTACGCACAGCGTTGAGCTGTATTTGAACATAAATCAGGAGAACAGAACTAACTCTGTCTAACTGCAAAAACACAATGTAGAGGACAAACACGTGATGTAATCATGGATTTCAAATGACTAAAAGTGCTGTTATTGCCAGGTCAAGTCTCAGTGTCTGTGGCTTTTTTTTTTTTTTTGCTTTTTTTAATCCTGACTTCCCTGTCTCCAGCCACGGCGGCAGCTCTCTGTAATGAGATCCTAATCGGATCAAAACAATGTTTAGGACATCTATCAACAAGAATCAGTTCTTGTGTTGCCTGCTCCTCTCGAGTGCCGGCTCTGTTGGAGTTTAACCGTATTTCAGTCATGCAGGAGATAGAATTTATTTGCTGTAGCTTCATTTTAATGTGGCCGGAGCCTGTGATCACCACACTGAGACTCTCGTCAATGAGAACAACTTTAACTGAGCTGTTATTGGACTGAATTTGAACAAACGTTGTCTTGTGAACTCATGAACCTTCCTGCTTTTATTTAAACAAAAGAAAAATGCAACCTATATTTACAAATTGCTCACACCTCTCAGACCTTACAGTGCACCATCATCATAGGGTTTTATGTTAAACTGCAAGTTGATTTCCTCTTCAAAGCTGTCAAATAAAGCGAGCTTTTAACTTGCACTGATGCACACTCACCTGCATGTGTGTTCTCGACTTTATTTTTGTCCTGTCACATGAAATCGTGTCACCACACTGAGACATTTTATTGGACAGCCAAATGAGTAAAGTGTGCATGGTTTTCATTTGACAGGAGGTTATTGTGCTCTTATGTTTACTTTCTATTTTGATGTATCCACACCGAACCTAAACACTGAATAGTTGTGGTGCACTTGTACAAGAGAAAGAGAAATACACTGTGCTCATTCATGTTTTTATCTAAGCATGTTCAAGCTATTCTTTGTCCTGGTCGACTGCGCTCTGTTTATCCTGCTGCTGTATGTGATGCCCCATCATGCTTTGCTCACGACTCATGGCGAGGCATTGTTTACCTCCTTTTACCCGCTTGTTAAGAGATCCCCATTTTGCTTTTGACTTTTCCCTCGCAGAGTGGGTTCACTCCTCTTCACATTGCGGCTCACTACGGCAACATCAACGTTGCGACTCTGCTGCTGAACAGAGGGGCAGCCGTGGACTTCAAGGCAAGGGTAGGTACCAAAAAAATAAAAAACACTGGACTGTGTCTCACCAACAGGTATTGTGAGCGTATTCTGCGATTATTTTTTAAGTAATAAAAAATCTCTCTCTTTCTCTCTCCACAGAATGACATCACGCCGCTACATGTAGCCTCCAAACGCGGGAATAGCAACATGGTGCGACTGCTGCTGGAGAGGGGGGCCAAGATAGATGCACGGACCAAGGTTTCTCACACAAAAGATATCATTTTATTTAAACACTGATTTACTTTCATAAAGTGGCGGTATTGAACAGACAGATCAAGTGATCTCCTTTATAGGCATGGGACGATTATCCTCACCAAATTAATTGCGATTAACAGTATTATTGCAATGGCTGAAAAAGTGTGTTTTAATATTAGTGTAAAACATAATAAAGTATAATATAAGTAATCTAAGAAGCCCTCTGTCTGCTCTTGTGGTGGTCGGAAGCATTTTTTCTTTGTGAAATTCATAGATCATAGATGATGAATGAATGAATGAAGGAACCGAGGAAAGATGCAGCTCCCCACATTAAACACATTAAGAGTCACTCACGTGACATATTGATGTTTTTCTTCATTCACGATTAACACGATAATAGAAATTCAAAACGATTAACTCACTGTAAGTGCTTTTAATCCCGATAAGTGATAATATCATATATTATATCATATATTCTCACATCACATCAGTGTTTTTTTTTTTGTTTTTTTTTACATATTCCTTCAAATGAAATGAAATGAAAGTGAATATAAACTCAAGTCATCTTGTAACTTTGTGGCACTGCAGGACGGTCTGACCCCTCTCCACTGTGGAGCCAGGAGTGGTCATGAGCAGGTGGTGGAGATGCTGTTGGACAGAGGAGCTCCAATTATGTCAAAGACCAAGGTACAGCTTTCTACTTGTCGTCGGCCCCGTGTTGTGTCTTGTATCCTCTCTACTTTTCGCACAAGCCACGAGCCGTCGTTTGGTACATCAGCTTCTCCTGCGTTCTCCCTTCCAGAACGGTTTGTCTCCCCTTCACATGGCGACACAGGGCGACCACCTCAACTGTGTTCAGCTGCTGCTGCACCACGAGGTGCCCGTGGATGACGTAACCAACGATTACTTGACGGCGCTGCACGTCGCTGCCCATTGCGGACACTACAAGGTGGCAAAGGTCATCGTGGACAAGAAGGCCAACCCCAATGCCAAGGCACTGGTGAGGATATGTGTCCAGTGTGTGTTCAGTGATTAGTCATATTCATAGACGTGCTTGCATGTTGTAAGGGCTTATAATCCCACCGCTGCCAGAATCTTTTCTTTAGGGTAGCCTGTGGCCAAGTGGAGAGGGAACTTGGCTTGTATCCGGAAGGTCGCCGGTTCAAGTCCCCACCAGGTCGAAAGGGCTGGGGTACAGTGCTACTCAGTGTGGCAGCCCACTGCTCCTAATTCTAGGATGGGTGAAAATGCAGAGTATAATTTCTCTAAGGGGATTAATAAAGTTTCTAAAATTAAAAAAAACATATATTAAAACTATCCTTTTTTTGTTCTTTATGAGAGGGTGCAAACATCGATGACAAGAGAGGAGACTCATTAATAGGATCGTATTGTTTGTATTATACAGAATGTCTTTGTTTTGTTCCATTTGTCATAAATGATCATTTAATTATCAAATCAATTGCAACACAAAATGCATATGTATATTTACTTTGAGCCTCACAGTTGTGAGTTATGGAAATGTCAATTGCTGTTGGACGTGCCTTTAGACAAAAAAAAGGGATAGATAAATGTTGCTGTTTTTTTTCAAAGCTAAAGGATAAAAAAAAGCTGGAATTTCCACTGAGACTTACGTTGAAGCTGCCATGTGTTTTAAGATTGTGGCAGTTGAAGTGTTTAAATCAGGTCCTGATGATTTCATCTCCCAACCAACCTAGTCTGTTCATTTCCTGTCTCCCTCCTTTTTTTTTTTTCTTTTGCTTTTGCTGTTTACCTTTTTCTCTTTTGACGTATAAACATGGGAATCAGTGACAGAGCACGGGGACTGAATATGAAGGAAATTAATGGATAACCGTTAAAAAAAAAAAAAAAAGATGTATCCCGTGTCTTTGGCAATAAGACAGCCATCTCTGTTCTGTAATGGGAGAAGTCTGGGTGTGGTTAGAGCACTGGGACTTCATAGCCAGAGAGAATGGGAAGGGAAAAAAGGACATGGAGAGGAAAATGAAGTCATACGACTGAGCCAGAAACCTCAAAGTCAGAAGAGTAAGAGAGAGAAGGAGGGGGCAGAATCCATGAGCTGGCGAGACGCGAGTGAGTCGTAAAGAAAAGTATCTATTTCAGCACAGCATACTTTTTTTTATAGTCAATTATTTCCACACATGCTTGTCTGGTTTGCATAGTGAGGGCTTGAGAGCAAGAGTGAAAGGAAATAAGGAAGAGGAGGGGGATAAAAGAAAGAAGGTGCCCCCTCTTTTTTTTTTTACTGTATTTTCCATGTGGAGTTCCAGATCCAGGTCTTCTGCTAGTGGTGCAAGACGGACACACACTCACACACACTCCCACGCACAGTTTGTGGACTATTTTTTTATACTTTCCGATTTGTTTTCTGTGCTCTAGAATGGTTTCACTCCTCTGCACATTGCCTGTAAGAAGAACAGAGTGAAGGTGATGGAGCTACTTCTGAAGCACGGAGCATCTATACAGGCAGTCACTGAGGTATGTGTGTGTACGTCATTTAATTATGTTGTTTCTTTACTGTAATCACTTCTGGTGACAAAGACGCTGCCGTAAAGTGTCTTCGTGTACTCGGTGAACTTCCAGGAGCGTCACAGGAGTGGGAAAAGTTTTCTGTCCGTCTAGTTTTTCCTCTGGGTTACACTTGTAGTTAAACACAATGGTAGAAAGACAGGCTGTGGTTAATTACAGTTTTGCCATACTCCTACTGAACTTAAATCTTATTTTTGCAGCTGTTACTACAGTGGGAGCATTTTAAATAGCGCCCATAGAAGCAAACCCGATAAGTTTGTTATTGACTGTTAAAAGTCTAACTTTTCTTTCTTTCTTCATAGTGATAGGATGAATTCAGCCTTTTGGATAGTGGCTAGTTACATTTTTTAAATTGAATCTTTATATGTAGGATGGTGAATTGAAAGAGGTTGCCAGTAGCAATAAACCTGCAAAAATCACCTGGATCAGCTGCTCCCGTCCTGGTGACAGAAGCATGCAGCGGGTGTTGCAAATTATCTGCAGGGTTATCTTTAGATATAGATATATGTGTCTATATAGACCAAAGCCAACGATGTCTTCTGGAAACCTTTAAAATCAGCTCACAGACCTTCACACTCACAGAATTATTCCTCTGGTTCTCGTTCCGCAGTCTGGTCTGACTCCGATCCACGTGGCGGCGTTTATGGGACATGAAAACATCGTCCACCAGCTGATCAACCACGGTGCTTCACCGAACACGAGCAATGTGGTGAGTTTAGCGCTGAAAAGGGAATAGAGCAAACAAACAAAAAGCAGACTCGCACTTTAACTCTCTGATTTAGGAGCTACAGTCCCTGCTGCAGCGAGGTAACTCTAATATTGCATTAAAGGTGAAGGGGAAAAGAGAAGAGATATTGCATGTGTGTATAAGTAAACAGAGAAGGGGGAAGAGCACAGCGCAGTCAACTCTTAAACCCCAAGTATTTGGTCGCCTACGCCATGTCTGTGGCCAGGTTACCATAGAAACAGAGCATGATGTGACGTCATTATGGTAAGTTGGGTGTGTAGAGAAAGGGGGTTTCTCTCCCTCTCTCTCTCTCTGTGTCACTCTATAGGGATAAGAGGAAGTTTAAAGTCTTAATAAATAAGTATTAGCTGTTCCTTTTTTCTTTTTTAATCCGTGTGTGCATGTGTTCTGCAGAGGGGGGAGACGGCGCTCCACATGGCAGCGAGGGCAGGACAGTCTAACGTGGTTCGATATCTGATCCAGAATGGAGCTCAAGTGGACGCCAAGGCCAAGGTAGACCATTTGTTCCGTATTTAAAGGATAAAAGACGTGTTCCATATCAAACAGATAAGAAACCATGACAGAAAAATTATAGATTAGTCCACCAATGAAGATTGCACGATTGCTATGCGAGAAAATGAAATCCTCCTCTTGCTGTCAGACCCTTTTGGATGTTTCTGTCATTCATTACAATCCAACAGCGAATGGACACTTTTAATTGGTCGTCCGATTCACCGTGAGTCCTGTGTATCGTAGCAACGGAGACGCGGCGAGATGTGAAGGCGACAGGAGGATACTGCTCAGGACGATAACAATCTAATACAATTATTATACTGATTTTAAACTCATATTTGGTGGTACAGAAAGTTCCATACATAGAACTACTATTGTAAAACAATGCCACTGCATCTTTTACTCGACTGTGAAAGTGTGTCGTGTTTGTAATGTAATGTAATAAAGTATATCAGGTAAAGGGGAGGGGAGTTGGCAACCTTACAAAAGACCAACACACTGTTTAGTTAGTGGATATGTGCCATTGTTATCACTGAAATTCATTCATGTGTTTCCTCAATCTCTGGTAACACATCATGGTCATTTTATGTAATATATTCTGTAAAAAGCCACTGTACACCTGCTCAGCACCAGACACTGAACAATGTGCAGGATTTAGCAGCGAAAGGGACAGATTTTTCCCTCAGGAGTTGGTGGAGACCAACAACACAGGCAAGGGAGTAAATGCTGGACTTGTATTCATCCGTTTAAAAATGATGGGTTTTTTATTGTTGCCACCAGGATGACCAGACTCCTCTGCACATCTCAAGCCGTCTTGGCAAACAAGACATTGTCCACCAGCTTCTGTCCAACGGAGCGTGTCCAGATGCCACGACCAGCTCCGGATACACACCCTTACACTTGGCCGCCAGGGAGGGACACCGAGACGTGGCCACAGCACTGCTGGACCAAGGAGCGAGTCTGGGCATTACTACTAAGGTAAAAATCAAGCATAAATGCAAACAAAGCGTAGGTGAGTGAGAGGATCAAAGTGTCACCAGCTAATCATTCAAATCAAGTCAAGTCAATTTTATTTATACATTTAAACATCACAAACACAATTGTCTTTACAGTCTGTGTACACCCTCTATCCTTAGACCCTCCCATTGAGTGAGGAAAAACCTGGCAGATTACAAACAAAACAGCAAATTTACAACGAGTAGAAACATAAGAGACAGATGGTTAACCGCAACTGGTAATAATATTAATATCAATATAAGTATTATTGAGGATGTGTGGACACAAGGCCTCAGATGCACGTCCAGCCTAAGGAAGGGGAAACTTTGGTCACAGCTGAACAGTTTGGCAAACTGCAAAATGGAAAACGAAGCCCCGACCACCGTGGAAGTCTGGAAAAGGACAGACCACAAGAAAATGAATCCAGTAGAATTTAGAAGATTGCAGATTAAGTAATCAACGTGTTCATAACAGAAGGGAGGGGGCTTCTGGATCAAGAGAGAATCACATTATTCCACAGGGAGGGGGCACGATAGGAAAAAGCCCAGTCAGAGCTCAAGATGGAACGTCCTAATTTATGAGGTCAGATATTTACAATCTTTTAAATCAACAGAAGGACCTTAAAATCTGATCTCACCTGGACAGGGAGCCAATGAAGAGAAGCTAAGACCGGTGTGATGTGTTCAAATGTCTCACTTCTCGTCAGAATCCAGTGCTCGTATGGGAGAGACCGGACAACAGAACGTTACAATAATCAAGTCTCGATGGTACAATTCAATCGAGATTGCTTATAATTAATAAGTTGGCTGATACATTTCTCAAAACAAAGTGATTTGATGTGAAAGAAAGTTGAAATATTATGTTTTAAAAATGCAAAAACAACTCCTAAATGTAAAGGTTACTATGTGCATAATAACTGGATATCAGTAGGGAGGATGTATTGAGTTGTAGATGTGGTAAGTTCTGTCGCTCCACATTTAGCAAGGGTTAGTTTGATGGAAAAACTGAAATAAATGCTGTGATATTTCCAGCAAAGTCAAAGGGATTGGGAAACGCCAGTTACAGTTGACGCTCTGCCAATGGAAGAGTTGGGTCATCGCAATGCTGTAAGACCTAAAGGATTACTCCAGGAGTTATTTGTTCAGGAGGGGCTCAGTTTTCATTCACTCAGTACAGAACATTCATTTAAATGGCAGTGGAGCATTTTATTACCACAGATTATATCTTTCTTTTTTTTTGAGGAAAGTCCCTAAACCCTCACTATGGCGTTCTAGTTTTTGCATGACTGGATGGAGAAAAATAAAGGAACGGGGCACACGACATGGCTTAATGTATATTATATTTACTTTAGACAGGAATAAAAAAGATTCACTGACTTCATATTTTAATTATAACAAAAATTATTATTTTTAGGACAAAATGTTTGATTTTTGCTGCTGCATGACATCAAGACGAGTATACTGGGGTTTTTTCGGGGGAAATGGGTAAAATGTATTATATAAATAATATGTATGTATTTTAAATCCTTAAAATATTTAATATTACAACATAATTGTCAGTAAAATGATTAAAGGTTGGCTTGTTGGGAGTTAGACTGCTGTTTGTACTGACAAAAGTGTCAAACAATACTTGATTACTCTTTGTCTGTATATACTAACACTCAAGTGTATTTGTGTATCGTGTTTGTCCGTGGAGATCTTGGTAAAAATTGTAGCTCATAACTGCGTCTTCACAGGCTTATCACTGCCATATACTGTACGTAAAAGTCCATTGGCCTTGAACCAGAGGGGCCAGTCTGGATTCTGTCAAGTCAAATAACAACACTATTATTCACGTCTCTGTTTTGCGTACACAGATGTGGTCACACATTCAAGTCATGTTCAAACACACCGAGAGCTCTCTGGTTCTTCTGTGTTGCCTCACGGATGAAGAATGTACATGTCACACACAACACAACACAACACAACACGAGTCCTTGCTTCCACACCCTGCGTCCATATTGTGTTTCATCATTTCTAAATAATCGGTTCTTTATGTTGTCATGACACAAGACTGCATAATGACTCAGACACACGTGGTTCTGTAGAGCAGAAAATTGTGTAGGTGTTTTTTTGTAAATCAGATCATGTTTGAATGGAAAATTCTGTACATTAATTTTGTGTCTTCTGTTTTTGTGTGTCTCCAGAAGGGCTTCACTCCTCTGCACGTTGCAGCAAAGTACGGGAAGATCGAGGTCGCCAACCTGCTTCTGCAGAAGAACGCCCCGCCTGATGCTGCAGGGAAGGTAATGCATGTTAAATCAATAAGGAGAGAGACGGCTGTTCAGGGGCAGCAAAGACTGAGTGTGTGAGCTGCCGCATAAAGAACAGGAACGCCGTAAAAACTGTCCCTGTTTTCACGGCGTCATGTGTTTTTTGTTTTTTTTCATCATTACTTTGTAAAGCCACAGCTCTCACAGTGTTTATCTCCTCCACTGTCAATGCCCTGTATCACCGTCTAACAATGCCTGTGTGTGTGTGTTTACTGTATGTGTGCGTTCAGAGTGGACTAACTCCACTGCATGTGGCAGCACATTATGATAACCAGAAGGTGGCGCTGCTCCTGCTCAACCAGGGGGCCTCGCCACTTGCTGCTGCAAAGGTAAGAGTATAATAAGAGTGCTTTGCTGATGGAGGAAATATTTAATGTTCTTTAACGCACTGATGCACCAAAACCTCTCTCTCTCTCTGTCTCTCTCTCTGTCTCTCTCTCTGTCTGGCTCGGGGTGAAAGCACGCTGACCTAGTTTCAGTCTCCCACATGCAATTACACCATGTGCTCTATACTGGTGATTGGCTGGTCTAACAGCATCTATTCCGAAAGAGCTGCCAGGGCAATTATCAAAGCTCCAGTAGTTTGTTTTTTTTTCCTTGTGTTTTCTTGTTTCGGATAAACTAAAACTGTGAATCTGTATGCGGTTCAAATTTTGAATTACATCCACGTATGAATCTCCAAAATGTAACTCAGGTTTTCCTCACAAATCCTGTTATACTCCTATTCAAAGCCAGCAGATCTGCAGATGTAGACATTACAGTTGTGTTGAATGTTTTTCATATGTATGATCATATCACAGTGCAATTCCACTGAATGTTAAATTATCATTCATCCACTATCTACCCGCAGCAAATCCCCATAAAATAATGCACGTGTCATTGCGTTAAGATGTGCATAATTTTACTTTTATGAATTGAAGAATTACAGTTGCATCAAAAGGTCATCCGAGTTTTCTGCACTACTGTTAGTGAGTGACCGACATGAAACCTCTCCGCTTGTCTCTGTGCACCAGAACGGTTACACGCCGCTCCACATTGCGGCTAAGAAGAATCAGATGGAGATAACCACCACGCTGCTGGAGTACGGGGCCTCCACTCACACGGTAACGCGCCAGGGCATCACTCCTCTGCACCTCGCTGCGCAGGAAGGCAACGTGGACATAGTGACGCTGCTGTTGGCTCGAGATGCGCCGATCAACATCGGCAATAAGGTGCGAGACGTCGACGTTAGAAAACTCTGCTGCAAGTGTTTGCTTTTCTGTCACTTGTGATTTATCACCGCGTTGCACAAACTTGTTGCCTTGTTTTTGGCAAGATGTATTTTCTCTGCCTCTGTCTTTGTATTTAATTGTCTCTATGTGTTTAACACTCTCTCTCTCTCTCTCCCTGTCTGTGTCTCTATGTATTTTATTGTCTCCGTCTGTGTATTTAACTGCCTCTCTGTCTCCATCTGTATCCTCAGTCTGGTCTGACTCCACTCCATCTGGCAGCGCAGGAGGATAAAGTCAATGTTGCAGAGGTCTTAGTCAACCAAGGAGCTACTATAGACCCTGAGACCAAGGTAATTTTCTGCCGTCTTCTAGAATTCAGTTGTCAGGCAAACAAATCTCATATTTACTGGTCCCAGCTTGAGCAAGAAGTCAAAGCGAACAATGTGCTCCGGTCACTGAACTAATCTTTTAAATTAACTGATTCTTATGATTCAGTACATCAAAAACAACTGCTTTACAAGTCACAGTTTCATTCAGGCGTGTTGTGGTGACTCCGCCCACCAGCAATCGGTAGTGGAGACACGGCATAAGAATCTGTTTTATGTTGTTGTGAATTAAATATGTGTTTTTGGAGTCTTGGTCAAAGTAGACACCACCCAATGTTTGGACCACTTCCTATGCCTACATATATATTGTTGGTCTTTAAACCCTCATCTTTGGTGCACTAACGTCGTCGTCATATCAAACCTAAAATGCACTGATAACACATACATTTGGCTGATGTGGCGCATAAACCACCTGGATCGTTTCTTTGCTGAAAATTGTATTAAATTTTTTTTTTTTTTTTATCATCAGCTGGGATACGCTCCTCTTCATGTGGCCTGTCACTATGGAAACGCAAAGATGGTCAACTTCCTGCTGAAGAATCAGGCAAAGGTCAATGCCAAGACCAAGGTAATTATTAAGTGCAGAAGTGCCTTCTTCTGTTTTCAGTGTTTAAATTTGACGCAAAATCTTTGTGTGTGAGTTGGGTGCATCACAAATGTGTGTTGTTTTTTTGTTTTTTTACTTTTAACCTTTGTTTTTCTTGGCTTCCTCTGCAGAACGGTTACACTCCTCTGCATCAGGCTGCACAGCAGGGGCACACGCACATCATCAACCTGCTGCTACATCATGGAGCGTCGCCCAACGAGCTCACCACTGTAAGTGCGCGTGCACGCGGCCAGATTCTCCACTGCAATGTACTATTCACACCGGATGCATCCAATTCAGCTTTCTTATAATACTGTTCTTCTGTATTTCAAGAATGGGAACAGTGCCCTGTCCATTGCCAGGAGGCTTGGTTACATCTCTGTCGTGGACACGCTCAAAGTGGTCACAGAGGAAACCCTGACGACTCAGGTGCATCTATGCTTCTGCAGAAATCAATACATTTACATTACACGCTCTAGTATGACGGGAACAGTTGGTTTAATTATGTGTTTTTGGCAAGTTATAAATATGTAGATGCATAAAATCTACGGACAATATCCGAACATTTCCATTGTTTAGTTTTTGTTAAGGTTAAGGATGGATCTTAGTTCACTCTAATGCAATGTATATTCAGAAATAACATTTTAGACAATAAATAACCACTTCCTTGAACCAAATAGCGTTTGTGTGTGTGTGTGTCTGATGTGCCGTTTGTGACGTAAAGTGTATCTCTGTTTAACAGACTGTGACAGAGAAGCACAAGATTAATGTTCCCGAGACCATGAACGAGGTGTTGGACATGTCCGATGATGAAGGTGAGGTTTCCCGTCATGGTTAAATCAAAGTTTGAATCTGTGTCCCCTTAAATCCGTTGAACAGCTCTGCTCGTCAAACAATTGTGGTGATGTCAAAGGTTGCCGTTCACACAGTGTTTGTCTCCTCATTGTCAAATGTTTGCCTTTATTGTCAAGGAAATTTTGTTGCTGCTAAATAACTCTTTTTTTTTTTAATCATAGCGTCTTAAGTTTGATTCAGAATTAAGAGTGTCACAGTAATGTAAAGGCACACTTTTGAACGTATGTCATTCATATTGTTTTCAATTCTTTCTTTGCCTTCGAGTTTTGTTATGATATGATTTTCCATTTATTTTGGTTTGATTTTCTTTCCTCTAACCCTCTCCTCCATCCCAATCACACAGTCCGTAAAGCCAATGTCCCCGAAATGATCACTGAGGACTATTTATCTGATGTGGAAGAAGGTATTTTTCATCTTTCTTCATTGTTTGGTTCATTTTTTTTTTCCCCCCCTCACTTCTTTAAAAACTCTCTGCATGTCCTGCAATCCTTTGTTCTCTTTCGCCAGGTTCTTTCTTTATTTTTGTATTAGTGGTGTCAAGATAGTGTGTTTAAATGAACATATTTAAGTAGAGTGGCTTCTTGTAAATTGTAGCCATTGCTCCTTTTCTTCTAATTTCTTTTGAGTGTGTCACAAATGTAGTGTGTGCGATACTCTATACTGTACTCCAGTACTTTCTGTTGCTGCATCCCCCCTTTGACTCTCTCATGCTGAGCTGCCGTGAAGCCTCCAGTATTTTCATGCATCCAATTGCAGGGGGATATGTCTTTTTTTATGGGTTGCCATGCCAACTGTCTGCATATGGCATTGTGGTGGAGCGTGTAACAGATTTCTTTTCACACCATGGAGGGTAGACTGCACACACGCACACTCGATCCTTTGTCTACGGAGGCTTGTCGATGATGCAGCCTTTGTCGTCTCACACATTTTGGCCAAAACAAACATGGTGTCAGCTGCTGGGTCTGTGTGTCTCTGTGTGTGTGTGTGTGTGTGTGTGTGTGTGTGGTTTCCCTAGTACACTGCAGACTGAGGAATGGAGGAAACTGATTTTTCACCAGTTTTTTGATCAGTGGTTTGCCTGATTCTAGGTTTTGCTTGGCTCATTTTGGATCTACAGTGCTACACGGTCAGAGTTGGTAAATAACGGTAGTCTTCCAGTTTTAGTTGGTCACGTGTCACAGTTTTTAGAGCCGCTAAATGTCAGTAGCCTGCAGTAATCCGTGCGTCCTCATCACAATCAAAACAGTTTATATTTGTGAAAGTGTTACGGATAAACGCGGATCACGTGGCGAACAGGTGCGCCATTATTTATTCATGTCGGAGACAACCTCTGCTGATGTGTTCCAGGTGTGTGTCATAAAGTGTTAACCAGCGTTGGGCAATAGAACAGACAGGCACACATCTTATTTCAGAAGGTTTTACATGAAGATACGGGTGAAATGTGAAGGTAGTGAAATATAAGAGAGAGAATAGCAGAGGGCCCAGAACAGAGCCAAGTGTTGCACCATATTTTACATCACTCAAATCATTACAAAGGACCCAAATTACAAAAGGGTTTGGCCAGAGATGCTCTGAATTGATCGTAGCTCGCCTATATCTTCAGCATGTACAGTTTCGGGTGACTTAAAAGCGTATTGAAAATATATGTAAATAAAAAAACATACAATATGAAGTAAGATGAAGAGATAAGTCTAATAGGTCACTAATAACTATATTAAAAAAAATCCTAAGGATAAGGACCAAATTGTAAGTGAAATAAAAGGTGTTTTCTGCTTTGTTTAAACAGAGATGGATGTTGGAAATATCTGCGTCAGCTATTCCTGTAAGTGATGGATAAAAGTGTGATTTCACCTAAACTCCAATAACCAGTGTGAGGTGGTGCAGCCGAACTGATGGAACTTAACTTTGTGCACATGGTTTTTTGCTGCTGCCGCTTTCACTTGTTTGTGTATGTGCATGTTTGCTATCACTCTGGAGCTGTGTGTGTGTGTGTGTGTGTGTGTGTGTGTGTGTGTAGAGCCCGAGTTGTGGGCCCATCTTTAATTTCTCGTCCAAAAATACACCCACAGGCTCACATACCGGCCGAGTAACAGCAGTGAACATCTCCAGTGACATGCACTGGTCCAATGATCGTAATGTGGACATCCACAAACCCTGTGTGGAGCCTTTGGATAAACAGTGGCGGCTGTGTTGTAAAGTTGATAAATATTTTGTCAGCATGGAAATCTAAATCCTGGGTTAGTGTATGTATTTATGATTCGGTGACATCTTTGCAAATGTTTGAGTAGCTTTCTGTGTGCTCTGATAATTGATCTGGTGAGAAGATCCAAAATCTGTCATGTGTTTAAATGCTTGGCTGTCCGTGCCCATCTCAGGTTTCTAAATTCATTTTCTAAATTTAAAAGGGAAGCAGCAGTATTGAGAAGAAGGCAGCGTGGTTATTTGTTGAATGAAAACTGATCAACATGCGGCAGGGAGTCTCATTTTCATGTGATTCATGATGTGTTCGACTTAATTCTGACACATTAGGGTGAGATTTAAAAACTTGGTTTGAAAGACGCACGTTTAACTTGGCAAAATCAAGATGTTTGAAGGATCAGAATTATGTTTTTTTTCTTATAAATATAGATCCTGCAAAGCACATGCACATGTGCTATCTACTTAGCACAGGTGACAAGCAGGGTTTCGTGCATGTTGACTTATGGAGTCAGCTGCAGGGCGGGGTGGAAAAAACAAAGATCGAGGAGGACAAAGTTATGTGTGCACACTTTGAAAGTAAACAATATTTAGTAGATGGGCTGAGAGGGGGAGTTACATGAAATTGAGGAGGAGTTGGTTAGGCTATACACAGTCAGTGTGCTCTACTGTATACTCTTGTGCAACAGACACTACAGAGGTAGACGTTTGGACAACTTGGTCCGAGTCACACACCCACTTACTATTTCTGTCCTCCAGTGGGATGTAGGTGTCTATTCCACACACACACACACACACACACAGTGTATAATCCTCGAGCAGGCTGGGTAGGCGGGAGAAAGCTGATCTGTTTGTGTGAGTGCTGTGAGTGAGTGAGAGGGAGAGAGAGAGAGAGAGAGAGAGAGAGATAGGCAGTGTATGTAGGAGAGAGAGAGCGCGACAAAGAGCTGAAGGGGAGGTTACAAGTCATAGAAAAGTTAGTTCAGGGTGAAATCCTGCAAACTTGAAGGCCAGCTGAATGAAGTGCTTTAAAGCAGGAGGTGAGTTGTGTTCAGGCGCTCGGGGGGGTTGCTTTTTCGTGAAACCTTCAGTGAGGAGGAATCCTGGAGAATCGACTGGAATGTCGCCAGATGGGGTCTGTAAAGTGTGTGTTTGAGAGAGGGAAAGTTTTAGGGGGGAGGGGTGCTGGTGCAGCAGCAGGGGGCGAGGGGACAGGGAGGGATGGGGTGCTGATGGGATCTCCGGTGCTTTGTGGCTGCTGGAATGCCTTTTCTTTCCCTTCGTCTCTCCGCCTGCATGCACTTGCTCCCCTCTCCCCTATTTAACTCCTCCTCCCCGTCTCTCTTTCAACTCTGCGGTCACTGGTTCATCAGTAGGGTAGGACCTACAGTACATCTGAGGGAAATAACATGCTGCCGATTATGCTCCCGATAGGCCTGTAATGTATGTTTTAACTTGTGTGATTTGATGTGATGATGTTGTTTTTAATTCACCTTAACTGTGGTTTGTAAAAACTGCTCAAAAAGTTACATTCTTAAACTGGTGTTACTACTTTTGCAAACGTACCCGACATAGAAAGTCTGTGACAGTAGCTCTATTTGTAGTATGACTGTGGACATGTATGGGGGACAGGGACAACAAGCTTTTAAGTGACAGCGAGACTTTTGTTTGTGTGTGTGTGACTGAAAAGCAGCCTCTGGGCTCAAGCTGCATTGATCTGTCGGTGGAAAAGAGCGGCTCTGTAATGACCTGCATGGACGACACACTTGTACACAATGCCGTGAAGTGTAATCTCAGAGAAAGCAGGATGTGTGTTCTTGTAGCAAACCTGGACAGCAGTTACTGAGAGAGAGAGAGAGTGAGGAATCATTCACTGTTTGAAAGCTGACAAAAACGAGCCCTTTGCTCCGTGTGTTTCAAACCCACCAGGTGATGATGCCATGACGGGCAACACGGACAAATATCTGGCCCCCCAGGACCTGCGGGAGCTGGGGGACGACTCGCTCCCTCAGGAGGGCTACATGGGCTTCAGCGTGGGTGCGCGGTCACAGAGGTGAGACACACAGTGACACACAACCCAGTCCATAAATCAGTGTGATGACTTTTAACTCTAACTAATAATAATGACAGTATGCTGCAGCTGACATGAAAAGTCCTGTCAGATGTGGAAAGTGAATGTGACTGACAGTCGAACATCATCTACAACCACATCACAGGGTAAAAATGTGCACTGTGGTCTTTTTTAAAAGCTTTAAGATAATGCTATCTTGATAATATCATATAGAGTTTAACCATTAACCACTGTCATTGTTACACATATGAACTAGCGACCAGAAAGGCTTTTGAAAGGTTGTGATTTAACTCCTTCTCTGGACTTCAGCCACAGTTTTTAAGCAGTTTGTGTGTAAAGTATTGGAACATTCTGCATCAGTTACACCTAAAGACACCGTATTTCTAACCCTTCACTGGTGGGAGGTCATAGTTCTTTGCCGTTGAACCCTTTGCTTGCCCTATAGAATATTGACACTTGTGCAACACACTGACGAAGGGGAGGGCTTATTGAATATCTGAGCAGTGACACGCATGGACACTGAGTCACAGGAAATTAGAAACATGTTCGATTGCACGGCCTTGAGCGGTGGGTTAGGTCAACACACGCTGTTTGAGTGAGAGGGAATGTGTGAATGTGTGTGGGGAGCAGTTAGCCCTGAGCATAGAATTGGTCTAACAAATGTGTGGTCCTCGGGGAACGGGCTTCAAATTATTTCCAGCTCGCGTGATTCAGGAAGGGAATATGAAAAGCTCAATAGCCATCTCTAAGATCTATTTTTTAAGTTTAAATATTAACTTTCAAATTTCTTATTGTCATTAAAACATCTTTATGATATTTCAAAACACGATAAAGTTAAGAATTGGGAGCAGCCCAGCATCCCTTAGTTTGTAAGGGAAACAGAACTATAGTATCCAGGGACCTCAGCTGCAATGATGTCAGAAAAAGATGTGCTGCAAACTCAGATAATGGACGCTGAACTAATCTCATGTTGATTTCAAATGTTATCTTGATTTTAGTAGTAGTTTTGAGGCTCTGTGATCAAAATGCTGTGTGATTTTTGTTAAAGATGGGTTAAATGAAAAAAAAGGGTGGGTTTATTTCAGTACTTTTGAAGTTTGAAATCCCCTTAATGTTACCAACTTGGTAATATCTATGCATAAGACAAAGGAGACACAGAGGACCTATAATAAATTGTTGCAATCGGTACAAGTAAAGTATTTATGTGGAAATTGTAAGATTAAGTTGATGATTCAATTCTAAATAATAATCCTTACAGTTTAAGTCGGGCAGTTGGCAGCATCTGCCTTCGCTCTCCCAGCCCGCGTCTCTCCGTGCTTTTCTCGATCCACTCCTCACAATATTTTATTCTCTCCTCATGTCCCTTCTTAATGTTAGTCCCAAAGTCAGGTAAGGCTGAAGGCATGATGAAGCCTTCCCACCACCTACTCACCCACCTCACACCTCCCCCCCCCTCCCCTCCTCCTGCCTTAACCTGTAGACCCCAGTCATGACTCTGTGGTCCCACATAATACATTATTTACTGTGTATGTTTGACTACTAACTGGATTACTTTGAGCTGGTTGGTCATGTTTTCTTTAACACTGTTTTGTGTTGACATCAGGCACACTGTGTGGTGTACTGTCGGTTCACTCGTGTGATCTTTCTCCAGCTTTTTGCATTAAGTTGCAAAAAAGAAAAAAAAAAGCGGATCTGGGTTTTGTTTTTTGTATTTTTTCACATGGAGAAAATATTCTGCTGTGTTTGCTTTTTGTTGGTGTTTGACTGTGGTGACTGTGGTGTCATTTATGCCTGGGTCTTTGTGGGTTTGCCACAAAGGTAGAGCTTTGCATCATTTTTGGTTTCGGTGTGGAATTTTCTTTTTTATCAAGCTTCCAGGGACCTGAACTGACATCTGCAGGCAATAGGGGTGATATGTCTTAAATATATTAACGTCCACATGTTTGAGAAGTAATCTTATGATTGCTTATGATTTAATAAAACACTGTTGGAAAAGAAATGAAAAGCTCATCAGACGATTGGATGGCATTTTATGTTTTGCCAACAAACAAAATCATTTGGAAATGAAATTGGCTGAGCTTACACTGTACACTTAAAATAACAACACACGGTTACAGTTAAAGCTGGGAAAGTTGAATACCAATCTCCAATTGGCCTGTTAACCAAGCTCTAAATTATACGATTCATCTCAGACCCCAAAGGTCCAAAAAATTAGCGTTGTTGTCTAACTGTGCAATAAAACACACATTTATTATGTTTTCAGCTTAACCTTTAAACTGGCAACAACAAAAAGTAGACTTAGACTGTGGAAGAGGAAAATGAGCACAGATGAATGGGTTCCCTCGTGTGTTTTACCTGTGCAGAGCTGTAGCTGTGGATGATGTTGCAGGGCAAACATTCATCACATGTCATTGCTGAGGAATGCAGTTTATTTGCCTCATAAATGCCCTCCTCGCAAACATCACGGCGTTCAGCCTTCAGACAGAAACGTTTCCGTTTTTTTTTCTCCTTTTCTCCTTTTCAACGTGCACTAATTGACGAGATAAGGTCACATCGGCAAAAGTATTTGCTAGTCATATCATCATGTCAGCGGATATGAGCTTCCTGTCCATTGCCCATCATGCAGTGATCTGCCGAACATTCATAAGCTTCTCTGTTTCACCCAGGCGTTCAATCTGTGTGCTGTTTGGTGTGAATGGTCCATTTTAAGAGGTGGAAAAAAGCCGTAGATGTATGATTGTTGTATATTGTTTATAAACAATTGCACTAGATTCCCAAATCAAGGGGTATTGATTGAAACATTGATTGATTTCTGACGTATTATTACCCTGTGGTTGTTGTTGTCCTTGGTGGCATACAGTCAGGTTCCTGGAAGCTGCATGCATTTAATGTGTTTATGTTTGTTTTTGTTTGTTTTTTTTGTTTTCCCCTTGTTCACTTTCATTTCCCGTTACACCCACGACCCCTTTCCAACTCCTCCTCACCTCCTGTTTCCATCATTGTGACTGTTGTCTTGGTGTAATCCCTGACCGCTACGGCAACCGCACACCAAGCCTCCGTTCCTTCAGTTCCGATAGGTCCAACACGCTGAACCGCAGCTCCTTCACCCGGGACAGCATGATGATAGAGGAGATGCTGGCACCCAATAAGGAGATGGTATGTACACCGGCTGGATGTAAAGCTATTTAAAGGTGCATGTGCTTTCTCTCTATGTCTGTAATACTCTCCTTTTTTTTGCAAGTTAGTCATGTGCAGGTCATTCACTTCACAAGAAAAGACACAGCTCAGTCTAAACATGAAACAATCTTCCTTAGTGTTGGTGCTCGGTGAAAAGTCAGGCTGTTCCCTGAAAGAGGAAATGAGATTAGTGGTCGATGCTGCTGTACAAACGGGATTAATCCAGTGGCCGACCTTACTTTTTTCAGGATGCCACAGAACTTAAAGTAAAGTCATAATTCAGGTTATAATTGTATGTTATTGACCTTGTAAATCAGACTTGCAACAAAAATGTCCATCATAAATTTCCATATATTTGTTTTATCTATAAACAGCAGAATTATATTTATGAGCTGTGTTAATAAGCTTCCAAAATACCATTGTTGATTAGACAAAACAAGACCCTTTTCAAAGCCATTCACATGCATTTGTCATTGTTTCCCAATGTTTTAAATAATAATTATAAAAAGTCCTATTTGAATATGTCAGTGTGACATAATCTGGAGACTAGCTCAACAAAAGCACTGTCAAAATCCTGATTTGTGGCCTTTAAATCTAATCCCTCTCCTCCTATTATGCAACTCAATAGTGTCTTCCATCACAATCTCCCTATGTGGCAAATGCCTTTTGTTTGAAGCTTTCTGCCTCCCCTGAGATGTTAGATGTTTGTTGTTTTCTCCATTCTCAAACCATGATGATCAGACTGAAGAGTGTTCCCGCAGAATCACAGTGGACTTCATACAAGTGTTTTTTCACGGGAAGTAACAGTAACGGCGACGAGTAAACTGAGCCTCATTTGTAAAATCAGTAGAGTGAAACGTCCAAGGTGCAAATAGACCGAATACAGTTGGGACGCTCTAGTGTGCGTGCCATTTTTTGCACAAATAAAAGACAAGTTAGACTTTTCTATTGTTTGCGGATGTAGCGTCTGTTAAATAACGGCTCGTCTCCTCTCATGCTGCTCCAGATGCTTTGTAAGGAAAGGTCTTTCATTGTAGAGCAGCACAACAAGGTACTTTTTGAAGTCATGTCGCTCTCCTGTCACTGCATGTCAGACGATGCCTTTATGTAGTATAATATTCTTTTTTTTGGTTCTGTTCAAATAAATCAGCTCCTATCAGAGCATGTTACACATTTATGTTAGTATTTTTATGTGGTGGTCTGATTTTGGTTCATGATTTCCTTTCCATCTTTTGAGTTACTTTCCTTTTGAAAATGTCATTTTGAAATGCATGCTGTCATAGCTTGTAAATTCTGTTTTTTTAAATTGTTTTATACTTTTGATGACAGCTGGTGCAGTGTCCCCCGTGTAGGATTCACTTAATGATTCAAACCATAAATCTTGCAAGTCATGGCTAGTTCTAATGCCCACCTTCCCTCCCCATAGGAGGTGGGACCTGAAGTGAGCCAGACTGGAGCTAAAAAATACTAAATTATTCAGTTTTCTTCATCCACATTCATTTTGGATGTGACGCCAGTCTCTGCTAGAATTAAATTATAGAAGGTTGAATTGCTTTAGATCACATTTTCATGGGACACTGATATTATAACTTGGGGTTTTATCATTTTGTCACACATTTTATACATCATTTTTTTCCCCACCTTCTCAAAGCATTCGTGCATTTACCTCGTGATGTGCGACGACCTTGTCTTCCCCTCCGCAGCATTTGACGGTGGCTAAGGACTTTGACACTGACTCTTTGAGGAGATACAGCTGGACGGGAGATGCACTGGATAATGTCAACCTTGTCTCCTCACCAATACACTCTGGGTGAGCACGTTTGAAAGGATGAATGGGAAAAGAGCATTCAGCTTTCAGAGAGAAAGGAAGGAAGGAGGGAGGATACAAGACAAGTGCTTGTGTTTGTCTCCACCCACCCGTTCTATATTCTCTGTCTGTCATCCTTACAAGTTCTCTCTGTCTTATTTTGTTTCCCCTTTTCCCTTTACCCTCTCTGATGAAATTGTAAGCTCCCATTGTTTATATATTAGAAGCAGAGGTCAACACAAACTGTACTTTGCAAAGGTCTTGGATACTAAAAGTAGCAGAAGTAACAACAAGCAGAC
The DNA here is from genome assembly GCF_019176455.1 of Solea senegalensis. Lineage (NCBI taxonomy): Eukaryota > Metazoa > Chordata > Actinopteri > Pleuronectiformes > Soleidae > Solea > Solea senegalensis. The sequence continues at coordinate 8,142,226 of NC_058041.1, forward strand.
AAGACCTGAATTGAATCAGGATTTGATGCAACTGTATTTTGCCTGAAAACATCACTTGTTTTCCTCCGCACACTTTTTTTTAGGGACTTTTCAGATTAGTCATCTTGCAGAATCTGCTACAGTTTCCTGTCCTCTGTCTCTCTGCCGAGGGGAAGTGTCACGGATAAGAGGAGAAACATCTGAAATGCGACCAAAACCCTTTGCACGGCACTGTGTGTTATTAGGAACTCTCCAAGGCCATTGTTAGAGAACGAGAAAGTTCTCAACAAAATCTGAGCAGTCAGTCCTTTTTTAAATTTGTCCAAAAACCTCAGTTAAAAACATTCCATATGTGATGCTAAGCTAAATGTAATAGTATCCTAGTACATAGTATAGTTGTAGTGTGCAAAACTAACAGTGGTGTCAATCCCCTCATGCAAATAAGCTTTGTTTTTAAAACAAATATCAAACTAATACTTGACTGGACTCGTTGGTAGTCTCCACAGTTCTCAGTGGTATTTTTATTGACAAAAACCTGATTTTGACGTGTCACTTCTGCGTTGCTTTGTCATTCCATCTTGCAGTTTTTCCTCTCCGCTCCCGCAGTACGACAGCAGGTGACTGACTGTGATTGGTTGCCCTGTCTATCACCACCGCTTCCTTGTCTTATGGTGACATCACACCCTTCCCCCCTCCCCCGTGTTCACTCATAACATCGACGTTTGTTCCCCTCACACACGACCGGTGTTGTTATTTCTGGCCTTTTTTTTTGTGAGACTTGAACGTAACAAACTCAATTCGATTGCACTTGGTCGTGATTTGGAGTGACATGGACTTGTGCTTCAGTTACAGCTGGACCTGGAGTTTGTTTGTCACATTTTCCAGATGTTGCTGAAACAGATAAAAACAATCATCAGCTGCCAGCGAAATAGAGCCCACACAACACACAATAAAAGTGTCCGTTTGTGTGCTTGACGGTCAGCATTTACATACTAACCAACATGACATCAGAGTTACCAGATCGCATGGTGTGAATCTGTGTGTGTTTGAGATATGTGGTAGTTATTTATTTCTTTATTTATCGTCTGTACGTTTCAAATGAGCTACACACAGATTTACATTACCTTCTGGTACAATTCAGACACACTGGAGGCTCATGTGTTGGCATCTTGACTTTAAATCATGCACCATCCTCAAAACAGAGCATTATGTGAAATATTTGTATAATACTAGGTTATACTGAAGCATGGAAGAATATTTGCATAAGAATATAATTTTTTGGGGGGAAAATTATGTACATCTACTTGACAGAGTTGGTGTTTTTTGTTTTTTCCTTGCTGTGCCACCGCAGTCAAAGCCAACACAGAAAACTCCTGACATATCTGTTCTCTCTTCTTTTTTTCTTTTTTTTTTTTTGCTCACACTCACTCTGTGTGTGTTTTGAAGATCATAGCATGGGAAGCACCTCGACTAAACCTCCTCTCTCCTCATCAGTGTACTGCTGTTAAACTAATACAAATGAATATTTGACTTCTTGTTCCTTCCCTCTCTCCCTCTGTGTGGTTATCTCATATTTTCCCTCATTTATCTCATCACGCGCTCTGCTTCTCTCTCATTTCTGTCACTCTCTGTCCTCTTCTCCTCCTTTTTTCTTTTCTTCTTTTGTGCACTCCATTAGGTTCCTGGTCAGCTTCATGGTCGACGCCAGGGGCGGCTCCATGCGGGGAAGTCGCCACAACGGCATGCGCATCATCATCCCACCGAGGAAGTGCACGGCACCCACCAGGATCACCTGTCGCCTGGTCAAGAGGCACAAGCTAGCATCGCCTCCTCCGATGGTGGAAGGAGAGGGCCTGGCCAGCCGACTGGTGGAGGTCGGTCCTGCAGGAGCTCAGTTCCTCGGGTGAGACTTTAAGTTTAAAACCTCACTTAAATGGTGTCGCAGCGTTTTTGGGTGCTCTTCTTCTGGGTGACATCTCCTTCGTTCTGCTTCGTGCCATCTTCATTTCTAGCCATTTATCTTTTCGACTGGAAAGTGTGTGTGTGTGTGCGCATGTTGCGGGGGGTGATACATGCAGTTTAATGTGAAGTATAATCGTTACCATGTGCTCACCCTTAAGCGAGTTGTCCAGCTGTGTTTCAGTCCTGCACCATCCGATGTAAACATTGTTTGAATGTGGATTGTAAACATTTACCATTTACATGAATCATAATTAAATGGTTGCACTCCAAGGTGTCAAATTGAATAATTTAGTGTCTAAAAGGTTGGAAGATTTGGTCATTCCCAATGAGTCACAGTTTCCAAAGAAATTCAGCAGATGCTCTTCTGAGAAATGTTATTTGATGTTGTGTTTGCATGAATGATTCTGGGGCTGATTTAGGACGAAAAACATCATCATTAAAGTCGTCTGGTTACACTGTGCTGTTACAAATAATACACCCACTCCTCTTATCCAATGCCATTTTCTGATGAAGCTGCCTGTAAGTGAGTAGTCATTACTGATGTTACTGATGATAGAACGTAGAGGAAGTGGCAGAAATCATCTTATTACTGATGAAAACCAGAACTCAGAGGTGTGTGCTTTAACTGACTTTGCGAGTGTGTGTGTGTGTTCTGTGTGTATGTGTGTTTCATTATTTTGCGGACACAGTAAACTGCATCTTCCCAGAAAGCTGCCAGCCCTTAATGAAGGCGAGAGCCTGGTTAGTCCAGTACTACAGCTGGGACCCAGAGGAACTAGATTTGTTGGGTAGGAACCTAAACATAGCACCCCAACCACTCACCCACCCCCACTCTGACTCCCTGCTTCTCCCCCGCCCTGTACCTCCCACTCCCCGTAGGAAACGACATGACTGACGCTGATTCATGCTGATGGATGTAATTACTTTACCCATCTCTGTTGACTTTGATTTGTAAGGATATGGTTGCCATGTAGTTTTGGGAAGAAATCAATGGCATAGTGATGATTTTCATATTTCTTTTAAAAAAGAAAAGGAGGACAAATAACAGTAAGTCAAGAGTAAAACCTGATCTATTTAAAGTGAGCTGAGGGACACAGTAAAGTGGATTTGCCTCAATCACTTTCACAGGGAGATATACAGAGTTCTTCCTAAAACTACACAAAAATATAGTTTTTTAATCCATTATGGTTCCTTTGTAGTCACTTTCATTAGAGACCATTGTATGTTTTGTTTTTTTCTTCCCCAGAGGCTTTCAGTGGGCTTCTGGTTTCACTGAAAGTAAAGGTTTTGATTGGCTGTTTGGACTGGACTGCGCTTGTTGGGCATGAGCCTTTTCCTTCTCAAGCCAAGCATCATCCTGCTTCCCATGACTGCTGTTACTTTACGTCACCTGTGAGATCACTTTTATGTCACGGTATTTGGTGTGTTAAGACTTTTTATTACATTATACGGTACGTTAACATAAACAAGGAAGATCTCGGGGGGGGTTTGTGGCAAGTCGGAAATGCATTAGTACCATGACGCATAGAAATTAGGAAACCAGGAAACGATATAGGGCTACTCCTGAACACAGGACAGACAATGTGATGTTTTGAGAGAAGTGTGTGAGAAATCTGTTCTTTTTTTATACACAACAAGTTGTAGTATTGCCAGAAAACATCCAGTGATCAGCAGTTTTTGGAGACGGAAACACCTTGTGGATGGGAGAGGTCTATGGCGTGGCTGGTTGGATTTGACAGAGAAGCTTCAGTTTGTCAGATATCTTTAAGTGTGGGGAGCAGAAAAACAATCAAATATTAAAACAACAACACGAAGAACAGCAACAGCAAGAAATCTGAACGTGCTGTGGAGACGTTCTCACCAACACTGGACGGTTGAACAAAATGAAACTCATTTATCTGAAAACTTCGGAATGGTAGCGTTACAATATGGCGTCACCAACATTAATCCATGGACCGAACCTGCCTTGGCTTCTGGTGGTTGTTTGATGTGTCGAGACTTTTTGTTCTTGACACAGTTTTGTCCTTTAACACCAATCGGTCATAGTTTAAATGTCACGGTATATTTGAATGCTTTTAATGACCATGTTCGTCCCTTTATGGCCACAGTTTGCCATCTTCTTGTGTCTTCCTCATATGTTGCTCTGCAGAAATGATGCAATGCAGTAAATCATGTCAACACAGTTGGAATTAATGTCTCCAGCATCGTGACAGAGGCTGTTTTGAGAGCATGTAGTAATAAGACGTTCCCGTTGATGTGTTACAGTGAGTGAGTGTACTGCACATTACACACCGGCTGTGTGTCCAATGTGCAGTACACTCGCGCCAAAGTATGTCCATCCTTCTCACTTGTGTTGCTGTCATGCCTTGTTGTAGTGAGTAAGGGCTGTGCAGCTTTCTTTTTCCAATTCCTCAACTCATTGTCTTGTCCACGTCTTTCCCACGTCATGCCCAGGCTATGACATGCACTCTGAACATCCCATCGAAATGCAGCACTGCTACTGCTTTCATTAAGAAGCAACACAGTCACGAGCAGACTCTCAGTTCATCTTCCCGAGTCACATGTCCTGCAATGCTTCTGATTCACATTTTGTCTCTTATTCGTAGAACTATGTCCAGATTTAATGGAATGATGACATGTTTGTTGTCATTTATATTTTGTGTAGTCTCTCAGAATGTTCAACTGTGCTCTGTCTTACTTGCACTCGGCCATATTCTAAGGACAAAATGGCAAAGTGCAACTGTATTGTTTTGGTTTACCCGTTGCTTTACTTGTTACCATATCTCCATGATATGTACCTCAACAGGCCAGTGATAGTGGAGATCCCACATTTTGGCTCAATGCGAGGCCAGGAGAGAGAGCTGATCCTGCTGCGCAGTGAGAACGGAGAGTCCTGGAAGGAACATCTGTACGACTGTAAGACAGATGACCTCAAGCAGCTTCTGAATGGGATGGATGAAGGTAAGACATGTTAATAGAGTCCGAGCACACAAAACGTGAATGGCTTTATTGTAATGGAAGGACTTTTTTATTTTCATTGTGATTATTCCACACCTGCAAGTTGAACTGTTTAACAACTGGGACTTTTAACGCTTTTACAGCCATTTTAAAGGTTTGATTAAAGATCATTCCTGAGTTGTTTATGTCATAGAGTCTTTTAAATGACACATATTAATATGAATGGAGGAGGATGTTGTAGTTAGTCAACAGTCAGCATTTCTTCTCCCTTTGATTGCCAATAAAATGTAATTCTAATCAATCATAAGTAAACAAATGTATTTTATTTACCTGAAGAATTGGACAGTCCTGAGGAGCTGGAGAAGAAGAGGATCTGCCGCATTGTCACGAAGGACTTTCCGCAGTACTTTGCAGTCGTGTCTCGGATCAGACAGGAGACCAATCAGATGGGACCAGAGGGCGGAACTCTGTGCAGTCGGAGTGTCCCAATGGTCCAGGCCTCTTTTCCTGAGGGAGCACTAACCAAGAAGATCAAAGTTGGACTGCAGGTGAGCTGAGTGATTTTTATTTTATATTTATTTATTATTTTTTTTGTCATATTTATTCTCTATGTTGTGAATAAATGGAGAAATCCTGCACTTTTAGACTTTTCACGTATGTTTTGTTTTCTTCAGTTAGACCGATATTGCAATGTATCGCTATATGATTGTCCTGCAGCATATTGATTATCACAGAATTGTTGTATCGTGATATTATTTGTATCGTGGACCATGTATCGCGTATTATAGGTACCATGTGATTCCTACCCCTAGTGTAAACTGTCAGAAAGATAGAGTATGAATGGTGTTGTAGTAGTATTCATTTTATAAGCAGTAGCAGTAAAATTAGCATTAGCAGTAGTCAGTAGTAGTTAGTGGTCTTAGGTAATATTTGCATTACTATTTGTACTGATGTCTCTTCTCTCCCAGGCCCAACCAGTACCTGATGAGACTGTGAAGAAAATCCTTGGTAACCGAGCAACCTTTAGCCCCATTGTTACCGTGGAGCCAAGGAGGCGGAAGTTTCACAAACCGATCACCATGACAATCCCAGTACCGCCCCTGTCAGGGGAGGGGCTTACCAATGGCTACAAAGGAGACTGTACCCCATGCCTCCGGCTCCTCTGTAGCATTACAGGTATGTGTTTGTGGGGGTGGGGGGGCACAAGTGCAGTTCATTGAATGTTCATCTTTTATTGTCATTAATATGTAGTACAGTACATATAGTCTAGCAGAATTTAAAAGGCATTTTTATTGTGTGTTACTGTACAGCATTCATCACTCCTTATTTAGTGGACTTCAGTAATGCGCCAAGTTTACAGGCTTGATAGTTAATTGGATGCAAAGATGCAATATATTAAACAGCATTTAAACCCACATGCAAATGTCGCCGGGGTTGTTACTCTTCCACGCCGCTAACAACATGCTGTCTGTCCATGGCTTGAGGCTAGAATGCAAATTTAGTTTATTTAGTCTTGTTGCCTGTGGTGAGACACTGGCACTCCACGACTATCTGTAAAACACAGACTCCAAGTCGCCTCTCCATCCGACTGAGATGAGTGGATTACTTTCTGAATTTCCTTTGAAGGGGAAGAGTAACTGAGACTGGTCAGGCTGTAAATGAGAACTACCAGTTATTGTGATAGGCAAAGTTAAGACTATGCACTTGTGGATACATTACAACATGTGTAAATCCATTTTTGTTAGTAATGATCTAGATTTTGGTATGCTATTTTATTTGAAAATGACATCTCAAGGGTCCTTTCATTATTAAAAGTGGTACATCTGTGCAGATGTCATATTGATGATTTTTTTTCACTGAATAATTTACTTTTGGGTTTTTGGAATTTTAAGTGAAGTCCTTCTTTTGCTGTACAAGAAACCACAAATCTTGTAATCTCATGATGAATCACATCAAGTGTCTAAGACCATACGCATGTTTGATGTATGGCTGTTTACCAGGTGGTACGTCCCCAGCGCAATGGGAAGACATCACAGGCACAACTCCTCTCACCTTCATCAACGACTGTGTTTCCTTCACCACCAACGTCTCTGCAAGGTGAGACGCGCACCAAGCATGTGACTGCTGCATCTGTTTCCTCCTTCGCCTCTTTGTCTTAATTGTCATACATGCTGTTTACGTTTGTCTCTTGCATAGGTTCTGGTTAGCAGACTGCCACCAGATTCCAGAGACAGTGGGTTTGGCCATGCAGCTGTACAGGGAGCTTATCTGTGTCCCCTACATGGCCAAGTTTGTAGTGTTTGCCAAGACGAATGACCCAGTGGAGTCCAAACTGAGGTGCTTTTGTATGACGGACGACAAGGTGGATAAGACCCTAGAGCAGCAGGAGAACTTTGAAGAGGTGGCCAGGAGCAAAGATATCGAGGTACATAATAGTATGTAGAAGGGAATTAAAGACATAATAAAGGATGGATGTTCCCTTGTATGACTTGTAGGACAGTGTTTTACTTATTACAATGTGCTAAATGTATTAGGCAGTTTGAACCACACTCGTTTTTTTTAATGAATGCTCCATCGTTTCCATGGTTTCTACAGCCTTTTGGACAATTTTCTTCAGATATGCAACATTTTTGAAACCTATTACGGTGATGTTACTGCTCACATATTATAAAAATTATAAAAAATGTTGGATGCTGAACAATAAATTAGTCAAAGTAACTTCATACAAAGGTTATTGATAGTGCATACAGATAACATTTTGTGAGTTTCAGGTTTAACGTTGCAGGTTGTAACCCTTGGCATCCGTAAAAACACTTACAGCTCACATGGTCTGGACTCTGACTTGACTATGAATGTGGTTCTTACCTTGTTGATTTGCTCTCTAAGGTTCTGGAGGGTAGACCCATCTATGTGGATTGCTATGGAAACTTGGCTCCGCTGACTAAAGCCGGTCAGCAGTTAGCTCTTAACTTCTATGCCTTCAAGGAGAACCGTCTGCCCTTCTGCGTCAAGGTATTCCAACACACAATTATCACCACCGTCACCTACAACTCCTCCTCCTCAGGGTGGAAGGTGGAGATGGAGGTGGAGCTATACATCAGCAAGGCTACAAATAAAATCACAAAAAGTCACTAACGTAATAAAACAAGGGAAAAGACAGAGGTAGCGGCGTATTTTTTTCATTCATACAATGAAAAATGAATAATTTCAGCTATATTTCCTTTTGCTGCCTTTTTCTTCATACTGTGAAATTAACCCAGTCCACAGGGTACGACCTTTGCCGCTGCTAAATAACCTCATGTTATTGATCGATTTGTTATCCATTACCAAGGAGCTAAGCCTTTGATCACAGTATCAGCTAATATCCAATCAAGTTTCCAGGCAAATATAAAACATGTCCTGATGTAACCCTCATCCACACCAAACATAACATAAAACTATTATCAATAAATTACTAAATCAATAAAGTTTCAAATTAGTGGTAAGTCTTTAAAATTGTGTATTAGGGGAAAAAAAACCACAAAGTCCAAGATGGTGTCTTCATGCATGTTGTTTATTTGAAACTCTTGGGATTTTCCAATAGTTCTGTTGAAAGAAAATGATTGAAAATATTCATTAATACTTCAACTTATCAAATAGCAACTACTGGCTTTAAAAGAATGAAGTGCATAAAGAAGCAATGCTCTCTCCCCAGGTGAGAGACCCGAGCCAGGAGCCATGTGGTCGTCTCACTTTCCTCAAAGAGTGTAAGACTATAAAAAGCCTTCCACAAACCGCCGTGTGCAACCTGAACATAACACTTCCAGCAGTGAAAAAGGTATGGTAATGTAACCTCACCATTCTTTGTTGTCATCTCCATAACCATACTCATGGTTAGGGTAGTTTCACCACCGATAACCCTGCTAGATGAAAGACAATGAAAGACTTTGGCCAAACTGCAGCCACTGTGTCTTTTATCTGTTTAAAGCCTCCTTTTTTTTCATTTTTGGATACTTGCTTTTGGCTAAGGGCTTTTGTGCAAAATACTTTTTTAGCTATCAGGTTGGCTTTTTTGGCTTTAGTTCATTTAATGTGTTTGCTGTTGTTGGTGCTTTTATCCTTTAATTTTTTATGGTTATGGTATGCTTCTTTGATTTGCTGACTCTGCTGAAATGGCTTGGGAGTTGTAGCTTCTTTCACACACTCCTTTTTCACACCCTGATGTTTCTTTTCCCCCTGCTTTCCATGTTATGTTACTCCCCTGTTTCTGCTATGCATCTTGGGAACCAGGAAATGGAGTCAGATGCCGAGGATGAGGTAAACTACACCCTCCCCATCTTGTGCTGTCCTCTGCGTTAGACCTATAGTGGCCCTGCTCCGCTCATCAAAGCTTTAAAAAGTTTCCCTTGCTCAAAGCAACCTTTTCGCCGCATAGTTTTGCATGATATAATTTATTATAGATGTAGAAGTATATGATTTATGTCCAGTTCCAAATCCTATGCGCTCCTCACTGTTATACAAATGGCATTTACATTTAGGTATACCTGCATTGTTTTTGGGTGAATATTATATATCTATATAATATTTAACTTTTAAGCATAATTTGGAGTCGGTCGCATTGTTGTGACTAACTCAAGCTAATTCAACTAGCTTGCTGTGACTTGCTTACACTTATTGTAAGCAGCACTTAACAGGTGAGACTGAAGTGCAGTGAATACTTTCGAGGGACAATTCGCGGCTGCCTCATGCAGCTGTTGAACATCGGCTTTGTTTTTATGGCAACAATTGACTATCTTTGATTTGACATGATAAGGTCCAAATGTTGCTCACTTGGCAGAACTATGCAATGTAGGGTGACTTAGAACTGATAGGATTTTGTGTTGTTTGCTATTGTTGCAGACTGAAAAGCCAGAGCGACGTCATACCTTTGCATCTCTAGCCTTACGTAAGCGCTACAGCTATCTGGCCGAGCCTGCACTGAGTGAGTTTTGACATTTTTACTAAAAAAAACAAAAAAAAAAACACTTTGATGACTATAACAATGATAAGTTAGTTTACAGCATTAACACGTAATTTTAATTAACTTGTAAAATGAGTAATCCATATCTAGATAGATGTGACTAATGTAATAAATGCATATTGCTCATCCTACATAACTTGCACTGTCCACATGCTTGTTTACAACATGGTACATGGTATATTTTTGCATGGGTCAATGAGTGGTTTTAAGTTTTGGTGCTGTGCTTGTCTACATTACGAATTGTTCTGGGTTTGTTTCCCCTTCTGAGTTTTAAACGTCAGACTGTTGCAACACAAAATTTTTCTTTGACTTACCAATACAAAGTGAACAGACATTTGGAACGGTGGTCAAAGTAAAATTGTATCTGTTTTCATCTTGTCCCTTGGAAGGTTAAAGGTTTTTGGCTTTGTGATGTAGCAGCTTTTTTTGTGGGACAAAGATGCATGTTAGAAGGTCTTGAGTTCGGCTTTGTTTCAGGATTGTGTACTTCTGTAAGTTGTTCACGCTCTCTGCTTGTCACCTATTTTTTTTATCAATCCTGCATGAAGAAATGGACCAAAACACATGTTGGCATGTTTGGTTTGCTATGTAATGAACAGAAAATGTAAAGCTCTGCCAGCCCTTGGCTCTATTTTTTTTTTACCATAGTGTTAAAATTGTCTTTGGGTCAATCTGTTATCATGTAATTTTTGGACCAAACAGATAAAAGGCACTTTAAAAAGCAGATTGAAAATTTAGCAAGGATCCATACAGTATAACATCAGATGAAATAAAAAAGAAAGAAGTTGTTTTATGTTGGGTGCATTTGTCTTGCCATTATTTCTGTTGTCTATCGTTGGTCTAAGCCATTGTCTCTGGAATTTTACTTTGCTGCTTAATGTGCTTTGTTCACTTCATTATGTTGTTGTTGCTGTTTGATGTTCATCGTGTTATCTTTCAATTGTGAATTACAGGAGCACAACTTTAGTATATCATGTTTCTTTGTCTTGCACTTAACTGTTTTCCTTCCTTGATGCCAGGATTGCGTCACTGACCAACTCTTCCTCCTCTGATCTCTTCTTTCATATTTTTTGTACTTTTCCCCTCCCCAACATTTCTGTTACCTTTTATATTCCACATTCTTTTCTTTATTTTTCTCCATTTTTCTTCACCATTATTGCCACAAATTCATCTGAAGAAACAGCAGTTGAGCGAAGCACAACAGCAAGAACACTGCCTGCTGGTTACCCTCACAAACCTGTCTTTCCAACCAGACCTTTCCCACCATGGTCGACTGCTCCTATTACCGTCCCTGGCCAAACAAGGCACATCGGAGTGGGGGGTTCCTTCACCTCTACCGATTCACCGGCAGACTCACCAGCTCCTTCTCCATTAAAATCTACCTGGCCCCTCCCTTCCCCATCACCTGCATGCCCTGCAAACCTCAAAGCCACACTCGGAGCTCCACAAGCACCTACCCTGTCTACCCCTGTTAAATCAGTTAATGACAACGTATCGTCGTCCCCGATCAGGTCTTACAGGACTATGCCTTCACCAATTAAAACAGTTGTCCAGCAGGGCCAATACCCTGTTCAGGGAACTGCCAGCCTTTTGTCTTCTGGAGGCTCATGTAAACCTGCCACAGATCCAGCAACTATCAAGAATCTTGCTTCGGCATACACATCAATGACTTCCCCACTTCACTCAGCACCTAATGGCTCTGTGCCAGAGAGGTTATTGTCTTCTGTTACAGCTCCTGTATCATCAAAGACACCTAACAACGTGTTCAATACTAACCTGCCTTTTAAAACTGCCCTTGGATCCATAGCTGTGACAGATGTAGGGTCACTTAACCTTCCTTCTGTTAAAAGCATCTCTAGCTTGTCCTCTTTAAAAACCTCTGTAGATTCAACACTCTCATCCCGAGGAGGGAGATCATCCCTCTCCTCTCTCTCCTCAACTGGACAAACAACTATTGCCTCCTCAGAACTGTCCATGATGAATGGCCCTGCCTCGCCCATTAAATATCCATCCTCCTCCTCCACGCCATCCTCCCCGTCTTCTCGCTTGCACTCTGAGAGGAGTAGCAGCCTTCAGGAGAGGATCCAGGCTACCACACAGGCAGCAACTTCCAGTGTCAGTGCAGCCCTAAATGAAGCTATAGACTCATACTCTGTCTCGGGCTACGGAACACTTAAATCACTGTCATCCTCACGTAGATCTGGATCAGCAAGCTCTGCTTATGGTTCTCTGAGATCTGTAGTTGCTCCCCCTAGCACTGCAGTTTCATCTAATACGATGACTGTACCTGTATATTCATTAGTCAACATCATTTCAGAGACCCCTGTCAAACCAGGGCCAGGGTCTCTTAAAATGGCACTGCCTGACCCCCCTCATGCCTCAGTATCTTCCTCTTTGTCTACCTGTGTTACTGCATCAAAAATTAAATCTCAATTGAAGTCCCCCCCGTTTATCACCCCGCCGGTCATCCACCCAACTGCAACCTCCAACCAGGAGATACTAAAAGATGTAGCTGACATGAAAGAGGATTTGATGAGAATGACAGCTATCCTACAGACAGACACACAGACAGCAGCCAAAACTGTTCAAACATCACATACTGGCACTCCTAAAGAGACCAAGTTGGAGGATGAAGAGCCATATACTCTTGTGGAAAAAGTCAAAGAAGATTTAGTGAAAGTTAGTGAGATATTGCAGAAAGATGTAGTGGGTGAAGCTAAGGCCATCACAGGTAAAGAAAGGGCCTCAGAGGATGAGTGGGAAGAATTTTCCAAAGAGGAAATTGAGGAGGCACAAAGAAATGCCATCACACATTATTCTCCTTTTGATGAAACAATGAGCCTTCTCAAGCACCATTCTATGTCAAGCAAGGACTTAGAGTTGGCTAAAGTTGTAGATTATTTAACAAATGACATTGGTGCAAACTCTCTCTCTAAAATGGCAGAGTTGAAATATAGGTATGAGGAGGAGGCAAGGAGAGAAGGGGAGGAGAAACAGAAACGTGTTCTCAAACCATCTATGTCAATACAAGAGCACAAACTCAAAATGCCTCCGCCAGTCTCAGGCATGCTCAGGTCTCCCTCAGAGAAGGACCTAAACAAACTTACAGAGTCATATCAGGGGTCAGAGACTATCTTGGAATCACCAGAGGACCTATCTCATGAGCAGGATAAGAGTCCACTGTCAGACAGTGGATTTGAGACCAGGAGTGAAAAAACACCCTCTGCTCCTCAGAGTGCAGAGAGCACAGGGCCCAAGCCTTTATTTACAGATTCACCAATACCTCCTAGTGTAACTGAGACCAGGACTGACGAGGTCCACATTGGTAACTATGAGCCTGATGATCCTTGGGAGCCTCCGCTCATGGAGGAAGCGGCATCTGCCTCTCCTTACATAGAGCCAGATGTGGCCTCAGCGAACTCCACCAGAGCCTTACAGATGAAAATTCCAGAAGACGACTCCATAATGAACAAAAGCATGTGTCTTAAAGAGGAAACTCATTTTACAACTACCACTAGAATGGTCTATCACAAGCCAAAACTAACTGATGGTGCAGAGATGATAGAGGAAGGTATGTCAGTCAGAGACATAATGAAAGCATTTCAGTCAGGTAGAGACCCATCTAAAGAACTGGTAGGTCTTTTTGAACACAAGGCTAGCCAGGATTCCGTTAAAGGTGATGAGTTGACGCCGAGATTTCTTGACAGAGATATTAAATCTAAACCCAAAGTTGAAAGGATAATCGAGGTTCATATTGAAAAGGGCCATAGCACAGCAGAGCCTACTGAAGTTTTTTTCAGGGAAACCAAAAAACACCCCGAGCTTTACATCTACAAAGGAGAAAGTGGAATTAAGGAACTTGGTGATTATGATGAGGTCCAACAGGAAGAAGAGGAACTTAACGCCGAAGAAACCCTGCCCTCTTTCCTAGAAACATCCCGTGTTAACACTCCACTTTCACAGGAGGAGGATAGTCGCCCAAGCTCTGCTCAGTTAATTGCAGATGATTCATACAAAGCCTTGAAACTATTGAGCCAGCACTCCATAGAATACTGTGATGATGAGCTGTCCGAGTTTCGAAGTGAATCCTATAGGTTTGCTGAGAAAATGCTTCTGTCAGAGAAACTTGACGCATCAACGCTATCTCACTCTGACACAGAGGATTCAGCAATGATGACTGACAAACACCACCACCTTATTTCTGAGGGAATAGACAACCGTAATATTGAGGGCATGAGTCAGCAACATAGAAGCCCCAAGAGAGAATTTATCTCCAAGTCATCAAAAGAGGGGTCTCAGAAATCTGGTAAATTCATGCAGAGGGATGAGCCATCCCAGTTTGATAAAGTGACAGTGCTCCATTACTCCACAGAACAGGGCAGCCCTAAGCATGCTGTTTGGATGAGATTTACAGAGGATAAACATGACAGAAGCAGGGATAAGCTCCTTTATGAGGATAGGGTGGACCAAACTGTGAAGGAAGCAGAGGAAAAACTCAGTGAAGTATCACAGTTCTTCCGTGACAAAACTGAGAAGCTCAATGACGAGCTGCAATCACCTGAGAAAAAACCTGTGAAACGTGAGCCAAAGGAGCCAAGATCCTGGCCTAGTTCAGCATGTAGTAGCCCTGAGAAAACACAGCAGAAACCTAAAGCAGCAGAAGAGGGGTATGGTAAAAGCAAACTTAGAGAGCCTTCGGCTGTTAAAATGTTTGGGCGAACCACAACAACTGAAAAGAAAAGCTGTAGCTTGCCAAGCAGTCCCCAGAAAAGTGTGTTCTCCCACAGTGGTGATGATACATTGACCAGTGAGTCTGAACAGTCTCTCTCACACATAAAATCAACTTCCAAAGTCAGTGCTGTGAGGATGAAATTTGAATCTGAGGCTCAGAAACAAAATCAGTCAAGTTCATCCAGAATTCCTCCTCCTGTCCAGCCAAAACCTTCAGTAAAAAAAATACAGGAGAGCAAACTTCCTGTTTTTCAGTTTATTGCTGGAGGAAAAGTTACAAAACTATCTGAAAAATCAGAAGAAGAAAACTTGAAAAATGACGTTGAGAAGGACATGTGTGCTGCAACAGACAGCAGTAAAGCTGCTCTAATATCACCATCTAAAGCCCCAAAACATACAGGGGACAAGCTAACAAATCAAATTGTCACAGAAATCTCCTCACAAAGACAAATTATTGAAACTGAGACTAAAAAAGGGAAACATATCCATTCCAGTGTTACTCAGGAAATTAAAGAAAGCAATAATGGTCAGAAAGTTCAGACACCTAGACCACTAGAGAAAGATAGTGATGCTAAGTATGACCAACAAATTTCAAAAGTTGACCTGCCCCACAAAGATGGTGAGGAACAATTAAACAAAAATCTAAGAAAAAAGACAGAATCTCAAATTCCTGCAAGAACTGCACCTTCTACTTTAGACAATGACGTCACAAAGAAACAGACAACAACTAAACCCTCACAGATACCTACACTATCTAAAAGCAAAATACAGATGAGTCTTGAGACAACCCCAACAAAAACAGATGAAAATCTTTCATTTGAAATTCTAGATAATGCACCCAAAGATTCCAACTCCAATAATCTTCCGAGAGAAATGCTAGGGAAAGTACTAACCCCTCCATCTGCAACAACAACCAAAGAAAACTTCAAGGGCATCAAAACATTACCTGTTTATGTCAGCGTCCAGGTGGGCAGGCAAGCAGAGAGAGAGGCCAAAGGAGCACTGTACACAGTCAAACAGAACTCAAACTCAGCCCTCAGCCCCCTCAGCCCAGATGATGACACACTAGAACAGGTGTCTTTCATAGATAGCTCAGGGAAAAGCCCAATTACACCTGAGACCCCCAGCTCTGAGGAAGTCAGCTATGACCTCATTACAAGGACCACTGATGGCTTTATGGGATTTCTGCCAGGGCAACCCAGTCCTATCATGGAGGTATCTGAGGAATCAGAAGATGACCACAGCAAGGTCATTTTCTCTTTTAAAGAGGCCACACCAGAACAGAAACCTGGTATATATGCCACTCAAGACGACCTTGTTAATGCTAACAAGCAAGAAATAGAAATTAATGATAACCACCTGGAGTTAATAAATAGGTTCGACCAGCAAGAAGTAACAAGCATTGGTAAGCATGATGAAATAAATGGGCAGGAATATCAAGAAGTCTCAAAAGACAAAGGTATTGCATATATTGAGTTCCCTCCCCCACCCCCTCTGGACTCTAATTCAGAAATTTCAGACCCAGAGAGAAAGGGATCCTGTGCCTCTTCAGAGACTGAAACAGAAATGATGGAGGTGAACTTACAGGAAGAAAACTCTAAGCTTCTGCTGACTGAGCCAATTATAAGAATCCAACCCCCCACCCCAGTCCCTCCAGGGACAGATGAAAGTCAGTCAAATGGTGAAGAAGAGGACGACGATGAGTCGATCTTTCAACCAATTCCTTGTAAAAAGTTCACTTTCAAAGTTCCTGATGTGGATGAAGAGGAGAGGAGGGAAGAGAAGGAAAAGGCCTCTAAATCCAAAAAACATGACAAAAATGGAAATAACAAAGAGCATCATGTTGGAACCAATGGCTTCAATGGTTCTAAGGGTTCTAATGGCAAAGGAGAAGATTATGAATATGAGCAAAATGGAAATGACCAGTCAATAACAGATTGTTCAATAGCCACAACCGCTGAATTTTCTCATGACACTGATGCAACAGAGATTGACTCCCTAGATGGATATGAACTTCAAGATGAGGACGATGGCCTGTGTGAGCAGGCAGATTTACGACTGTATGGTCTTCCAGACAGCCGTAGAGACGTTTGGGCAACGGACACATTTAGGTCTTCGGATAGATGTTTTCCCCAGACTAAACTGGAAGTTATTGAAGAGGAGAAAACTCCAGAAGAATGTCAAAAGGACACTTTCAATAAAGATACCCCCTCAAATGGTAAAACATCTGATGATGTTAGTAAAGATGGGGTTAAAGTTCTTGAACAAGAACCCTCAAATAAAGAGGGATTTTCAGACACTTATTTTAGTTATAAGTTAGAGGAGGAGTTTAACTCTCCCTTTAAGACTGTTGCCACTAAAGGCCTGGACTTTGACCCCTGGTCCAGTAAAGGTGCAGAGGAAGAAGTCGTTGTTGACATGGGAGGGATGCAGGGGGTCAACGGTGAGCCTAAACCTTTTGGACTAGCAGTGGACGAACAGTCTCAGGCCACTACACCAGATACTACCCCAGCCCGAACACCAACGGATGATAGTACCCCGACGAGTGAGCCAAATCCATTCCCCTTCCATGAAGGGAAGATGTTTGAGATGACACGCAGTGGGGCAATTGACATGAGCAAGAGAGACATGGTGGAGGAGAGGCTCCAGTTTTTTCAGATTGGTGAGCATTCCTATTCAGCAGGCAAGTACAATGTCAGAGACTCAGAGATAGTGGCCTCCATACAACACAGAGATCATTTTAGTACTCAGGGTCCCACAAACACCTCATCAATCCCTCAAGTATCCATTCAGACTACAACTGTCAAGCTTGAAGTGTCAAATCTAGCTGGCAGTTACAGCACATGCAGAAACTCAGCTTCCACCACTGAGCTTAAATTCTCCACTTTTAGAACAGAATTCAAATTGCCATCGGATAAACATTCTGGTTCTCCAGATAGCAATATTAAATGTAGAACACCATGTACTTTTAATGACATGCCATCAGGAACAGCTTTAGATTCTATTAGTTCTTATGATGTAGCCTCAAACCATGAAGATTCTTTTGATCTTAATTCATTAGACCCGGCAGATTTTTATTCAAACCACACAATTCATTCATGTATGTCCAAACCAAGGGACCATTTGGATTGGTCCTCAGGTAATCAGGATATTTATTACCAAAGCACAGATTGTTTTTCTGCACCTTCACAAGATAGAAGTAATTCTCAAACATGGAGTACCAATACCAGTTGCAATATCCCTGTCTCCCATTTTGTAGATTCAGATGTTGTTCAGACTGGTAGTAATTTGTTGTCCTCATCAGGACTAACAGAGATAAGCAGGATAGATGCTGGCTTCAACCAGCTAGAGGTGAAAAGTAGGGAAGGCAGGTTTTGTCCTAATGTAGCAATAATAAACATGGGAGCCAAAGAGGTCAAAGCACAGATATGCAAGTCCAAGTTGCCGGTTAGGGTGCCCGACCACAAACTTTGTAGCCAAACTCGAGCAATAGGGAAAGGCAAAGCACAAGAAAATGTTGACAGATTTCGAGATAAGAAGCATGCAATACATAAAGTCAGGGAAAGATGTGACCCGTTTGAAACTCTATTTCCTAAATCTAGAATCCCAGTAATGAAAGCCATCCAGTACTCCTCTTCCTCTCAGGGTGCAAAGCGGGTTACTAACAAAACTGTAATTGATAGAAGCATTAAAAAAAACATTGGTAAAAAACAGCAAACTAAATGCACAACCAGCACTGAACAAAAACGCAGTTTAGTAAAAATCTCAGGTAGGAGTCGCACAGATGAGACAGGGAGGAAAACTTGTTTAGTCGTCCCCAAAAACTTTAAAGCAAGGTCAGTTAGTAGCCAGGTAGCCAAATCTTTGGACCAAACCATTCCTAAGGAGGCTGAAACAAGGTTAGAAGGGAAAAAGCTGCCCACTGAGGATGAAGAGAGCTGCAGTCTCAGCACTACCAGGAACACTTCCCTGTCAGAGACACCTACATCTTCTAGAGGTTCCTGCCCTTCACGCACCTCTACCTCCACCTCCACCTCCACCACAACATCAACACCATCAGCTAGAGATGTGAAAGCTGAGGTTGAGCAGGCCAGCAGTGAGATGAGGAGGAGCAAGAGGAAGAGTAGGCGGACTCTTGGAGAAAAGGAGCATAAGTTTGATCAACCAGTCAAGGCTCCTGTCTCGGAGAACAAGACTAGTTTGTAACCTCTTTCTAAACACTTGTTATTCTCAATCTTTCTCTGTGAGATGCATGTAGCTGTTGTGGGTGCTTTGT
Source organism: Solea senegalensis (assembly GCF_019176455.1). Lineage (NCBI taxonomy): Eukaryota > Metazoa > Chordata > Actinopteri > Pleuronectiformes > Soleidae > Solea > Solea senegalensis. The sequence continues at coordinate 8,161,131 of NC_058041.1, forward strand.
GATGTGACATAAGTGTAGCTGTCACTTCTTCCTGTCGTTCTTGTTATCTGTGTCTTGTGCCGTCTGTTTAGACAAAGACGTAGAGGCTAAAACACAAAGAGTCAGTGAGTGAATTAGCAGTACTCTTAAGATCGCTTGAGGAAATGGCAATGGTCTGTTGTGAGACTTGATGAATTAATTCATAGGAACTTCAATATCTCTGGTATTAAAACAAATGCACAGGAACAATCATGTCAAAATCAGCATCATTATCCATTTAGAAGTGGGTATATAGAGTGAATAATATACATTTATTTTTATTACAGTGGACCATGCTCAGTTTCATGTAACACTGACATTAAGATAGCCTTGCACCTTGCATCATGTGAGACCACACTACATCTGGGGAAAAGATTCCTTCTGTTTGTTTTGGTCTGCTTGCCTGGTTTGTAGATATTGGGTGGCCTTTTGTTCTCTGAAATCACGCCGAAAACAGTCTATCGGCTGAACTTGACAATCACGTGAATGTCAGCTGTACAGGATGCGATCATTTGTAACTCGGCAGAAAATGTTGTGCAGCTGCTTTACGACTGATTTCAAACTCACGCCATGGCTCGTTGTTGTTTTTTTCGGTGTGAGGGAATGCTGCCTGATGGTAGATGTGTGTTGTTAGTGACGTGATACAAACATGTTTCACACTTAACATTGACTACTAATACTTCTGAACATACTACACATCAAACATTTTAAAGTAAAAAATGGAATTTTGTCTTCTTCTTTTTTTCTTTTCTGGCCTCACAGATCCTCATTCTTGATTGCATTTATTTATTTTATTGTGCATTTATCCATGTCCTCAGCAGAGATCTCCAATGTCCTGCACACTTGGCTTTTAAAGAGAATGGCAAGCGAAACTTTGCGCCAAGATAATGCGCCATGTAAATAACAAGTAATAATTGGACATGCCTTAATTGCGCTTCAGACCAGGCGTTTTAGATTGTCTAAATAGGACCTTAAATGTCCAATTTAATATTATTTTATTTATACTTAAGCAGGCTTCCTGTTTCCCTCAGTTTGTAGTCTATACTTAGGTAAGCTTACTATTACGAGAAAACAAATTAAACTCTTTGCATACTTTTCCAAGCATCCATGATTTAAACCAAATCATTGAACTATTGAGGAGAGTCTGGCCAGAAAAGCCTGTTTTTAAGGTGAGACATGGGAGAGTGAGCTAAAGTTGATCTAAAGGTTTGATATGGATATGACCAGAGGATTTACAAAAAAAAAGAGTGAAAGTAAGTATTCACTAACAAGGTAATTAGTCAAGCTCATGGTTAAACTACTTTAACGTAAACTGCCCGTAATAGACTTTAGTTCACTATCCCAATCTCTTTCTTTCATCAAATATCGTTACTGTCTTCTGTGGTCATTTCATGGCGACCTCGTTTAATACTGGGATTATTGTCGAAATGCCACATGTTAATTGTTCTCCCTCGCACAGGCCCTCAGAGTCCCTGCGAGAGAACAGACCTCCGTATGGCAATAGTAGCTGACCACCTTGGACTCAGCTGGACTGGTAAGTGTACACAAATTTAACTTCTTCACCCCTTTGTTAAACACTTCAATCGAAAAATGGTGAACACTATATTTAGGATGGTGATCAGGATTACTTTAACAACTGCAATGGTAGATGTGAGTTGCTTTTTTCTAAAGGATTAACGAAATATGAATCTGATCCTGTAACAAAGATGATTCTCTGTGTGAATTTTCAACACCCACATGGGAATGAATCAGCCTTCAAACCACTATTTTTACAGTGTTTGTTGCCATCTGGTGGCCGTGCAGTATAATTATCTTGACTTAACCATTACAGCAGTGGTAGTGATACACATGTTGTATGCATCATTTTGCTACGAAACCTCAATTCAATCAAATCTTTTGAATTCAAATATGTTAAATTTAAACATTTTCACCTGATTGAGATGCTTAAATATATTAGGGGCAAACATCAAAATAAAAAAAATCCATATAAAGCAATACATGTATTATTCATTTTGCTTTTAAACTGTGGTTCGCACTGCAGTGTATTTGCGTCCTTACATGTTATGAAGCGTGTGTGTATTTCAGAGGGAACGGTGAGATGGCGATATTTCTGTTTACAGTACAGAGATAAGGGTGTGGCCTCTGCAGTTTAGTCCAAGTCTGTCCACCTGCTCTGCTCTGCACTGCAGCACTGCCCCACGCCTGTCTGCATGTGTGTGAGTGGGTGCACCGTCATCCTCCGAAGAGTGAGAGTGTGTGTGTGTGTGTGTGTGTGTGTGTGTGTGTGTGTGTGTATAGCTGTGGTGGACTGCCTCCCCGTCCTGTGGCTGAGTGAGCACTCAGTAGAGGAAAGGAATCTAATCCATATTTAATGGTTGTTGCTGTTGCAGAGCTGCAGTGAATAAGCATATCAGCCGAACATTATTTTCTTACAGTTTTAGATTTACAGCCTGTGTTAATCTTCACAAACGTGTTTTGTTTTTTTTTTGGCGCAGAGTGTTTGGCAGGTTAATAATTACTCAGTGAACAGACGGCAAGGAAATAAATTCAAATGAATGTGATGCTTTCAGTGCTACAGCTTCACTTCAGTTCACAGTGAGTGACTCGTTTTTAAAGAGGGTGCATTTGTGCTGGAGTGAGCATGACTCAAACTCAGATCTCTTGTGTCAAAGGCTGAATTAGAAACGATCCTACATGCTTTTATCTCAAATCGCCTCGACTATTGCAACTCTTTTTACATGTCTTAATAAGGAGGAGCTTGACCGTCTGCAGACTGTCCAGAATTCTGCAGCTCGACTTCTCACTCACAACGGCAAAAGAGCACATATCTGCCATATTTTAGCATCACTTCACTGGATACCAGTTCATTTTAGAATACATTTTAAAGTCCTTGTTACTTCTTTTATATCTTTAAATGACCAGGCTCCTTCAATTATTGCTGATCTGCTGCACCTTTACTACCCAAAAATGAATTAAATGATTGTCTGCTTTATGTATTATGTATTGTAGTGCATTGTATTGTTTTCTGTACTTGCTGGAGCGGAGGGTGTCAGCAATCCTAAGCCTGTGGCTCCATGAACAACAATCATCTTGCATTTGAACATTTATGGTGTTTGTTGTTGTTTCAGAGCTGGCCAGGGAGCTGGAATTCTCTGTGGAGGAGATCAACTTCATCAGAGTGGAGAACCCAAATTCCCTGACAGCACAGAGCTTCATGCTCCTTAAGAAATGGGTGCACAGGGACGGTAAAAATGCCACAAGTAAGCAGTGTGTGTGCCTTTGTGTGTTCCGTTCCTGCAGTCTATGAACTCTGTGTGAGAGAAATGGCCGTTGTAGTTCACATAGCTGGGATTACGCTTATATCCGAATACATGATAAGGCAATATCAGTGTTGAATAATATTGATGAAATCCCTCTGTTTCTTTCCTCTCTAGCGGATGCTTTAACTACGGCGCTGACTAAGATCAATCGGTTGGATATTGTGACTTTGCTGGAAGGGCCCATATTTGACTACGGTAACATTTCAGGCACACGCTGCTTTGCCGATGATAACGCAGTATTCCCGGATCAGTCCGATGGTAAAGTGTAGCCCACCCTAGCTGAATTCTCAGTCTATCTCTCAGTCTATCCCTTCACCCTTCTTCACCTCTTCTCTCAGCCCGATAGTCGGAGCTAACCGTGTCAACAAACACAGACCCAATCAGGCCTAACCTGAATAGTGGGAGTTAATTAGACGTGAATCGAAATGACTTCATGCTCCAGCAGGTTTACTTAGCTTCTATCTAACAGACCATCAGGTGATAATAGCATTAGATTTGTCTTTATTAAGCTGTTAAGCCCAGTCAGCTTGTTAGTTTTGCAGCACCTTGCAATGAAACCTCTTAAAACGTCACTTGTTTCAATTAAGTGCAAGGAAGTCTGTGCCAGTATGGGTGCATGAGACGTTTTAGTATGTGTGGCTGTTTTTGTAAACCGTCCAAAAAGCATGATCTTGAAGTAAATGTGAGTTATGAATGAATTGGTGTTTCTGTCCCATCTGAAAAATGCTGATAATTGTATTTATTTAGATAATAACAATAATAAGGGCACTGGTTAGGGCACTGGTTCAAGAGTAGTTACATGTATGTGTCTGTTACAGGTGTAAATATTTAATTTTTAACATAATTATAACACTTAATAACAATGGCATGCTTGTTTTAACCAGTATGAAAGTCCTTTCCTCCCTCTTTCTGTGTTTCTCTCTTTCTTCTTAAATGAAATTTAAATGTGGCAGCTAGTAGTTTTCCTAATTTTGACTTTGTGGGTCGTCTTAGGGCCCTGTGAACACAAGGATCAGTGTTACTTTTGCCTTGGCCAACGCTGAACGCAAAACGTGATCTTTTTGTAAAGATGATTTAAAGTGAAACCAATCTATGGCCAAAAAGATCAACAAAATGCATGGCTGTGGCTTTGTATGAGAGGCTACCTGTTGAATTATTGTCACCTGTCGTTGACAATAATACACTTTTTAAACACATTTCAAATGGGTGGAAACCTTTTTTCAACACATCCGCGAGTGTCGAGGACGAGCTCTGCCCCGGGCGACACTTCAACATGGGTTGAAAATGAAACACCCTTTTTTTTCCAAAGTGGACAGTATATGATTATGCTTGTGTGTCACTGCTGTAAGCTGTACTGTAGCCCGTCATCCCCTGGGTTCCTCCGAGCCTCCCAGCGTCTCCGCTCTGCTGTAGCTTCTCCTGCCGCCTCCTCCTCTCTGCTCCTCTTGCTTCTAAATGACTAACCACTAAAGCAAATTCCCTTGACACACCATTAAGCCACAATAACCAGCAAGTTCTCCCCAATGGCTAACACTTTCTTTTTTTTTTTTACTTTTGAAAATATGAAATCAGCCGAGTAATAACTTTTTACACACGCTTGCTGCCAACTAGAGTGAGAACTGAGTCAGTGAAGTGCACAATGACCCCTGTCGGCACGAACAACAACGCAATTAACAAAAGAATTGCAGAAGAAAAGTATTCCTGTTACATTCCAAAAGATGGAGGGAAGATTTACATTTATCAAACTGACCAGTTTTCACCTTTTTTTCTTGTAAAACTAAGAAACACAGTTTTAAAAGTCTCGCCTTTGTGTCAATTGGAAATTGTTTTCAAATGCGGCAAAAAAGACACTCCTCCACCTCATTTTTGAATTTTTCTTTTTCTTTCAAGAGAACGGACCATAAGAATGAAAAGTAACTGGTGGAAAAAGAGCAAACATTTCGACCACACCCAAGACAAATCCAGAACATACATTTACTATTTTTAATCAGCTCTATTGCTCCTGGCTAGGAAGCCTATTCTTGCTTCTCACCTGATGTAAGCGGCGTGCGATATCTTTGCTTCTGCAGCTTTACCAATCACGTTTCCACTTCATTGTCTCTTTTAAAAGTTGTCTTTGTCTTTTCATCCAAGTCTTGTCTAGCACTTGTTGTTTTTTTTTGGTTTTTTTCGATAACTAAAATAGCTCCAACACTTCTCAGAACTCTCCCACCTGCACCGCCGTCACCTCTTCCTTTCCTCCCTTTTAATTTCAGTCATATCACCTCCTTCTTTTACCTTTCCCCCTGTTACTCCTCCTTCCTCCTCTGTCTTTCTCTACCCGTCTCCCCCCTCTACTTGTCCAGTTTACATCCTGCCCGTCGCTCCTGTCCTCCCTCACTTTTTCACTTCCCTTTTGTTGCCCACTTCCTCTGCTCATTCTCCACCCTCCTCTCTTTTCTGCCTGCCTTACATCTCCCCATTTCCCCTCTCTTGTTGTATGTTGTCTCCCCCTTTTCCATCTCCTCACCTTCTCCTGTCACTGTTCCCCCCTTTCTCCTCCTTCCTTCAACTCTCCCCTCCCCTGTTTAAACCAACACAACTAACCTACCTTGATTCTGCTCAAGCTTTTGCTCCTTCATCACAGTAATGACTGAGCCAATAAGCTGAATTTGCCCAGATTTTAATTTACTGTATGGAAGGAACCTCAGTAGCTCTGTGTAGCGTAAAGTATATTTAAATACAGCATATACAGGATGTGAAGTTTCTATTTTATATTTTATATTTTCTATTCTGCCTGGTGCGTTTTTTTCTGTTTCCATCTCTTTGTGATGTTGTCATGTGTCTTTTCTGGGATGATGGTTCAGGAGTCACATACAAGTTCCCATGTGGAAAATAACCTTCCACCACTGTTATTTGATTTGCACTGCATGGGCAGTGGAAGAAGAAGAAGAACGAGAAGAAGCTACCAATGCCACATTGAATACTGTTAATGGATGAGCAAACGGTTTAATAATTACACACCCGACAGACATGAAGCAACATTAGCATTATTTAAAAGGTGTGCTTCTGGCCCTCTAATGAATGCAAGGTCATTATTCGCTCTCTTTTGGCTTTTAGATGCTGATGCTGTGCATGTGTCACACACAGACTTCGTCACAGCTTTTTTCTTATATGTGAAACAGGTCGATCACAGTGACAAATCCTCTGAATAATAAGCTCGAAAGAGCCACATATTTTAGCAAGTTTGTTCTGATCTACATCTGCAGATGTGTATTCTTGATTATAATTGAAAAAAGCACTTATAAACCAGTACTTAAAAAGATCCACATGTTGTTTCCAAACAATAAAGAGATGGATGGATGAATAAATAAATAAACTAATAAAAGAATACGCTGATTTACATAATGAGAGCTTTTATCTGCTTAAGAGCCACATATTTCAAGTTGGGAAAAACAGAAATTAAAGGAGAATAACTATTGAAATTGTGGAAACAACGTACAAAGCCAAGTGAATGTGTTGCTAAGTGTCTCCAGGATGTGTAACCGGGCAACTACAGTATTATTTCATTTCACAAAGCTCCCATGTTGCCACAAAAAAAAACACTAAAGAACAAATGCCACTTCAAAGTGGAATTGGGCTTGTGTGACTTTTGAACAAATGCCACCTTTAGATGTTCCAAGTGTTTCTCATTTCATCACCTCCACCACTCCCCTCCTCCCTTTTTCCTCGCCTTCTTCTTTTGTTTTTCTTCCTCTCCCCTTTTTTGACCCCCTTACCCTCTAATCCTTTACTCCTGCCATCCATCCAGGGTACCACAATATAGATCTGGAGCTGCAAACCCCCACAGACCTGAACTATGAGCCCCCCACGCCGCTGCGCTCAGACGACTTCTTTAGTGAGGGCGAAGGTAGCTTAGATTCCCCTAGCAAGACCACACTTAGTAGACCTAGTGACCTCACTCTCTCACAGACCACCAGTACTCCCAACAGCAAGCCCCTCACAGTCGCCCCAGGCCAAGCCTTTTTTGCCCCAGAGGCCCCCATTACTGTGGAAGAAGACACAGCTCTGACCACCAGAGAAGGAGCTGAAGCAAAGCCAGGGCTGTTCTCCTATGAGACGGCAGATAATGACAGACACGCGGTACAGAGCTCTGGAAAGGGGACAGAAGACATGAAGGCGGGGGGTGATATTATTTTGGAGGAATGTCACCAAGAGTTTTCTGCCTCACAAATTGGTCAAGGAAATGGGAGGCAGGATAAAGAGGAGGAAGAAGAGGAGGAGGAGATGACCCAGGAGAAGCTGCAGCGTCTGCTGGAGGATATAAAGCTGGAGGGAGGTTTGGATGACGATGAGATGACAGAGGAGAGGGTGAATTCTATCCTGGAACAAGTACGGCAAGCAGAAAAGGCTGTGTGTTCAGTTCCAGGTTGGAGAAGTGAGATGTCTGATGAGATCGTAGAGTCGTCTGCAGCGGCCTTCAACGAGGAGGGCAGGTAGGGTTTCTTTTTTAATACCAGTAGAGCTGCAACTAATGATTATTTTCATCGTTGATTCGTCTGTTGGTTGTTGCTTGGTCCATAAAATGTCAGAACATGTTGCAAAATGTTGATCCGTGTTGGTCAGCCTTTAAAACGACGATGTTCTCAGTCAAATGTCTTGTTTTGTCCACAAATCAAAAATGACAACATGATTCTCGAGTTTTAATGATCACAGTCAATAGTTGCAGCTCTGTCTACCTCTTTACGGTTCACACACTTCCATTCACTGCCAACGCCACTTTGTTTTCCACCCCCAGCCCTGAAAGTCTTGCCGATTCACTAGAGCAGCCGCCGACTCGGTCGAACGGACGGAACGGAGGACAAACTCAGGCGGCCAGGGAGAGGAAGGAAAAGGACGCCAAGAGGAAGGAATCTCAGGAGGACAGCAGTTCCCCAGGACCAAGTAGAGGACATGAGGAGAGAGTGGACAGGTCCCAACACAAAGTCCAGGTCAGAGTCTACAATTATAGATGGATTCTCTTACCCTTTTCAATCCTTGCATATGGACTGTACATAAAAGTGGACAGAGTCCTTCATTTGCAGAACAAATATTGTTCTGCACCTATTGGACGATACCAGCTGTCAATCTCACTGGTGTCCACTCATATGTGACATCCTCTATTGTCCTCTAATTGGGGACATAATGTACAAATGTGTCATCATGTGCTTTTGACGACCTGAAACTCCTCAGAACAAAACGTTATAACACATTTTCCCATAGACTTCCATTCAAATTGAGTTCCCTGGTGGCAATACAGTAAATGTTTCTGGACGTACTATGTCCAATTTTTACATGCCTAAACATAAAGAGCGATAATGTTGTCAATAGGTGTTGTAAACGTTTGCTTTCAGTGAAATGTCTCATATGTTAACGATTCAAAGCACAGCCATGGAACCCGGACCTGTGCTGCACTCACTTAAATCACGCAAATTCAATTTTAAGGATCCGACCACAGTGTTTAACTGACACATTTACGCACTCACTAACACACCGGGGGGGTCACTGATTCTTCCACTGTCACTGGGCTGTCTTCGTCAGGAGAGCGTTAGAGCCGAGGAGTCGGAGTCTGACTCCGACGAGGAGACCACAGTCACCACCAGGGTGTACCGCAGACGGGTCATACTCAAGGTGTGTGGAGAGCTGCAGACGGTGTGTGCAGTGTGCTCTTGCCTGAACTCTGTGGCTCAGTGACGAAGAGTGAGTCACAGAGGTGAACGGAACGATTAACTCCGTTTGTCAGCTTGTGTGTGTTTTAGAGAGACAGTGTGAGTGTGTGTTTGTGTCCTTTGTGGGTTTTTGAGAATCTACTACCGTTCTATTGAGTTCTTAATATTAAGAATAATAATTTTTGGGTGTAAAGAAAATGTATATGTAGATTAAAACCCATATGTTACAAAGCAATGGTGAATAAATGATGTCGTACAAAGACACTTAATTTATTAAACTAATTCTAATTTGGTTTCTGACTTGGTTTTCGTCCTCACGTCTTCCCCGTCTGGTACATTTGAACAGAAACCAGCGTATATTTGCGTAGGTGTGTGTTTGTTGCTGTGGCGTGAAGTGCTACTCACTCGCTTGTTGCTGGTGGAGAATTAACCGTAGAATGACATGTGTGAACGTAACACTGAGGCTGAATTTTCACAGGTGCAGAAGATCTGTTAGGCATGTGATAACAGGAGGCGTTCATTAGAGCCCAGCTGTTGAACGTATGTCTAATAAATGTCCTTTACTGAAAGACAGTGAAGCTCTTTCTAGAATGTATGAATGAATCCGATGAATCTAATGAATTGTGTGTCCAGAACATGGCAGAATTGTTGCAGCTTTGAAAATACAGATGTTCCGTCTCTGTGTAAATTGAGCCTCAGTTCTGAACTGGTCGTATTTAACATGTGTAAGGTCTTAAGTGTTTCTGAATGAGCTGTTAAGGTTGTGTAGAAAGTTTTACATTTATTTTAAATTGATGCACTTGATATGTTTTCATTTTGTCCATCTCAACCTTTGCCTATTAGTGATGGTGCAGTTTGGTTTATGTTTTCCTACATTGTAATAGCGGGAAATAACCTAAAAACTAATGTCTTTAACTTCTCCTAACCTGCACCCTCGCCCACATCCATCCTTCCACTCCAACAATCCTAAACACCACAGGGAGAGGAGGCCAAAAACATTCCTGGAGAGTCTGTGACGGAGGAGCAGTTCACAGATGAAGACGGGAATCTGGTCACCAGAAAAGTAACCATCCTCACCCTCTCTCCACCTTCACCTGTTGCATCCTCATCCTACCACTTACACACACAGAATACTGTTTTAAATGGACACCAGGATACTGTCAGGCATACACACATACTGTACACTTCCTTTCCTTCCTTCTACCTTTTTCCTCACAAAAATGCTCCTCCTCCTGCCCCCTGACATGCCTCTGCCCCCTACAGGTGATCAGAAAGGTGGTGCGCCGCGTGGTCAACTCAGAGGAAAGAGGGGAATGTGAAGGCGAAGCTGGTGTTGGTGTTGGTGGTGGTGGTGTAGCAACAGGTGGCGCACATGCTGCTTCTTCCACAGGAGCAGCAGCAACAGCAACAGCAACAGCAACAGCATCAGGAGGAGCCACGGGGGGGAAGGGCAAGAAACGGGGCAAGCGCTCCCGACAGGGTCACAAGGCTGACAAGTCTGGAGATGGAGCCCAGAGTGGGAAAACAGAGGTTGGCGTTAAAACCAGCCGTGTAACTTAGTCAGCTGAGCTAACATGACACTCATACTGTACGTCTGCATGAACCTGAAATTGTACCTTTTAGCCACGTCTAGCTCACTCCGTTGGTTTTAGTCAAAAGATATTTCCTTTGTCATTTTCACTTAGAATAAGTGGAAATCAGCTTGGCTCAGTTTATTCCTGATTCAACCTGATTGGTGATTATTTAAATGCACCAACTTCTAATACAATCATGGAAATAGTGGTCAATATTGTACATTTAGTTTCCATGTCCAGACATTTGGACATAAATCAACAATAATTAAAGCTGCAGTAGGTAAGATCAATAGTTTTATCCACAGTATGCTAAACTACTATTTTTTTACACTGACTATGCAAAAACTAATCTTTTTTTCGTTTCATCATTTCTGAAACTTTTTGCCAGTTTTATTTAATTGACTCTTTTAGATTGTTCTTCTTTTTTTTAGGTTGTTTTGCAGCCATAGGAAGTTGTTGCCGGTGCAGGAGTAGCTGGAGTTCCTTCCACTGTATATGCAGAGTAGATGGAACCCGGTCTGTGATTTAGTTATAAGGCTGCAAACAGAGCTTAGATTAGGTGCAGATGTGGCGCTCTCTCCTCTTGATTGATATTATGCCGGAGTTAAGTTATTAAGGATTTATTGATAAATAAAACAACCCTGAGTTAAACCCTGAGTGGATCAGGTGCTGACCTTGTGCAGTCTGACGTCGGCAGTGGTCTGAGCTGTTTGCTGTGTCTAATGTGAATGAATGAGTTGCAGTTTGTGAAGTGCTGTGTAATGGAGTAGCAGAGTCTTTGCAGAGATCTTTGCAGAGGCCTCGTACTCTGGTTGTCGTGTGCTGCGTGTTTTCTCTGTACATGTATTACTACACCAACCCACCTTGAGAACTACTAACATTACAACTGTGGCTAATATAGAAAAACCCCTCTCTTTTAACAGATATTGATGCGAGCATGTGTGATTTTCTGTAGTAATTGTCCGTGGATTTAAACTCATCTCTCTTCCAGCATGTTGCCTGTGATCTTCAGATGTGCCATAGCCGAGCCGAACTCTGCTTCACTAACACACACACACGGGTCGCGTTTAGCCCCGAGCACACGAATAACACTTCTTTTTTTTCTCCTTTCTTTCTTCCTGTCTCTTCTCACCTCACCTCACGAACTTCACCGCTTCCTTCGATCTCTCTCGTCAGTCTGGAAATGGCTCCAGCAAGAAACACGGGAAGAAGGGTCAGTCGTAACAGTGACGCCCCAAACTGAACCTGGTAAGAGGTTAACGACACTTTGTTATTCATGTGTTCATCGATCAATAGGTAACTCATCTTTAAAGCCAATGTAGAGAAGTGATTCATGCTTTTTGAATTGTCCGTTACGTTTTTGCTGTGAGCTGTACAGAAAGTTTAATACCACTCTCATAATGCATGATTAATTATTTATGAACTAATAATCTCCGCTAATAATTGTCGTTATTCACTCTGGTTTTCTGATGTCTTTTACACGTGAACGTACTCTGTGTGGTATTAAAATGTCTTTGAAAAGTCTTAACTTACATTTGGTGAAATCTGTAGCATTGTAGTATTCTTATCTATAAGAAAAAAATGGTAATAATGTGAGAAAATAGGTGAAATGCCATTTACATCTTCCACAGCTCTTTATTAATGGCAAAAAATTGTGGAAATTCAAGATACTGTCAATTGTCACATTTGAGAATCTTCCCCATTAGCACTAACAAGTCAAATAATCATCTTATTTATACCTTAAATATTACTCATCTGAATTTGCAGCATGTCAGGTTGTAACACGTGTGTAATGTTTACTCCCCGCAGGTCCACTGATGTCCATCTGCGACACAACTCACACCCTGGGAGGAAAAACGGACTGCAGCCGAGACTGGAGAAAACAACAAGGCCTCGTCCATCAGCCAAAACATGTCGCTTTCACTTAACAGAGCATGGTTTTCAGTGAGTTGGCACAACACGAGTCGCTTTATTTTTTATTTCGCATGAGCATGTCACCAAATACACTCACTGTCGGGAGGACACGCACGGATGCAAGCTGGAAAACGTTTGTTCTTTCTTTGGTTCTGTGACCAAAGACGGCACACACGAAAGACAACGAGAGTGTTGACAAATAAAAAAAGAAAAGAAAAGGAAGACAAGTGATTCACTCTCTCTCAGACTCTCGCCTTACATGGTCTATTTTTTTTCCTCCTGGGTTGACAGTATCTGGGCGCACCATGTGGTTCTTTTTTAAAAAATGAAATATAATAGTAAATGGGTGATTTTGTTGTACATAAATTACATTGTATAAAAATCTTAAAAAAAAAAAAGAAAAGAAAATCAGTAACTTCACAGATTGTTTATGCACTGATTTTGAGTTGATGAAGCTTTGCAGAGTTGGCGCATCTGTATCGAGAGGTTGTTGGAGCGGCCATGAGTGTGCGACCTGACGTGCTCTTCCCTGAAAGGAACAAAAACTCTCTACGTGAACGAGAAAGAAAACGCTTGATTTTCAAGAAAATAGGACATTTCTCTAAAGCCAACAACTATTTCCGCTCTGTCTGTGGAACACTGTCTTCAGAGACACGATGTTTGGCTGCATGTGTGTCACTTTATTTCAACGCTTCCGTTTCCGTTTCTCCTAATTCAAAGCACTGTAATGCGATTAACGGGGCTTTGATGACGCGCCGGTCTGTGTGAGCACTCATAATAACCGAAAACTCTGTCACCTATTAATGTTTTTATTTTTTTACAATACAAACTCAAGAGGCGAGATCGCGGAGCTTCATTCGTACACTTAAACGAGTGCCCTTGAATGTAACCTGTAGATTGCATTATCTCCATACTAGCAGCTCTTTTTGTGTGTGGCATCACATAACGCCTGTCTGTCTGTACATCCATCTCGCCTACTAGAAGTATAAGTTTAGGCTTTTAGTTCTGCTGTGGTTTTAAAACGGGGACTGTTTTTATTGACGGTTCTCTGGTTTTTGTCTTTATTTAATTGAATTGGTTATATTCACATTAGAACACAGGTTCTAGAGACTGGTACCCTTCTGCTAACATCTAAAAATCATGAGAATCAAACAGTATTGATCACACGTTGAAACTCGGGTTTTCTGTTCTCATGATGTCAGTCCTTTTCTTCTTTTTTGCTTTTTTTCTTTTTTTCATACAAAGCTTCCCCACGACTACATTGTTGATGATAAATCTGGTACCGACAAGTATGACGAGACAACATAGCTTACACTGGATGATCCAAGTCATTATTTAAGCAGAAAAATAAACAATGAGTTTAAACTACACGTCTGTGTCAGTCTGGTTTCTCCACTGACTCTTTTTGTTCCTTTGTACCAAGACGAGCCTCATCAGAAGCAGTTTTCCTTATATTTTATTAACGACTTAGGGAAATTCTTTCTCTGCACTCAACCCATCCTCAATGTCTGGTACCCCAGCCCTTTGACCTGGTGGGGACTTGAACCAGCAACCGTCCGGTTACAAGCCAAGTTCCCTTTCCACTGAGGGAGTAGGGAAGGGTAATCAAGAAGATCACTGCATTACCTCACCTCACTCGATGTGGTAACAGGTGCAGCAGCGTCATAGTAGTGTTACAAATACAAATACGAGGACACGAGAGCAGCATTGGACCCGATACTGATAATTCATACTTAACTTAAAACCAAATGCTTTTACATGGACAAACAGAAACACACAAGCAGTGGAAAGTCTCTGCAAGAAAATTGTTTCTTTTTAGTTTAGTGTCGAGGGTATTTGCATTGTTGCCAAAATGTGGTGAAGCTCACATGTCCTACTTTTACTTTTACTGCAGGATCAGCAATTTAGAGATTAACAAATAGTATTTATTAGTTAGTTTGTGAGTCACTCAGTCAGTTATAGTGATAGAGTTATTACAGTGATGTATACATTAATTAGATAAGTGCTTGGATATCGCTGATTGTGTGTTTACCAACGTGTTTACCAAAAAGCTTGCTTTGAGTTCCCATGAACATAGTCAAGTGAAGTCAAGTGGGTTTTTATTGTTACTTCCACATAGTGAAGAGAAACAGCATATCCGTGTAGGACAGTGGAGACGAACACATTCAGCGACATACGAACCATTTCGAGAAGTCATTTGTCAGTCGTGTGTGCGTTCGGCAGCAACTCAGACTGACAAATATTGAATGTTCAGCTCGTGCCGCTGGCCTCGTGCGCACCGACTGACACACAGACAGGCAGTCGTATGACGTCAGTAGATCTGTGTCATCACCGTTAATCGGGCCAAAGGCCACTGCTCGAGAAAGTTAATGATTTTAGTCTTGAAAAAACAAATATAACATGGGGTCAAGCGAAACTCTACGTGCAACTGTTTTCCCAGTCTGTAGCATTGTTTTTTTTCAAATGTTTAGTCTATTTAAATGTGGATAATGATTCTTTTATTTTTATTTTCTTTCGCTCACTTTTTTGAGCACATTTATGACGGTCCTGCCATGAATGAAAAGTCGTTTTCGGGCAAATTCATTTTTGAAGGAATTCTAATTAGCAACACATTTTGTGTTCCCACTAGCCGCTCGGCAGACAGACAGACAGACAGACACCACCCTCGCCTTCCTTTGATCTGTAGCAGTACGGGTTACTGCGGCAACTATGACTGTAAATAAATGTATGTTTGCAGGAGCATCATGCAGCAGCTCTCAATGTTACGCCTTCAGTAACAAGCATTGTTTAATTTACATGAAGCTGTCAGAGTGTGGTCCATATTTGCTTTACTCTGACCTAACACATTATTGGTGGCCCTTCTCATTGTGGGATGTGGGGGCCCATTCAGTGCTGCTTACAGCCCTACTTTTATTTATTAACTTGAGTAAAATGTAACTAGTTACATGTGCACTGCACAAAGCTATGGTAATGTGATGATTGTTAGTGTTAAATGTATATTATTGCAGTGTTTGGAAACATTGAAGTATCTTTAGGGCTATATAAAGTACATTTATTATATGTTCATTTAAAACTGTATGCATTTATTTTCAGAGGAAAACATGGTACTTCCAAACACAGTAAAGTGCATTTATGTGATGATTTATTACTTACTACTAAAAATTGGTTCAAAACATGTGGAGTCATTATTACTTTACAGCTTTATATATTGGACATTATGGTAATATTCATAAAGATGCATAGCTTACTATGTGATTGTGTAGATTCTTAACATATTAATGTAGTCTTAGACGTAAAAGGAAGGATACCCCAGCATGGAGTTTCCATGTTCTTCCCCGTGGGTGCGTGGGTTTTCTCCCGGTTCTCTAGTTTTTCCAGTTGGACCTCAAATTCAGGCTCAACCGTACATGATCCAGTTACCACCATTTCAGGTAGTGTATAATGTTGAAATGGAATAAATGGTGTAAATTCATTGTCATTGTCCTTTGTATTGTATCAGTTTATCTCTTTATGTGTTCATTTTGATTTATAAATGTCTCTGTTTGAAAAGAAAAAGTGCCCTTACTATAATACTTCAATTCTCAATAATGGCCAAATAAATGTGGTGAAAAATGAACATCGTAATTTATAATATTTTATTAAAAAATACTCACAAACACATTTCAAAAAAATATTTTCTCTAACATTAGAAATATATCATTTTTTTACACTTGCAATAGCGACAATGTTGTGAGTGTTTCATTGCCCTCAAACTGAGGTTCAGCACAACAAACTGCAGGTAAGAAGTCACTTATTTACACTCATGTGTTCATCGCTTGTCCTTTTTCCCGGGCTCTGAAACAACTGCAATCGTAATATTTTTTCTAATTTGAAAGTAGATCTTTGGAGGTGATGCTGGGTGACCTGGATAGCGTCTTCGCTCGTGGTCACACTTGCTCACAGAGTTCAGTGTCCAAATGGCACCGGTGACCATTTCCAATTGATCTCTTCCGCTCTTCTTCTGAGGATCTCATAAATGATGAAAACATGACCTGGAAGAAACTACACTTTCATAAGTCTCTCCAATCAAAAGTTCCTCGCTCAAACTCCCTTTTTGTTTTGCAGGCACAGAGCTCCGTTCACACAGTAGGGGATGATGCTGACGGTGACCAGAGGCACGGTGGCACTCTTGCAGAAGGACAGCAGGTAGAAGAGGACTGCGGTGTGGGTGGGAGGCTTGAAGGAGTCGAACAAGTGCAGCAGGAGCAGAGAGCTGATGACGCATCCTGCTGTGACCAACCTGCTGCTGCTCTTTTTGGTCTCGGTGTAGAGCGGCGAGTGCAGGCCCAGGCCCAGACCGAAAAGGGTGCCCATGTTGCGCAGGAGGCTGGCGAAGGGCGTGCTGTCCAGGTGGACCCACTCGGGCCTGATGCACCACTTCTGAGCTTTGTCCAGGGTCCACAGCAGGTCCACACCCACCGCCTTGAGCAGGAGGTAGAAGCCGACGGCGAACGAAGTCAAGAAGAGCGTGGTGTAGAAGTATTGCCTCATGCTGGCGCCGTAGATCCACTGTGTTCTGTTGAAGGCCTCAGCGACGATCATACCTTAGGACAAAGCAAGTCCCAGGTCAACTTTGACTCCTGCAACTATGCTTAACACTTACTCTAATGTGTTATTTCCTCGTCCAATGAAACTATGAATGAAAACATGTCCACACTGACCTGTGATGACACCAGCAATGACCTGGTGGGGAAAGTGGGCAGCGATGAAGACCCTGGAGAGACACACGCACACCTGCACTCCCCAAAACAGCGTCCACAGAACGGCCTTCATATACCTGTCGAAACATACATTTAAACACGTTTGTAAATGATGTTGCAAAACGCTGCCGTGCAAACTGTTCCGTCCAACGAAGACAATCCAGGCACTACTGCGGTTAACACAGTTGTCCTTTGCTCATCATGAGCACTCAAGCTGGACGTCAAAACAACTCTTATGTAAACCCCTTTCCATCCAACACTTCAAGGAGTCAATGATCAACCACAGCACAGATAATGTGTCCACGGAAGATAAGCTTTGAGTGGTAGAAAATGGTAAACAACCCTCACAATGGAGCAATATTAGGTTTTTGTACATTCTCTCTCTGTGAAGACTGAAAAAATCACTCACCACTCGGCGTTGGTGGATTTCTTGCTTCCATGTTTCTTCTTGCTGGTCATGACCATGAGGATGGAGGTCACCAGGGTGTAGTAGACACCTGCGGCGCCCATAGCGTGTCCAGAGGGGCTGCCTGGAGAAAACAAACAGAGCAGGTAGATGTCAGTGGCTAATTCACTCAATTATCTTTTTAAATGTTATTATTATTACATTGCAAAATTGTACATAGGGACACAAGCAGCTTTTATTTGCTTGCAAATGGGCAAATCCAGCCAAAAATTAAGGTGGCATTTCATACCTGGCCCAGTCTCGCAGGTCATGGGATACTGCTCAATGTGAGGAGGGACTGTGTTTGCATAATACGGTGTCTCGTGGACCCACCAGTACGGCCTTTCCCCAAATAGAATCCTGAGGAGCACAAGAAACAGGAACATGCACTTCAGTTACACTGTATGGAAAAAGTGAAAACTGTTCAAAATGTCACATCGTTTACTTTCATTTACCATTTAAACACCAAATTCAACCAGTCGCCGATCACTGCCACCCAGATGAGCTTGATGCCCACTGAGGACCGCAGGTGAAACCAAAGTGGGAAGAAGATGAAGAAGGTGTTCCTGAGGTCTGCTGCCCAGGACACCCAGAGGAAAAGGCCCTGGGCATTGGAGTAGTTGGTCTGCAGGTAGTGGGTGCTGCTCACCCCAAAACCTTGCACGGCATCCATGACGGCGTCGAGCATCTTTGCCTGAAGCAGAGGAGAACTCTCAGGCTGATGAAGAGTTAGTGACTTAGACAAAAAAAGGAAAGAGACTGTTGCTATCAGCAGCACAGCCTGTTGGTTTTATACCAGAGGGACCCACTACCCAAACGCATGCTCATGGCTGATCTTTGGACCTTGCACATACAGTATGCAATAAAACAGAGTTTGGAAGCTTTGTCACACAAACAAGTGGAAAAGATAGCGGGAAAACAAGACGTCAATTGGTATCATTCTCAGTAACATACTGTGTGTAAAGAAATCAATGGGTTGTTTTTTTTGTATAATTGTGACCTACTTAAAACAACTACATAGAATATATTCCACAGTGATGCAAATCAAAACCAAAACCATTTTGTTCCATGCAGTGCTTTAATAATCCTTTCTTAGAATTGTTTTTGATTTGGTGAAAACGCCATTCTGTCTGGAACATGTGACGAGACCAATGATTCAATTATTCGGTTTGGATTGAGAGAGTAGATAGTTTGTGATACTACAGAGAAAGGACATTGGCAGGTTGTAGGTCGAGCACACATTACTACTCAGTCGTGATGTTGGCTGTCACGGAAGATCAACTGTGAACCAAAATCAAATGATTTCATCAGCAGTTGGACAAAGTGTGGGAACAGGACTATTTATTATTGATTGATGAAAGAAAAACAAGAACTTTCTGATTTCCATAATGATGGATTTTGGACTCGGAGGCCTCAGGGGTGTAAAGGTTACGGAACCTGTCTGTACTATCCCAAAAGGCAAACAAATTTGCTGGCCTTGAGTAAAGTCCAATGGGGATCACACAGTGGCTGAGCAGAGGGGACTGAACCTGGCCTCAACCGAACCAACAAGAAAGACCGAACACTGCAGACTCGGAGCATCACTCTCAGGCGGAGCTCGAGGCTGTGATACCATGGATCTTTTCCAGAGCTGGGGGGTCGAGCTGGCGATCCATCTGCAGAGCAGATACAGCAGCTACGAGGGCTTGTTTAATCTGGCGTCCACAGTGGCCGATCTGCACACCGCGTACTTCTGGCTGTTCCCAGTGTGGTTTCACCTGCGGAGGGACACGGCGCTCAGGCTCATCTGGGTCGCTGTCATCGGCGATTGGCTCAACTTGGTGCTGAAATGGTAATCTATTCCAACGTGACAAATCTGGTCACCCAAAAAAGAAATGAAAGGACAATAAGTAAACATAAAGAGAAGCCGGTCGAGTTGTTTGATTTTGGGTTTCTTGGCAGGGTTCTTTCTGGGGAGAGACCCTACTGGTGGGTTCATGAGACACAGTTCTATGGAGGAGGATCAGTCCCTCCTCTGCAGCAGTTCCCCATCACATGTGAGACTGGACCAGGTATTTGACAGTTGAAATGAGAAGACTTGCATTGCCAGTGCAGTGAACTGATGTAACACCTACAATCTTAGGTGCACTTCCCTTGGATGAATCTCAAATGTGATAAGTTGCTTATAAACTACAGAACCTTTGGCCTTTGGTGCTGATTCTGATGCTGAATTTTATATTACACCTCCTGCCCGGTCATGGTTTAGTGCGTGCATTTTGATCCTGATAAGATAATCATCAGATTAATCCAGAATGAATTAGGGTTAATAGGAATAATATAGCTACAGCCTGGTGGTTCATCGCAATGGTAATCTGTCATATTTACTCTTCATTTTACATATATGACTTACATTTAGATTGTACTACCTTCACTTTAAGCATACTCAGTATGTCTGTTCCTGCAGGAAGTCCTTCAGGTCATGCTATGGGGGCAGCTGGCGTCTGGTTTGTGATGATAACAGCGCTACTCGCTATTGCAAGAGAGAATCGATGCCCCCCTTTACTGTACAAGTGAGTGTGTGCTCGTAGAAGTCATTCTTTCTTCCGTTGTCTCGAAACCTCCTGATGCGCTCATGATCATGGTCCACTGGCAGATTCCTGCAGATCAGCCTGTGGATGCTGTTTGGCCTGGTGGAGCTGGTGGTCTGCATGTCAAGGGTCTACATGGCTGCACACTTCCCACACCAGGTTGTTGCTGGAGTCATTACAGGTTAGTCTAGTAGTTCAAGATTTGTATCTGTATATAAGAGACGGATCGATCTTGTGCATTTTCAGTGACAGAAAGTATGACATGAAATCCAATACGCTGTTATTCCAGTATAAACAAACCAATACTTTCCATATGGACTTAAAACTTAACCTGGGTCAAATCAGTGTGTGTAATGTGGGTATTTTATCCTGTATATTTCAGTGAAGTTACCGGTTAGTGTTTTATTTTGGTTGTGTTTGACTGTGCCTTATTACGTATATTAAAAATATAATAATAATAATAATAAAAATAAAGGGTTTTTTAGGCAACTCTGCTTCACATTATATTTAATTTTATCTCTTAATTTATGAGAAAATTAATAAATACAACAAATATAATATATACAGTGACAGTTAGGTACTTTTGCTTCAGTAAAATCTGCTGTTTGAATGATTTACTACTTTTACTTACAGATGTGGTTTCACATTTGACTCTCCTCTCTTGTGTCAGGCATTTCAGTAGCTGTGGTCGTCTCCAAGGAGAAACGAATCTACAGCGCCAGCATGAGAACATACTTCTTCACCACTCTATTCTTGACCTCCTTCGCCATCGGCTTCTACCTCTTGCTCAAATCTGTGGGTGTGGACCTGCTGTGGACCCTGGAGAAAGCCCAAAAGAGGTGCATCAGGCCCGAGTGGGTCCACATGGACAGCACGCCCTTTGCCAGCCTCCTGCGTAACATGGGCACCCTGTTCGGTCTGGGCCTGGGCCTGCACTCACCATTTCACGCAGGAACCAAGAAAACAAGTGCTGCTTTCAAGTTAGGATGCATTATTTTGTCGTTGTTCCTGCTTCAGCTGTTAAATACATGGACATTCTCCTCTGAAAACCACGGGACTTTCTATACACTGTCCTTTGGAAAGAGTGTAGTTGCACTTTTAATCCCAACCACTCTGGTGCCGTGGGCTCTCTGCAAAGTGTGCAACGGTGGGAAAGAAGAAAAGAACTTGTGAGAAGGTTTAGACGGCGTTCTGGACATTATCTCAGATGTTATTGTGTCAGGTCTGGATTACGTCTGGAATATGTATTCAGTGTTGCTCACCAGAAGTTAGATGGTAAGATGAAAACCACTTTAATGTCTGCATATGCCAGATACTTAACTCAGCTTTCCATGTTGTAGTAGAAGGTAAATAAAAGAGCCACTCGTGTTAATAAAAAATACCTTTTTATCTATTATTATGACCATCTTGACTGAGAAATGTGTTATTTTTCACCTGGAGATGTTTTTCTTGTTTGTTTGTATGTTTTACCACACACAATAAACACACAGTATGATGTAAATGTGTTATTTAAATGTAATTCAAATTTCAATAATAATTTTTTAAAAAAAGAAAGAAAAAAGGTTGCTTTAAATTAAAAGAAAGAGTCGTGTTTGGGGTTTTTTTAAGTACAAGGGTTTCTCTGAATGTCTCAGCCTGAAACTGATTAATTCTCTGGAAGGAACAACTATTAAACATTAACCCGAGCATGCTCCTGTCACTCAGGCGTCCCACAGAGTGACACCACCTTTCACCACAGCTCTGAGCTTTCGAAAAACAGACGCGGAGGGTCAAGGGGCAAAGAGTGCTGCAGACAACACGTGTTGTTTTCTTTTGCATGTATGGTACTGAGATCTGTAGAACTGCGCATTATAGATGACTCATCTCGGTGAATTGAGAAAAAAACCCAACAATGTCCTAATTTACAAATAAAAATAAAACCGAGTTATTCTGAAATGATGCTGTCATGCAGCGCAGCAGGGTCAAGGTGAGAGCAAAATGTGAGACCGCTCGATGACATAACAAACGTGGTTGTGAGAGATTCCCAAGTCTCCTTTCAAACCTTGTAATCTCCGTGAGGCCCTGAACCCTTTCCCTGTGCTTATCACAGCAGGCACTACAACTACGTCAAAGACATTGAGCAACGCCGCGCTGTTTACGTTGGTTTACATTTATGAAAGCTCAAACTGGATGTTTTTCTGTTATGATGTACCACGCTAATCTTATCAGTGTGATTCCATCGGGGGAAAACAGCAGCCACAAAAATGGCCCGCGACAGCAAAAACCTTGTTTACGAGAATTCAGTATGTGTTCAGTAACAAGCTATATTTGCATGTTGATAATCCAGATAGAGCAGTAAAATGCTACTTATGATTTAAACATCAGCCAGATTTAAATGATCAGTCAGTCATCATCTACCGCTTTATCCTCAACCAATCTCAGCTACATCGGGCGATAGGAGGGGTACACCCTGGACAGTTCGCCAGTCCATCGCAGGGCCACACAGATAGAGACAAACAACCATTCACTCTCACACTCACTCCTATGGTCAATTTAGAGTGTCCAATTTTTGGACTGTGGGAGGAAGCCGGAGAACCCGGAGAGAACCCACGCACACACGGGGAGAACATGCAAACTCCATGCAGGCGGAGATACTGTCCACTATACTAACGAGGACTCACAATTATGATATAATAATATATTATTTTCTGTGCATCAAAGACTTTTGATACTTTATTCTGTTGGTAAAACTTCTACACTTGTACACTTACACGTCTTTTCACGCTACTGTAATGATCTTTTATACACAACATTTATACAAACATTTAGCAAATATTGCTTATTGATATACATTTAGCCTATAAATAGATCAGATTTGCTTCGAATTATGGAAAATATAGCAAAATTGTCCCTTTGCACATTTACATTACATGTCATTTAGCAGACGCTTTTATCCAATGTGACTTAAAATAAGGCCTTTAGGCCTCTCCATGTGATCCAACTTTAAGAAGTGTTTTTCATTTCTAATCTAAGAAAGCTAGGTGTGCTCCTTTTAAATCCTCTGATATAAAGTGGATATAGAAAGGATGATAAGATAAACACTGTAAAAAAAACTGTAGCACACCCCAAGTTTGCAGATGACTCATTCTTGCTACTCTTTCTTTGGGTCTTTGGGGGATTGCACATTTTACAAGAATCATAGATTTGCTTGCATCTTCATTTGTGAATTTAGTCATCCGTCTGTTTTAGATAAAGTAGCAATTGATGCGTAGATGTCACAGTGACATCTGCAGGTGAAGAGGAAACATTGCTTCCAATTGGAGCAGTGCTACGGAACTATTATTTAACTGCAAGACTAAAGTATATGGATCTGTGTTTGCGTATCTATATCTATATATCTAAATAGATATATATACACTAACCCTGATATTCATGTCTATTTATATTCTATTTCACACAAATGGCAAAATATTCAAAATATTTATCAAAAAATTTTTTATTCAACAAAGTCAATCCCTCAACATAAGTGATGCTTTGGTGACCTCAGTGAAAACCGTTAAATCTGTGGATCTATGAGCAGCTTAATCACCATATTTGTAATGCCTATACTATGCAACGTACAGACAGTGTTCAGAGAAAATCAAAACAGCTCTCGAGTTGCATCTCCTGCAAACAATCATCCAAAAAAGTAACAGTTAACATTTACTGAAGCAGTGGGCATCGAACAAACATTAAAATCATTTCTTAATAGCCATAAATGAAGCAATGTCACAACGTTCCAAGGACAAAACGTTTAATTAAAATTAAAAAATACATTGCGCTTTTTGTTGTTTGTAATCCCTTTCCCCATGGAGGATATCTTTATCTTCAAAGGGTTTAAAACAAGAAAAATATTTTACTATTAAAACAAAACAAACAAAAAAAAAAGACGATAAATGTGTAATGTCCATCTAATGAAGCAATGTTTTTATACAGGGGTAAATTGATTGTGTTGATGTAGGTGAATGTCTAGTTGTAATCCTGTGGAACAGGGACAGGCTACTGTAGCTCAACAGGCATGAGGTGGATGGGGGGGAAGGGGCTGTGGCAGATGTGGGGCAGGGTGAACTGATGGCTATATCATCATCAGTACAGTGCATCAGCATTACTGCTTCGAGGCCTTTTGATCTTCTCAATATTCTTCAGGATCATGTCATGTAACGTTACCTTCATTGAAAAAAGAAAAAAGAAAGGATTTTGTTACAATCACATCAAAATAGAGCAAAACTTGAATGGATAAAAATATGAAGAATAAAGACAACGTACGTATTGATTTCTGAGCTCCGAAACTATGATCTTAAGACTGATGTATTCCTTCTCGTCGATCTCGGTCACCGTGCGCCGATAGTCCTCCTAAAAACAAATCTACATGTGAAAACTGATAAAAACAAAACAGCTCAGACCCACCTTAACTAATTACCATTTAGGCCTACAGAGGGCACTGTTACTCAGCCTTATGTATTATGTAAAATTAAGTGTTTTTCTTATTACTCTAAAACAATTATTTAACCATTGCTGAACTGTGTGTCCTCATTTTTATATCTATTTTCATGCTAAGATGAGTTGACGCTGTGTCTGAGAATTTCTTTACAGGTCACGAGGTTGCACTGTTATGTATATGACGATAAATTATTGTGAATTTGTTTTATATTTGTACACTCCTGACTAAACGACAAGACTTTTTTCAAGACCAATTTTTTTCTCCCACTGCATTCTGTATTTTTCACATTTGTTTCTACTTACCACATGTGGATATTTTGCTATTTTAGAAACCAACTTTGCTCTTGTGATGTAGTATCTACAAGTGGAGGCAGAAAATATTGACTCATGTAAAAGGGTAAATTACAAATCAACACATAAACCAACAGATTCAGATGCAGCTGATAAGTAATTCTAATTACTTAAAAATACAGGGTAAGAAGAATTTCTAAAAACCTTGATATCTGGTCGAGGTAAGATGCTGCCTCCCCTTCAACTGTTCTGAGTTCAGCGACCGTCTCCTCCTGGATCGACACACCAAAGTTGTTGCCATCCTCTATCCTTGGGATGAGCAGCTGAACCCACATTTTGACCTGCAGATGAAAAGAAGACTGATTAGAAGTTACACTTTATCCTTAAAGCAATAAATGACTGAAATGAATGGCTGATGCAGGAGCTTTGTCCATGGTTGAAGACATTACTTACCGTGTTACATTTCTCTATGAGTGTCCTAATCTCTGGCTTGACCTTTTCAATCAGATCTACAAGGATTCCGTTGCTCTTCATCATTCCGCCAGGCATGACGAAGACCTTGGTGCCGGTCACTGGAATACGAAGACAGAGAGGTAGAAAGGAACTTAAATCAAAACATATCAGAGCTAGAGAATAATTAACTTGGTATGCAGTCTTCAATGAAAGGGCGGATTTAAAATTCACGATTTTGATTTTGACTTTGCAATTTGATTATAATTGTGTTTGTGTATACAGTTTGCTATGTCAAGCGAACAGTTTTCCACTGCTTTACATCCGTTTAACCTACATAATAGTTCCATACTCACCCGTGTCCTCCCCACCTCCATCCTCGAGTTTCCTCTTTTTGGCATTTTGCTATACAACAAATAAAAACAGTGTCAGGCACCATTTCGTACATTACAATTACAGTGTGACACATGGGGATTTAGTTAACCTTGAATGTGAAGCCTCACCGCATCGAGTCCGTCATGCAGGTTTGACAACAAGATGGGGTCTGGCACAGTCAGCTTTATCTCTGAGTGAATCTCCTTCAGCTCAACGATGTTTATGACTGGGTCCTGAAAAACCGATATTAGTCCGATATCGTATTAGTAATTTTAGACCATTTATCAACTATGAAGCTGTTAACAACACATTTGTCGGTCAGCATCAGACCAATACCTACACCAATTCCCATCCCTAACAGTTAATTTTGTCTAATCAACATTCCACTGACCTTCAGAAACTGATCAAGTTCCAGTAACTTCTTTGGGAAAAAATTTGCAACTAGATCCTCTGCCTGAGAGAGATGAAAACATTTAAATTAACTGTTTGAATAATTACATATAATGGAGTAGACAAAACACCTTGTACAAAATAGGCGATACTTACTTCTGCAGTGATACGTTCCCTGAAAGCATCAACCTGCAAACAGATGAGATGAAAATCCAAATATCAGAGTGGCCAAAAGCATGACAAACTAAACTTGGTTAGAAGCCACTGGACCACAACCAATTTCGATTTACGCATTTATTTCTATAGACAGGGTTCTCTTGAGAAACAGCTCCTATGATTTGTTTGAATTACATTATATATTATATTTCCTACTTATATGATTAGTTTAATGGCACTCTTAAATTTGTGGTATACATGTGTTGTAATTTTTAGTGTAGTTTCATAGGCACGTAAGCCATAATATATGTTGGGTTAATGAGTACACTAGTTTGTGTGTATATATCCAGACTTCAGTTGTATATTTAAGTGTGTGTATGGATTGACAGTTGCTATGACATTAGCTGATAAAGACGATTTTGAATATAGTACATTAACGCCGGTAGACTGAAGCTACATTGGCAGCTAAAGGCCTGCTTTTATGGCATGTGGTCAACACAAAAGTAGCAATTCCTTTAACTTGGCGTTCTGTCATATTGATTTTCCCTCATCCTCCATGTTGCTTAATGTCAGTGTGACACAGTACGTGTAGGGAGATATGACAGATAAACGGTTACAGGCGGGAAACCGGCCGGTTAGCCGCGATTAGCCGCTCACATCATGCTACAAAATGTGGGTAACATGCTAGCGAGCGAATGAAAACAACAACACGTCGTTTAATCACAACTTGCGGTTACCGAGAACCAAGCCTTACCTTGGTTTTGATTTCATTGTCCACCTTGAGGAGTGAAGACATCGTATGTGTTTAAATAGGAAAAGGGCGATTGTACCAACAGCATTAATTTCTCCTGTAAACGTGTGGCTTGATGCTTGTCAGCCACACTTGTGTGAGCTTAGAGATGACGACGTTAACGCGCGACATGATGCGCTGTTTTCACTGCACATGCGCGACTCTCCAGCAAACGGACGTCGTCATAGTTGGTCAAAAAGTTTAGTGAGGTTGACTTCAAAAAGTTACATTTAATTTACCCAAACGTACAAACAAACCACTTTATTTTTTCCTTTTTTAAATTTAGTTTAGACTGTATTAATGTTAAATTGGGAATTAGATGGAAGCCCGTCCTGCCACATAATGCATACCCAAGTAGTTAGTTATGAGATGCTCATAACTCTAAGTCATTACTATGAGATAATATCGCATAATTATGACATGCTATGTCATAATAATGAGATACTATTTTGAAATTATGACGTATTATCTCATAATTATGGTATGTTAAGTCATAGCATCCCATAATTTTGAGATACTAATTCATAATAATGAAATACCATCTCATAATTATGAGATATTAATTCATAATGACGATGTATTGTCCCATAATAATGACACTCTTAGTCATAATTATGAGATACAAAGTCATAATGATATACTATCTCATAATTATGATATATGAAACATACTAATGAGATACTAAGTCTTATCTCATTATTATGACATACTAAATCATAATTATGAGATGTGAAGTCATAATAAGGAGATATTAACTCTTATCTCATTATTATGACATACTAAGTCATACTTATGAGATGTAAAGTCATAATAATGAGATACTTAGTCATAATAATAAGATAGATAATATCTCATAAACATGCTTTGTCATAGATGCTATCTCATAATGATGAGATACTATCTCATCATAATGACATGGTTAGTCATAATTATAGATGCTTGGTCATAATAATGAGATACTATCTCATAGACATGCTTAGTTATAGATGAGATACAAAGTCATAATGATGAGAAATTGTAACATAATTATGACTTACTAATATACACAATATACTAGTGGAAACAGGCTTACATGATATACATACACAGAGAGAGGAGGTTATTATTTTATTTTGAGAAATGTAAAGAAGCATATTGATGTAAATGGTCTGAAAGAAAACGAAACACCATTCGAAATAAAAGGAAACTTAAAAACAAAAAAAAAAACATGAAAGGAAGATTGAACAACTTTTTGGAAAATATGTTTTTTTGTATCTATTGCACTTGCAATAGAATACTGTGAGCAATTTGAAATGAAACATGAAACCATAAAATAACAAAACAATGTCGAAAAACTGTATGACATGATTATTAATTATATATATTTTTTTATCTATAAAGATCATAGGACATAACTGCTAGTGTACTCCACAGGCTCCGCATTCCCAACTGCATTGTCCGGGGAAACGCAGTTGTTGTAGTAGTTATTTTTGTCCTCCATCCTGATAGGTGGCGGTAATGACACTTTTTCAACTTCCATTATAACTCAAGGAAGAAGAACACAGACGTCACCGTATTTTTCTAGACGCAGCTGACGATGTAAACAAGAAGAGACTGTCGAGGGCAACGGGGACCAAACAGGCCGGTGTCAACGCAAATGATAGCCATTATCTGCTCCTAGACGGCGGACATGGGGCCCCCTGTTACTATTAAAGTCAATTTCCGTGGGAATGTGAAGAGATTCCTGGCTCAGGATTTGGACAAACTGGAATGGGAATCGGTCGAAGCCTGGGTAAGCAGCTAGCTGAGCGTGTTGGCTAAACGTTGGCGCAGTTTGGCGAGAAGCAGGCCGCAGACATGGCCTAGACACGTAAACAATAGTCCACCTGAAGGACATGCGACACTGTTGGCGACAAAACGTGGACATTAAAATCGATTTGTACCAAAGTTTTGTGAAGAGGTCACGTATTATGAAATGAGGTTGAAATGTGTTGAGGCTGCTTGAACTGATCAGCGTCTATGAGGAAGCTGTGGTTGTGTTTGTCACTGTGCCATCTTTGATGTGTTCGTAACACGTGCCGTCAAATCTACATTTCAGATTAAAGCGTCTTTTGGGATCAGCCACTTTCAAGTAAAATATTTTGACGAGGACAACGAAGAGGTGAGATGGTGGACACATGTGCTGTAACGGTCACTACAGGATTGTTACGATGTCTCGTTCTTTGTATGTGGACTCATTCTGATCTCATTTATTTCATCTTTCAGATATGCATCAACAGTCAAGGTGAGGTAGTTTTTTCCATTAAATTCCATCTCAAACATAGAATTTAAGTTATGAAAACACGCTGCAGTTAGTCATGTAATAAAAAGTTATACAACCATTATACAAGTTGTTCCATTGGAACCAAAGCAGTCGTCTTTATTATGGATCTATTGGTTTAGCATCTTGGATGAGAGAATTTGTTTTAAATGAAGGTTAACTAAATATCGTTGGGCATTGTTTGATCTAAACTACATTTTTGAAGATGTTACCTTTGGTTCTGGGGAAATGGCACAGTATTTTCCCCCCATTTGTTCTATAATGTTCTCAATTATTATCTATAATGTTCTCAATTATTATGTTAACCAAGATTATATTCACAATATTATTGATATTATGATAATATGATATTGTTTTGTGGCTTGTAATTAATCAATTCTAGTCATTTGTTAAGCAAAAGTCCCTGTAACCTCATATATATACTTGTAACTGTTTATTGACTGTGTATATGGTACATATGTGTAAACTTGTGTAAACAAATATGCAAGATTAACTTCAAATACATGGTTATAACTGTATTTCCATGAATAAACTTAATGTTGATTTTATTTTATTCCAGATGAATATGAAGAAGCCATCAAGGTACTGCAGCAACATGAAGACATGTTTAAATTTACCAGCACCATAGTCTTAGTGATTAACAAGAAACGAGGACAGAGATCACATTACTATATACAGTTTTAATAGAAATTGTTGTGTCAGTCAAATTCAGTCAACCTTCACTGGTTAAATACATTTCATTCATTCATTCATTCATTCATTCATTCATTCAATCCATAATCTAGTGGCCACACGTTTTCTCAGCAGTTGTACAGAATAGACCAAAGAAGATAAAAAAGATATGGAAATGATAAATGTGGCAAAACCAACCTCTGTTAATGTATTGTATTTTTTTGAATTGCAAGTATGTGATAGCTACGTAAAACATTCCACTGTGAGTCACACGTGCTTGGGTTATTTGCATGTGTCATTCTCCTGAGGTCTGTATTGTTTCTTCTACACAGAGTGCAGAGAAGCAGGGGAACCAGTTGCACATGAATGTGTACAAGATGAAAGGACAGGCCTGTGGAGGCCCACTGAAGACAGAGGTGAAGGAGCTGAAAGGAGACCTCCGGCCTGCTCCCCCTTACCCCTCCAGGGTCAAGACTGTTGACAAGGGCACACAGGTCACCCCAGAGAGAGAAGCTGTAAGGATGGAAATTAATTATCCTCCCCTACATATCCTTACTAACATATGAAGTTTTTAATGTCTCATATTACTTGTTTGTACATTGCCTATACATTTAAAATTTTACACAGTTTGTGGGAGTCACAATACTTGGATTAAAATGGATTAAATGTCCATTGTGTAATAATTTGTGACATCTAATGGCGAGAGTGCAGATTTCACCCAATCAAGGACTCCACTCACCCCTCCCTTTCCCAAATGTGTCAGGGAACTGCGACAGACTTTGCACTCTAGAAAGGATATCAACAGGTCTTTCAAACCTCCGTCCGCCCTCTCTGCTGTTTACTCTTCCTCCTTTGTTTGTTTATGTATCAAGTTTATGTGGGAGGAGTCCTTCTTCATTTGCGTTTGTTCATTTGGGCTTCTGTCAAAACAGCACGACACACACAAGATGGCAAAGTACCGATAAAAAGCTTGTTGTAAGGCTATGAAGACCAAACAATTTTTATTTTAAAGTGATTATATACTGTAGCATATTAAATATGCTACCAATAAATCCTCCAAAATGTTACACCCTTGACTTTTTAAATAGACGTTTAAATGATTTATATAATCTGATTTTACTGTTGTTTGTACAGGTGACAGTAAAGGACAACAAGGGGAACAAACCTGAAGATGAGCCCCCTCCCATGTGGTTTAGATCATACATGGAAAGGGTAAAGTAAACATTAATGGCATATTTATACGTTTTTTTACTTTCTTGTTGTGTAACATCAAACTGATTTTTTTTCTCTCAATAGTTTAAAGACGAGGTGGTGAAAGAGGTAGTCGAAAGGATGTGCAGCGACTTCTCTGGCCAGTGTTGCACCCACAAATCCTCTGATAGGCCCCATGAGACAATTGAGGCTAGTGGTGGACCTGTAGGGCCCAGGCCGGGCCCCTCGACCTCGAATGGCTCCCTTGGCTACACCCCAAACTGCAGCAGTTGCAACAAACTCACCTCTGAGGGGGCTTACAAGTGCAGGTAGGCAGGAAAGATATTTTAGTGTTGCTTTAGTTGGTGACAAAAGTGATGCTTTCTCATATTTTTACTTTTATTGATCGTTCAGACTATTGTACCTTAATGGGTTTGTTGCTCGTCTTATGACATGCATTTTCCACCCTCTTTTCTAGTGTCTGTCCATCCTGCATCCTGTGTGAAATGTGCCGACACAGCCACGACCCCAGCCACAACCTTGTTAGAACCAAGACACCTCTTTCCATCCCCGAGCACGGAATGTCAGGAGAGTTGAGGTAAACCTCCAAGACTGAGCATGAATCCTGCCTACTTTTAGAAACAGTCAGTTATTTTTACTAACAGCAGTGCAGTTGTCCTTTGCTATCACCTCTGTATTCTAAGTTAACGTAGTCTATAATTGGGGAGACGTGAGTAAAATCAAATGCAATGCAGGACTGCAAAAAACCTTTAGCTGCTAGATTACATTCATTCATAAATGATGTGTGTGGATGTGTTTTGTGCGTGGAAGATACAACTTTCGATAGTCAACAAATAGGTGTTCCTGATGACATTTCAAACCAGGTTCCCAAGGCGAGGAGACAGGACAGTGCGCAAGGCCGAGCGACAGCGCCTCAAAGCAGAAAGGAGGCAGCTAAGAGCTGAAGTCAAGGAAATCAAGAAGAAACTGAGACTGGAGAAGAGGGGGCTGCAGTGGAGTGGACCCTCTACCTCAGGCAGAGCCAACCTGACAAACATGGCCACAGCGTCCACCCAGGTCCCAGCCCTGCCCCCACATGCTGACTCAGAAACAGCCTCAGGTCCAGCCCCAGCCCATGGTCCCATCCCTGCCCCGGTCCCTGATCCCCAGGCCTCCAGTCCAGAGTAAGCGCCACCTCCGGAGGGCGTCCGACAGTGCTGGGTACCTCAAACCCAGCATGGATGCAAAAATCTTTTTTTCCAAGAAAAGAAATCAAAATATGCCATCTTTGTAATCTAGTCTGTATAAGTGTTTCGCTGGCTGCTCTGGGGTGTTGGAAAATGTTGGAACTACCTCAATGTGAAAACTGCTGCTGCTGCTTCATAGATTTTCTAAGAAAAATGCTTTTGAGCTGCAAAAAAAAAAAAATCTGGGGTCCTGCTTTTTTGATTCGTAGAGAACAAAAGAGATGGGTATTATAAGAAACCAGGGCTATTTTCAACAATGCTCTGTACACTTGAAACTAGGGGTCCCGAGGTCTCGCACTCGTCCTTGGTGCCCACTATGGCTGCCTTGTTTCTGGATGAAAATCTGCCTGACGGCACCCGTCTGGAGCCTGGTACCAAGTTCATCAAATACTGGAAGATGAGGAACTCGGGCACTATCAGCTGGACCTCAGAGACTAAGGTATCCCTCCCACCCACCGAGGGGACAGGCCTCACTCTCTCTTTGCCCCTTGCTTCACCTCCTCTCTGAGTCTTCACTTAGCCTCTTAACCTCTTCTTTTCCACTAACACCAGCTCAGATTTGATACAGCTAATTCTCATTTGATTTATTTACATTAAGTTGAACGTGTGATTTCAAGTCAGTTATTTTCAGTCTTTGTCATTGTGTGTGTATGTGCGTGTGTGAGCGATGGTGTGTGTGTGTGTGTGTGTGTGTGTGTGTGTGTGTGTGTGTGTGTGTGTGTGTGTGTGTGTGTGTGTGTGTGTGTGTGTGTGTCTTCATTTGACTTAACATATTTTTTGTTGCGTGATTTTGGTTGCATGCTGTTGTCTTTGTGTGTTTTCGCATGTGTATTTCTATTTTGTGTTTTTGTGTATGTATGTGCGTGCACCCAGCTAGTGTTCATGTGGGGAAACCTCGGCCTGGCGTCGGAGAAGAAGCGGGAGGTGCCGGTCCCCTTGCTGCTCCCCGGACAAGTGGGAGTAGTCAGTGTGGCCTTTGTCGCGCCTGTGATGGAGGGGACCTACACCTCCCACTGGCGGCTGGCACACTGCGGGTGCCAGTTTGGCCCGCGTGTGTGGTGCAGCATCGTGGTTGATCCTGGAAATAGCCGCACCATGGTCGAGCAACCGAGGAAAAAACTGGCAAGTCTGCTAACTAATGAGAACCTAGCTGTGTCCCAATTTAGGCGATGCGTCCTTTGGAGGACGCAGTGTCAGAAGACGGTGTAGACCATGAAGACAGCACTTAAATAGAGAGATATCGTGGTCAACTGATTTAGCTGTTTCCCATTCATATCAGCTTACTGTTCAACCGTATTTTCTCTTCGAAAGACGAGCAGTGAATGGATAGGTTGGCCTGAGAGGACTTTACCTAGGAGTCTTTGAAATGGCACAACCGAGTTGCACTGATCAGATGCAGTCACACTTCAAGTGCAGCTTCTGAAGGATGTAGCCTCTGAATTGGGACACAGAGCCAACTTTTTACAAAACGTTGTTTCAATTAGTGATGAACAGAAAACTAAGCATCAACTGCATATGTTGTATCATTGACACATTTTTTGAATCATATTTATCGACTTCTATGTCTACGTCCTCTATGACATTATGAGAATTAAGAATTTTTGTACTGCTGGACCAATATATATAATGACATAGTTGTAATGACAGTTAATTGTTAGTATCAGGTGGTCTGAATTATTTGGCATTTGTGTCCAGTTTTCAGGGTACAAATGTAAAAAACTAAGTGATTTTTGTGACATAAAATCCAGGATGATGGTGACACAACTCTTGCTCTGTGTTGAAAGCCTGTCCCTGTTCACTTGGTCACTTAAGGGTGAAAAGTACTAGAATGTGAGCACATATGTTCAATTTAACAGTCAACAGAATGCTAAGGGTAATATTTTAAACTGAGAAGGGTGATGATTGTAACTGAGGCAGCCGTGATGATGATGATGATGATGATAATAATGATGCCATTCTTGTCTGTGCTTTAAAAGGAGGAGGTAAGGCTGGTGGAGAAAGAGAGGGAGCTCAGGTCTGTAGACATCAGCCATGACGACTACTACTTCCCCTCAGTCGACCTGCTGACTGCACAGGTACAGTACACACACTCATGTCTCTGTGGTTCATCGAGCAGAAACCGTGCCCTTTTCGTACTGCTCCAACTTCAACTTGCACTTAGGCTAATCAAATTCTTGCTGTGTCTGCTCTTTTTTATCCAGGATCTACTGTCGTTTGAGTTGTTGGATATAAATATAGTGCAAGAGCTGGAGAAAGTCCCTAACAACACTCCTGTTGGTGAGCAAAACACGGTGCATTTAACACCACTTTCGTTTACAGTATAAGTTCCTGTTTTCTAAATTATCTTTTCTTGACAATTGACTCCACGCTCATGAAGTGACTGTTGTGTTTGCAGATTTGACACCCTGTATATCCCCTCTGCCCCATGATCCACCGACATGGGAGAAGACCATCACTTTACCAACAAAAGAAGGCACAGAGGTCACAGGTAGGGTTGAGGAAAAAAAAACTTGATTTTAATTCTTTCTGAAGTGATCATGAATCATTATGTTAAAATCAATGCTTGAATATGCCTCTGCTGTCTGAATATATTTTCCTTTGCTCACTCACGTTGTCGCCATGAATCGTCTCAGAAACTAACAATACAAAGTTAAATAAGTTTATTAGAGGACCATGTTTTCAGTGAAAAATCTTGATGCGTCAATCATTGTTTAATCATCAAATC
Source organism: Solea senegalensis (assembly GCF_019176455.1). Classification (NCBI taxonomy): domain Eukaryota; kingdom Metazoa; phylum Chordata; class Actinopteri; order Pleuronectiformes; family Soleidae; genus Solea; species Solea senegalensis. Next base: position 8,196,439 of record NC_058041.1, read on the forward strand.
GTGGCTCTCTGAATCGTAATTGAATATTCAAAGTAAAAAAAAATTGTCTCTTTCAGCAGAGGGAGAACGTATCAGTAATATGTATGTAACAACTCAAGCTTGTTGTATGTTGATCAGGAGTGAAACAGAGACAGCAGAAGGACTTATCAGAGTCGATGACTCAGGAGGAAGAAAGAGAAGAGGAGATCAGTGGAGCCCAGTTCCTGTTTGAGACGGTCATTCGCTCCCTCACCTTGGAGGAAGCCCCCGACCACAGACCTCTGCGCAGAGCTCATCACAGCAATCACAAACCACAGAGTAAGGAGTCGTAGTCTACATGTCAATGTGTCCTTGGACACGCCCCCACGCTGCTCCTGACCGCTGTTCCGGCAGTGTGTGAATGAGCGTGAAAGTGTTAGGAAAGCAAAAAAAAACCTCAACACTTTTGTGAAATATTTCAGCTGTTTTCCGTGGGCCAAGCATTTGCATTGAGAGAGAGGTGGAAGCTGAGAAGACGGGAGGGAAGCAAGAAGCAAACGAGGAGATCTGTGCCGTTACACTCGAGAGTTCAGCTCACAACGCAAGTCTCAACCAGATCGGCCAAGAGGTGGAGACAGGCCAAGGTCAGAGAATGACTTTCAGGACTCTTGTTTGTTTCCAGAAGAGCTTTTTTGATTTGTGCTCACAGTTTAGTGTCTCTTCTATTGCAATACTTCATTAATAGAGCCTCACCTTCAATATTTCAATACTCACTCTTGTTCTTTCTCATTACTTCTAAGCTCTTCTCCAAGAACCAGTGACTGAAGACATGTATATCAGCTCACATGATAAGGAGGATGAAGAAGCTATGGTTTTGGATGACATTAAGGTTACACAAGAAGAGAGAGAGGAGGGAAGAACCAAAGGAGAAGACTGGGATGAGGTGAGGAGGCAACTTTCTTACAAAGCAGCTCATGAATGATTTAGGGAGGGGAAAATGCGTAGTCTTGTCTCCTGGTCTATTTATAAGAATGGTTCCTCTATTTGAAGTATTTATAGTAGACGTTTCTTAGGTGTTACTGTTGTTGTGTAATGAAGTCTATAAATGCCACCGTCTTGTCTTGTGTTTTCAGGTCAGCAGCCAGACCTCCTCAGTCTCCTCCTGCGACGACTACATCATCGTCCTTCCTGACTGCTTTGACACGAGCCGTCCTCTGGGGGAGTCCATGTACAGCTCTGCCATGTCTCAGCCTGACACCGCCGCCGTGGATGCAGCTGCCGCAGTGACGTCAGCCAGTCCTGACGTGGAGGAGGAGGAGGGAGAAGAGGACTCAGACTCCGAGTCGGGCAGGACGGCTCTGCCGAGAGAGACGCAGGAGAGGATGGAGGTGGTTGCTCCTGAGGATTCAGCGGGTCCACCCATCCCACCCATCCACAGCAGCGTGAACCAGATGCTGTGTGCATCGCAAACTCTGGACGCCGTGACGCTCACCCCTGAAGTGGTGACACCGCCGATTCTTCTTGACCCCCTGCTGTCCCCACCAGCCCTCTACTCACCCAGGTTAACAAGCCTGTCACTAATTAAAACGAGATCTAGTTTTTATTTCATTTAGTTCTCTATGTCTTCTTAATATAGGCTGATATGTTTAACTGTAATTTACTTGCTGTATGTTTCAGGTCGGAGGCACTGTACTTGGCTGAGGACCCCAGTCCTCCAGCCTGTGAACCACATGAGCCTCACCAACCAAGGGTCCATCTAAACGGTGAGTCGTGGCAAAAGAGGAAATACATGGCGTGCTCTGTTTTGGAGAGAGGAAGTCGGAGTGCACGCATGCTTTCAGGATTTGTTGCTTCAGCAGAAGGCTCTATAATTATATGTGCGTGTGTGTGTGTGTGTGTGTTTGCGTGTGTGTGGTGATTTCCTTTTCTGTTCTGCAGTGTCATCTGGTCTGTCCAGATCAGCAGGCTCAGCATCCAGTGCCTTTGAGACATACAACCCCAGACCCAGCAACGCACTGCAGCCAAGGTGAAGGAATCTCCTGTAGTTTATATGTTATTTTGTGAAACTACTTACGGGTGATATTTGTAAAAATAACTACAACAGTGACTTGTGTAGAGTGTGCTTTCCAAAATGATCTAAACATTGAAATATGGGCCTGCACCTGGCATCACACTGGGTTCTCGCATTACACAAATATGACCCACCATCTGTTTTATTTTTATAAACATTAAACCTGTTTGATTACTTGATTGCACGTCACTAACAATCAGAGATTGAAAGTGCAAGTGTTCCTGCTCTGAGAATTATCGCATGATGAGAGGAGACAACAAGGCGACCATGATGGGATGTAAAAACATTATGTCCATTAAGTATCCACTGACAAATTGCAAAGGACAGCAGAGCCCCTTTTCCACCGCAGGAACTTTTCTCATTCACCCGGGATCTTTAAAAACCTTGGTGCATTTCCACCAAAATTCCCCGGGGGAAAAGTGTTCCCTCGACACCATTCAGACCCCTCGAGTCACTCTTTTTCAAAAAAACAGTTAGTGCCAAATCTAGCAACCTTTTCTGGTGTTATTAGAGACTTTTAGACACACTGATGGGAAAGCACGTATCGTTCTAAAGGTCTTTGCACACGGGACGGGATGAAAGCGCTGATAATTGGGGTGTGCATGATGCATCTTTTGCCCTCACCGTATATTAGCGTCTCTGGTCTATTGAAGTGCTATGAGCTGCGTCATTGAGTGACCAAAACCAAAATATCAACATTATATGGCCTGCAAAGGAAAATTTAAGTAGTTAATATACTGTACCATGCTTATCAGTGAAGCAATTGTGTGTTTCCTTAAGCTTTGATGACATTTCATGGTCATTTTATGACTTAATATAATAAATGTCTTGCATACAGCACCTTTAACAAAGTAACCTCAAGCAGCCAAATGAGACGTGTTTCTGTTCTGATCTATTGTGACAATGATCCCTCATTGTCACAATGGGAACACGCTGTTCTGTCATAAGGTTATGTAACTGTGTGTGTAACCACATCTCTGTTTTTGTTTCAGGGGCCAAGGAGGCATCACTGAGGGATTTGTCAAGGGGGCTCTTTCTGTGGCAGCATCTGCCTATAAGGCTCTTTTCACTGGACCAAACTGTCAAATACAGGTACACTACACTGCAGTGTGTACCTCTACATTATTTAAAAAAAAAAAAAAAGAAAAGAAATGAGGAAAAAATAAACATAAGTCAATATATGCATTAAATGTGTTAGCTGCATATAAAAATGGATGTAGTCTTCTGGTTTTAAAAGTGACGCCAAGGAAGAAGGATTGAAGTAGCAATTGGTCAAACTCTGCTGGTTGTACAAGAACTTTGAAATATGGGAAAATCCTCACTTGATTCATGTTTTTTTTTATATATTTTTATTGAGAAATATGGCACATTTGGGGAAAAAACAGCACTGTATGGCACTGTAAGTGCTTTCAGTTGTGAAAACAGAAAAAAAAATACTTGTAATGTAATGTACATCACAAAGGAGCAGTAAAAGAACCATATTACTTTCTTGTTTTTTTCCTCTTTCAAGGTGAACAAAATCCAAACAAATATTCATAAAGCTTATAAATTTTTTATAAAAAACAAAAGGAGAAAAATTGAAAATAAATAAATAAATAAACTAACACAAAACATAATCAAACTACACTTGATTCATGTTAGTAAACTTTTTTCTTAGGAGTTGATGGTCTCAATCGCGTTTGGGTATGTAGTATGTTCCCAATCAGAGGACGATGTATGATAAAGCATGACTTGTGCTGTCCAATTCGTGTCTGGTTGTGAATTTATAATTTCAAAAGTTGACACGGAATTGAATCGCAAATCTCCAGGCTTTGCAACTGGAAGACCACGTCCATGTTTATGTACGGCCTATGATCAAACCGTCAGACCAGCTGTATCTTGACAATCATAGCCACAGTGATGTTCACTTCCTCATGTACATGTACACTCTCCCGCCCTCTTCTCTCCTCTCCTAAATGTTTTTGTTCATGCCCCCAGCGAGGCATCGACCCAGCCACCAGACAGGACCCCTCATTGATGGCAATGCTGTTGGAGATGGGCTTCAGAGACCAACGGCTCAACCAGCGGCTGCTGAGGAAGCACAGCTACAGCCTGCTGCACACTGTCAACGAGCTGGTGCAGATGGCCGAGGAAGGTCAGAATGGAGCCGCCAATGCTCTGCAATGAGGGGAGCTGTGACAAAACAACCTGTGAGGTTGTTGAGATACGGAGACATCGGAAGCATTTTATTGGACTTTTAAACACTCGACGGACCTGGTAATTGCTTACACTTTCCATGTGTCTGGAGTTATTTTGAGTTATTAAAGAAGAGACAAAGAAAAGCTATTTATGATTCGTGCATCCAATTGATCTTATCAAAGGGTGGAGAGTTTATTTAGACCAATAGTCAAGAATGTTATTTGAAATGTTAAAGGAAAAAAAAACAACTGAAATATAAGCACTTATTTCATATTCACTGCTGTTTAGAAACGAAACAAGCATTCATGAATGGCTTCTCCTTCCTTTGCCTATAAATTAGCTTTGAGATTTTGACCAAATTAATCTCATATATACACGTGATTATCTATACACACACGTACGCACACACAAACCTGTAAATTGTTATGGATAGTGGTTAATGTTTGCCATGCCTTGTTTACCTGGGCCACAGAGCTTTATTGTGTTGGTCATAAGGATCTAGAAGATGTAGTTTTGTCAGGATTAAAACAAACAAAAAAGTGTGTAATTCAGCTTCTTCATCTTAGTGTTTGTATGGCTGTTGTAGCTGCTTCCTCCGCGCTGCTTCCTTGTCAGGGTTTGGCTAGAGTCTCCTCGAAAATAGAGCAGTAAAAGTGAATATTGTTGAATGTCATAAAGAGGTAGAAAAGCCAGCTGTTGTTTAAGGCGATGTTACTGAAGCTACATTTATATTGTGGGTGTTTAGGGGCCAGCGGTGCAGTTGCAGGAAACCACAAACACACACATTTCTGACTCTCTATCTCGATTAATGTCACGAAAATCTGCCTAAACAATGCAATCTTTTTTCTGTATCAGAGTACTGTTATTTTAGACGTTGACATGTGGAATGTAACTGTCCGGACGGATCACTGTTTGGGCTCCGATGTTTTCTACCGCTTTTTAGGAGACACCTGCATGACAGGTAGAGGCTTTAAAGATGATTCGTGTCCTTGTGTCTTAGCACAGTCACAGTTGAAGACGTCCGCTTCGTGTAAATCGTTTGACACACCCCCCTCCCCCTTTCCCCCGCCTGCATTTACCACGCGTCATCTTTCCAGAACCGATATAACCAACACTAATCCAAGCCTAGATGTCTCTAACAACACATTCCATAATCCCGTGGTGGAACCAAGTATACCTTGTTTCGTTTAAAAAATTGCCTTTTTGTGAAAGAGGATTTGTAGTTAGTTGAAATAAGCATATGATGGTTTGACATTGTTTGATGAGTGTGTGTCGATTTAAGTTAATGTCAGTTGCTGTTAGGTTGAATTGTTTCCGCGTGTGTGTGTGTGTGTGCGGTTAAGGATTTTTGAACCATGTCTTTCTTATGTTGATGATTTTACCGTGATTTAAAGAATCTGAGAAATTCTTAATCTATCATCTATGCTATTCTTCAGAGTGTATATCTTCAAAAAAAAAAAAAACCCTCTACTGTCAATCTGCCAATAAAATATTTGCACATCTCCCTGTCTAATGGTCGTTATGTCACACTGACGGCACACTCTGTACATATGTGTTTATGTTCCATACAGGACATCGTGTATTACTCCAAAGCACAGAGGTCAGTTTTATTCTTATTCTGCACTTATTCAGAATAAGGTTTTAATGGCATGTGTTTATGTGCAGGCTGGATTACTGAGCGGGCAACAACCACCACAACCACCAGGCTCAAGGTTCAGTTTGTGCCAGCTGTTATAGAGAATTTCATTCATCTTATATATGTATATATTGAGATAATGCAAATAAAATGTCAATATCTGTTTGTCTGTCAATCACATATGACTGTCAAACGCAGAAGATCAATGTATCCTGTGAAACGTTCCTCTGATTAACACAAACCAATCCTATGTTTGCAGTTTCTCCCGCAGTGAACGCAGATGTCTGTGTGCACAAGATGGTCATCAGCCAATCTGCAGAGTCCAAGTGTCACAACGTATGTGCAGGATACACGTAAGGAATTTATTGCATTAAGTCGTACAATTGCTCCAATGTCATCAGAGATGAAGGAGATATGTTCAAATTAAATAGTACTTCCATTAACTGGTCCACAATTCAAGTTTTAATTTACAGCCTACAAATGATGTTGATATTGTGTAAAAGGGGTGTCAATGAAAACTCTAGCAAACTCCAGTCTCTGGGTGGGAGGGTAGAGTGGGCCAGTGCAATTATTTTATTTATATTTAATATGGGTTGTAGTACCTTTTTTAAACTCTAGCTGCATGAGGTGATTCAGGATTGATGGAACAATCAATCAACAATATTATAATGAACTTTATTTAATAACAAACTTTATTTATATAGCACCTGTACCACCATACAAGGATTGCAGCGGAAATGCTTCACCAAAAAAAGAAAAAAAACAACAACAACCCTGTTTTAACTGAAATAAAACAGAAAGATGCCAGTAAAATGGTAAAACAAGAATAATAATAGGAAAAGGCTCGAGTCATGAGGTTAAAACCCTATTTTAACTTTAAAATAAGCTAAAAATGCAAATAAAACACAACACAGGGTGGAATAAAAAGGAGCTGGTTGAAGGCTAGAGTAAAAAAGACGTTTATATTTTATTATGTCCTTGAATTCATACAAAAAAACATGCAAGTTGCAAATATTATATCTGCATTAATATTCTACTGTTTGTTAGTATCCTTTAAGGGAACTTAAAGGTCAAAGGGTGCTCACACACTCACACAGCTGAAATATTGGATAATAAGGGCTAAAAGGCTTTGCTTTGCTTTATTTGTTTTATATTTGATTGTGTTGTGGCAAAACTCTACAAAGGAAGTTATGTGCTCTCCCACTGACCTGTCCCTCAAGGAGGAAGTGGTCCACCCACTACCCTCACTGGTGTTGCACAGTCACAGCGTTGCCTTTCCACTTGTTGCCGCAGCGTCACAGCGTTGACACACTTGAGTCATGAAGGAGTCCGCGGCTCACTGAGCTGAACAGCATCTGGACTTTAAACCAAACTGAAGTCTTGTCGGGAGGTGAGTATTTTCAGACACAAAGGCTACGGTGCGAGCTTAGTGGAAACTAGCGAGTGGAGTAAGTAGAAATATACAAATGTGCATTAGTTACACACTTATTGACATCTGTGTAAACATGTGGCAGTTCATTTCCAGGTTTGACTGTGCATTATGTAGGTGAATATACAACAGGCCACGTGCCTGACACAATGCTAAACTGCAGCTCAATCATTATGGATTAAGATTATATGATTCTAATATTATATATGATTATATGTTATAAATGTTTATTGCCTGATCAAATACAGGTTACTTACAGTGTTAACTTCCTCACAGAAAAGGTGTGAAGATTTTTAGTCACGATCTATTTAGACTTCTGCATGCAGAAGTTGTTGAAACATACATTAATTTCTTAGTTTAAAAAACTGCGTCTGGTTTAAACATTTTATGACAACTCTCCAAACTCTTTTATGTCCTTAGTTTGTTCTTCCATTTGTTTAGTTTTATTTCCCCCCTATGCTGTTAAGGGAAAAGCCTTAAACACCTTAAAAGTATTCAGTTTTCAGACTATGATGACAATTTAAGACATTACTCATTCACTTGTATTTATTGCATCACAATCAGAAAACGCTTCTGAAAGTGTGTGTTTATCTATTTTAGATAAGCAGGAAAATAGACAGTGTAGGTGTAAATGAAAAGCTAAAATGCAACTCCAGAATACAATACTTTAACAATCACAATTTTTACGGTATATACTGTATTAGTTTCCAATAATAATATAACAGATCAGTACAGTACAAATGATATTGAGAGAGTATTGGATAGAGGGCACTTTTGAGGTCCATTTCTTCCTCTTTCACTCTGAAAAACCATGTTAAGCTCTTATAGCCAAACAAGGATGTTACTTATCTTCCTTTGTAGAATGTAGCAGTAATCTGACAATTATGACACCAAAAATGTGACCAGGTCTTAATGAGTTGCAATAAATCTGCTGCTGACTGTTCACATGCTGACGTGCTGCAGAAAATGAGCTTTTATTGTGTATTTTGAGGTTTATGAGAGACAGTGAGAGAGTGACACTGGTAACAAAGGTGACTGCTGAGTGAGATCATTTGGAAGCATTTTCCATCCATTTAGACCGGGTGTTTTCTTCCTCTAGAGCATCATGGCTGCACTGGGATATGACAACATCATCACAGACGACACCGGTCTGATACAAGGGATGGAGAACGCGAAAACACTGAAGCAGTTTCCTCCGTATGGTTCCATGAATGGCAACTCCACAGGTGACACCTGCCCCACGTGTCGAGGAATCGGGCGAATTCCCCGAGGTCAGTTCCCATATTTCACTCTTTCATTTCACATTCAGTCACAGCGAAACTAGGCAAACTGCATGTGACTGCATGTGTGCAGCCACTTTCTCATCTGCTTTCTGGTAAAAGCAAAACAACACTGCTGTTTCCCCTTTTTCTTCCTCCTTGTGTTGACAGGCCATGAAGACCAGCTTGTGGCAGTCATACCATGTAATGATGTAAGGCTGAAACCCAGGCGCACGTAAGGGATCTATGTGTACACTATGTGTGAATACTTTTGTGTGCAATGTACATTTACTTCGTAGAGTACTAATTTATGTATTTGATGCTTTGTAGTCTCACTCGAAACTATAATACAAGGATACATAATAGCACCATACTGACGTGTAGTTATAATACTTGGGAGTATTTTTACTCCATATCGCAGTTTTACTCATTTTACTTAAGTAGTGGAAGTATACTTCACTACTTTGTCTACATTCTCTACTATGTCTAACTTCTATATAAACTGTATATTTGTCTTTGGTCCATTATTTCCTTGTTGTACCAAAGCTTCTTGCCAATAAATCTGATTCTGTTTGAAAGCCTGTTTATCTTCCTTTTAAATGCATTTGTGGGTTGAGCAGAAGAGTTGAGTTCTGACCAGCATGAGGAGGAGGTGCCAGGCTGTCGTGGCCATGTTGTGGTTCTTCCACATGCTACTGAGGCCAATATGTCTTGTTTCGTCAGACTTCAATCATCCAGTCCAATAAACGACACAAAACAAGAGGACATAGCAGAATAAGCTGTTTGGCATTGGTAGAGAAGATTTGGCAGGTTTGTCCTCATCTCTGCTGCTCAACCCACAAATGAATTTCCCTTACAAAAAAAATGTCTTGAAAGGGGAATAAACAGGCTTTCCGAAGGTATAAGATTCATTGCCAAGAAACATTGTTACAGCAAATAAATAATCAACCAAACACAATGTATATAAATAGTGTTGGACATGAATATGGGCAAAATCTATTGCCTAGATCAAAAATTAACTCTTTTTTTGAAAACTTGAATAATTTCTTAAATAAGTATGGTATTTTATAATACTCATAAACAACAAAAAAATTAAAAAACTTGACCAAATGATTCCAGGCACTCAACTCAGTGGAGTCAAAAATATTAAAAGCCTTTATTTTCTAGGGCTTAAACATTCATTTGTTGCATAGCTGTCGACTTGGTTTAAAACTAATTGTATCTGCACTGTGAATTATGAATTGTGGTTCATTTATTCACATGTATTGACTATCTATTGATTGTGGAGTAAACTATTTATTCACAAATGAATGTTACATGTACCTAATCATATTTTTTCTGTCTGTATGCTGATGTGGTTTTGATGGGGAATGTCATGCATGTGATTGTGTGACATACCTCACACTTATGCAGCTATAATTACTGTCTGACTTTTTATGATCATACCCTGATGATACATGTCGATGTGTTTAAATGCTTTAGCCCTACAAAATAAAGGCTTTTAAAGACACTTTAAAGTGCCAAAGCCATGTATTTTTTTATGTTTATTTAATATGATGCCATTTTCTCTCCCGTTTCAGGAAGCTGCACGTATGTGTCTCCATGACTGTGTGTCTTTTCTTTTGCTTCCTGATCCTCTTCTTCCTCTTCCCCCGGAGAATCTCACTGACGCCCACGTCTGTGCTGTCAGTCATGGTCTACTTCACCCCGGATACGGTCGATATGGAGGTCACAGTAAGTGAGAAGGCAAACTCGAGTGCAGCCAGTCACGTGTAAAAAAAATCCCTGCGCCTCCTCTTTGATGAATCACAATCATCGCTGCAAGCGAGGATGTGCCGTCGCACGGATTATTACTACACAATATTCAGCACTGATTACCTCAGGTTCTTTCATAATATTGATACTTGTTATTTCTAAATTGCAGTGGGAATAAAACACAACTATTGCATGGGCATCTTAGGGGTCTGTGTTTATAGGTCACATCTTCAGGCTTCACAGAATGCATTTTCTGTTGTTTTATGTGACATCTTAGAGACAAGATTCATTTATGTCAGAAGTCACAAAATAGATGAATTGTCTTCTATTTTTGTTTCACAAATTTCACAAATTGAATCTGTTTTATTTTAAATTGAAGTAATTTTTGCTCAGGTGTGTTTATAAAGTTGGTGAAATGGAAACAAAAATCATGTCAGCAGGTTGCCTATAGGTTGTACTTGAATAAAAGGATATAAGACACTCTGTATTATACTCTATATTCTTATAGCCTCTGTATATACATTTTGACAAAGTAATGGAAAAAAGCTGGGCTAAACTAAGCTAAACTAGGGAATTGAATCCTTTTTTTAAACACAATGGCAAGGTAAAAAAAAAAAAAAGTTAACTGACATAGTGTTCAAATCAAAACAATCAACTGTCTACATTGCATTCACCATACAGGCTGTAATGAGCTGCTGCAATCACCTTAAAGCTCAATGTTTTCTGTTTTTTTTTGCATTTAAATGTGTGTTTCACTTCCAGAATCTCATCAACATCACCAACGAAAACTTTGTCCCGGTTCATATTAAGGAGTTCACTGTTCAGAGTCTGGTTACTGACACAGTTGTGAGTAAGACGACGATCTCCAATATGACCGCCATCCAGCCCCGCTCAAAGAAATCGGTGAGTTCTTTGAGAGGGTTCACATCAAAATACAACATTTGTTTTTAATAAACGTTTGTGTAAAAAGATATTCTTCCTTTTTCTTCTCACAGTACACCATTCACATGAGCCTGCCCATTAAGGATAAAGGCCTGAAGTAAGCTGAATGACACAATTCTGTGTCCACCGTTATTGTTTACACCGTATAACATGTCCACACATCGGCTGTTTTATTTCTTTCAGCAACTACTGCAGGTCGAGCTCCATCAAGATTCACATGCTGTTTGTGGAGTTGCAGTAAGTGTCAATCTGTCGGTCTGAAACTGAAACTTTTTAATAGAAAAATGGATCAACTTTGAGATTTATTTAAAAAAAAAAAGGATCCAAAACATGTCGTCATCTCACACCATGAATGCATGGAAATCCTTTGTTGTTTTACTTACAATCCTTGTACAAAAACAGAATTTCTTTTTGTAATCTGATCAAAAAACATTGACATGAAGACTCATCAACTTCTCCTGTTCATGCATGTGAGCTGCAGTGATGTTCACCATTGCCGTCCAGTATCTTTAAACTCTACATATAAATTACATTTTCTCATCAGTCTTGTCTAGAATGTATGGAAATGTTTGTTTTTATTACATCTCAAAGTTGATCAAAGATGCTTTTCTTCCATTAAAAAGTGCCAATATGGGACTTTTAACTTACAATCTCACAGTAAAAATATCTGATTTACAGTATGTTAGTAGTCATAGATGTCCTGGGCACAAACTAGTCCATCCTGGTCAGAACCTACGGAAATGTTTGGTTTAATTACACTCTCTTTATACAGCAGGATGTCGATGTCCTTACAAATCAGCTTGATGCGTTGGATCACATGAAAGCCTCTGCGAGGGGGGGCGTTAAAATTCAGGGTCACATAGTTTGACCACGGAGAAACGAGTGTGAAATGTAAATCATAACATTAAAAACAACTTTTTGATTATTGAAGCTTTTTTAAAACAATATTAAACATGACAAAGTCACTATACTGGTGCCTGCTGCCTCTAATGTTGCCTTTCTATTCCTTTGTCCCCCCCAGAATGACATTGACAATTTCCTACCTCTCCCACACGGAGCAGCTTTCTCTGAACACCTTTGAGTACATCGACTGTGGCGCTAATTCAACAATCCCTCACTCTATGAGACGATGAATTAAAATAGTCATGAATATTCCAACTATCTTTTATATTCTTTGTACAGGATATGAATGTGTGAAGGATAACATCAGTGAAACTCTAGTATTATTATTATTATGTGTGTGTTGTTTCAGCATAGCTACTGAATCAAAATGAAAATGGCCTGTGAATCTATATCACCTACACAATAGTCTCGTGACAACGAGCACAATTCATGTAAAAACTGTTTATTTTCATGTATAATTGTATGCACTTTTTGTAAAATTGAATGCATTTCAGAACTCCTCTGGAAAGTTCACACATTCTGTAATACGGATGTTGAACTCTGACCACCTTGTCTTTTGCCAGTTGCACTTTATTAAACTGTGACATTTATGGTTTTGTTTTCATCCGATTTTCATGTACATGAGTTAACTCACGTACTGCACTCACAGTGTTGGGGATTTTACTTTCTGCTATGTCGTATTTGTTTAGATAAGATTACATAGATTAGAAAGCAATGAAAGAGCTCTACTGTGTGAGTCTGTGTGCAGCTCTAATGGAAACCTTTTTTTAAAAAATAAATAAATAAATAAATAAATTCTAGGTATCTGCTCTCGACCCAACTACTACTGCTGCCATCACCTTAGCTCCTGTGTTTGTAGTGTGAAGAGCAGACACATGGTGGCGCTAGTGCTTTTTTTTACTGGGGGTGGGAAATAGAGTTGAGAGTGGATTTTATTAAATATCTGCAAAAGAAAAATGCAATCAGAGTTTATTTTTTTTAAGTATCACTACTCAGTGACATTTTCTTTTTTCTTTATTCTGTGAAGAACTAAGAGGAATGGAATGGTCCTCGTCAAAGCACATTGAGGTGCATGCAGTTATAATTCAAACAAGAGCTGAAGCTTGTCACGTTCACACTTATCCGTTAATGACATCTTTATCCAAATGTCATTAAACGAGACCAGTCTACCTGTAGAACTGGAGCTGCTTGCCACTGACATTGTGACCGGCAGGGGGCGTGGTTTAGGCGTCCAGGTGGCCGTGACGTCACCCGGGCTTGAGGTGCCGCTGTGCCCTGGAGTCTCTTGTGATCGCCTCAGTGCTGCTGGAGGAGGAGGAGGGCAGGGCAGGATCGGATGTGAGCAGGCGGACAAACATCAGTCTCTGACTATGGACGTGTTTATTTCCTGTGGATGAAGCTCTCGTCGATTTAGGGGGTAAGAATCTGTTTTTTATTATTATTATTTACATGAGTAGGGGCAGTTTGTTATAATATAATATTGCCATTCTAGTTATAGTTTACCCCTTAAATGCCGTTTTGGTAAAATATCTTAAAAAGTAATTTAGATACATTCATTAAATGGCAGCAATGACATTAGACGTGTGCAGGGAAGAAGGGGAAACTAAGGTGGAATGTATGATCCTAGGAAGAAATTCAAGACAAAATAAAGTAGAATAATGAATTCAGATACATACAAAAACACATGCGTGTGTGAGCATTTCAGGGCTATATAGAAACAGTGCAGTTGGCTGTTTTCTTGTAAAAGGACAGCTGCTTGATGGGTATCAGGATGTCAACAACAACTGGATTAGTGTTGCTGCAGCACAGACAGTTGGCAGAGCGAAGCGGTAAATACACAGCCTTCAGTATGATCCATCCGCTGCACTGAAATCAATCCACCTCATTTAAAAAAAGAAGAAGAAAAAGAGCCCTCCAGGTTAAGCAGCCTTAAGAGGATTAGACTTCACAAATAAGACACCAGATAACCTCAGACGCCTAATTAACTGTTGTTTTCCCTGCGTAATGTGGCACCGAAGAGATTTGTTGTTTTAAATTATCCAGAGCATTTGAATGTAAAAAAGGAAGCCACTAAGTGCTGATAGGATTAGATTCAATCACAATTCAATCAAGCAGTTTCCACTGATAATCCTCACTATCTGCTGTCAGCGTCTCCTCTGACATTGACACGAGACTCTGTGAAATAGCACAACAAAGGTCACTTTCCTTAAGCAACCCATTGTTTTCTAATTAAATGTTAACCCACTCTGTGTTTGTTCTGATAAGGTCTTCCAACACCATCTCATCCCATCTGCCTCCGAGGACAGGGAGCAAATTCCAATCACATGAAAAAAGGATTACACCAGGAATCTGTCACCTCACCTCACATCACTTAAGTAGGTGTGAATCATGGGGAACCAGCTGACTGATATGGCTCCTAACACGCCATTCCTGCCAAACTTCCAGTCACTGCATGTGGTGGTTATCGGCCTTGACTCTGCCGGCAAAACCTCTCTGCTCTACAGGCTGAAACTGAAGGAGTTTGTGAAAACGATTCCCACCAAGGGCTTCAACACGGAGAAGATCAAGGTGGCAGTGGGGGTGTCGCGGGCCATAAACTTCCAGGTGTGGGATGTGGGTGGTCAGGAGAAGCTACGGCCCCTCTGGAAGTCTTACACCCGGCGAACAGACGGCATCGTGTTTGTGGTGGACTCCACCGAAGTGGAGCGGATGGAAGAGGCCAAAGTGGAGCTCCATAAGATCACCCGCACCTCAGAGAACCAGGGCGTCCCTGTGGTGATCCTGGCCAACAAGCAGGATCTGGATTCAGCCTCGTCGGTCAGCGAGGTGGAAAAGATGCTGTCCGTGCATGAACTGAGCATGTACACGCTGCATCATGTGCAGAGCTGCAGCGCCGTGAATGGTCAGGGACTCCAGCAGGGCCTGGAGAAACTGTACGAGATGATCCTGAAGAGGAAGAAAATGGTGAAGCACAACAGGAACAGGAGGAGATGAACTCCTGGTTCACACCGGTGTGGACATTATCTCAAGAGATTAATCCTCTGTTGAGACACTTCCAAGCTTAATGGTCCCTTTTAATGGGAGAGAGCGATTAGTGCCAACAAAACAACAATTTCACACAGACTTCGGGTCAGGAGAGATGGATTTGCTCATAGTAATTGAAGCAGTATTGACATATTCTATGTTCTGCAATTGTGCAGAAAGGTTACAATACAGGTTTGAAGGAAAACCTCTTTCTTAAGTGCTTTTCTAAACTTGATTTAAAGATAGATTTATAACAGTACGTTTTAAGTTTAGGACCAATGTATAAACACGTCAGAGGTATTTAGTGATTAAATGAATAAAGTAGAGTAAAATATAAAATGTAATTCACAAGCTTGCACAGATTATATTCCACTAAGCAGACAGTTTTTTTTTCCTTCCACAGTGTATATGGATGCATCCCAGAATATTTATTTCACATTGTTGCACTGGACAGAAGGACTATATTTGAAAATGACGCGCAAAGAGACATTTTAGCTGTGATTGAGCACCAGTGATCCGAAATGCCTTCCCTTTTTGACCACAGAGTTTACGTTTCTTTTACTATAGTGTTTATACAAATTGTACAAAACTTAATAAATCTAAACACTGTACAGAACACCCAGTGTTATCTCTCTGTCTTGTTGATTAAACTGAGTGAATGAGCCAGTCGTGGGCCAAGGAATTGATAAAATGTTATTATTAACCAAATTATATGAGGTTCTTTCTATGTAGGGAAGGACATACACATGTAAAGTTATTGACCATGTCAGTGCAACAGGTTTAACATTATTTCTTTTATTATTATAAATGTTTTGCAACATTATTTTTGTTGCATTTCTAGCTTTTTGTGTTATTGTTCTGGCACTGTTGTGTTTTTAATGTCTAAAATACAAGCTGGTGAACAAAGTGAAGATACTCATGCAGTTGGTGGCTACAAAAGATTGAGCGTTTAAAATATCAAACTTAGACATGATAATATTGCTCAGTATCTGTGAAAGGTGTCATTTATTCAGTCTCTGTTTCCTTGTGATCAGGAACAGGCATTTACTAGATTTCGACTATCCCAAATTTGAAGCTCAGAGTTGTTACCCTTCCCCCTGTTTGTTACTGAACCAGCAAAGAAAGCTGGAGGGGGGGCCCTGCCCCTCCCCCCACACAAGCCAAATCCACAATCCATATACTTTGATTCTGGCCTCTTACCCTGCCAGCTGCTGACAGTGTAATTGCATCAATTATTGGTGAGGTGGTTCAGAGGTTAGACCGTTAAGTCCTGATGTGAGATAGAGTTGGACTGTACCACCTGCGGCTGATGTTGTACACCTCTGATACACTTAAAGAAGTCCAATTTTAGTCAGATAATTTGGTTTTCTTAACGTCATGTTAGTCCGACTAAAATTAAGATTTTAGTCGGACTAACATACCTGGATAATGCGATTCATAGTCATGATTACCCATGCATGTATATGCTTAGTCAGGCTGGAGTCAGACTTGGCATTCTGCACATTCAGCAACATTTCCTCCCTGGTCTTTGACCCGGAAGTAAAAGGAGACGACGTATAAACTGCAGCGCTGGAATTCATACGGCGGTGGCGTCTTCTTCGGACAACACGGCGATCACAAGAGCCATGCTGCATCTAACTTGTATCATGATTAACATGCACAGCAGGTACGAAACGTACAGAACCAGCACGATCCATCTCGACGTTCACTGTTTGTTTTTCTGTGACGTCAAGGTCAACTGGAAATTGATTCAATAGGCACTAGCTTATAGAGAGACACAGTCAGACATACACAGATGTATAGTCAGACTAAGGCCATGTCTTAGTCAGACTATGGCCTGAGCTTGATTAAACTGTGCACGTAAACGTACTAACTGTTGCTGCAGTGTGGAAAAAATAATAATTATGCTTGTTTGGGTCAAGAACCCTTCATGCACTGTAAGTCATTTGAACTGCTTCTGATAGTAATAGATCTTAATTACAGTCGTTTGTCGTCATCTATTCAAGTTTTGTGACATTCTGAAACGGCAGTTTTTTTTCCCCCAAACCGAAATTGACACCACATGAGCTAAAATACAAACAAACACAGCACGACGCCCTGGTCTCCTGCTGACTGTAATGTCAGATGCAAAATACTATTTCAGACTCCGCAGTGTTTCTAATTTAACAGCACCATGGTGGGCTGGTGACAGTTCTGCACGAAATTGCAGCATTTTAAAGGGGATTAGCGTGTCCACCCAGATGTCATGTTGACATCACAGCTGATTGGAGCTGCGGAGTAAATGCTCATTCCATCGCACTGAAAACCAGGTTTTTCTTCTCCAGAATGAAAAGCGGCTCCACTCAGACATAAACACGCAATACGACACGAGACACACACTCTCTCAGGCACCTTGACTTGGGTGACCTCTGCGTCCCCATTATTCACCACAGTGAGC
Source organism: Solea senegalensis (assembly GCF_019176455.1). NCBI lineage: Eukaryota > Metazoa > Chordata > Actinopteri > Pleuronectiformes > Soleidae > Solea > Solea senegalensis. The sequence continues at coordinate 8,214,031 of NC_058041.1, forward strand.
TCATTAAAAACTTTCAAGGATATCTTTTGCAGAATCATCTTGACACAGCAGCTGGTCCCTGAATAAATTAGCATCGTGATGTGGCGCTTTCAACAGCTGAGACACACTGTGGGCATGTGGAGGCATCAATCAGCCCACGAAAAAAAAAAAAAAAAAACATTGTGCCACTGAGATGCTCTCCCCAGAATGGAAAGTTGTGACAGGTACTGGCACACTGCTGTGCCTACAGCATATTGCGCATCTAATCAACTCGCTGAACTGGATCCACAGTCCAGTTTTGCTAATCTTTTTTTCTGTTCTGCACAATGTACATGCATCTCTGGCGCTCGCTTCCTCCCTGTTTACTAGGCTGTAATGGTGGCTGACAAGCAACACCCAAGAGAGGGGAAGCCCCCGGGATTATGTGTCAGGGCTTAGACGGGGAGAATCGTACACAGACAGGTGAATCCCTGGAACCTGTGGCATAAATCAGAGACAGGCTCACCTCTGGGCTTTAGCAACACTGATTCCCATCACTCAACCAAATGACACAAACAACCCTCACGTCAACTCCTGTTCTCCACCGGAAAAAAAAAAAAAAAATCAGAACGCAGTGACTGCAAAAATGAAAAGTGAAAAGATGTATTGAGTGGCTGAATGATGGACAGCAGGTTTATGCCTCTATCTCATGCTGAGATTTGTTTTCTGCGTAGGATTAGAACGAGTGTGCTGGTCAAACGCAGTTTATTATTACAGTACAGAGACGACCGAGCCAGCTATAGTTTACAGAGTGCACTATTGCAAAGTATGTTCCACTCCCCAAGGACACTTCTCAGTGTCACTCATACTGATAGAGCACATATCCTGTTAAAAAGAATCCATCACATTTACACAAAGCGCCTAGCGAAGGGAAACCAGCCAAAAGTTGTCGAGACAATTCATGCTTATGGTGGCAAAAAAAAAACGATGGGTAAAGAAGGTTACCGAATTTTATTCCAATCCACGGAATAGATGTTGGCGTATTTCACCACAGGGCGTTTATTTTATATTTAATAAAGAACAAATGAAAAGAAAGAGGTTTTTTTAAACCAAGTTGGTGGGATTCATCCTCTGTGAGATGCCACAATTTTTAATGAGATATTTAAGCCTAAAACAGCTAAATTATGATGGAACAAATCCATCATTTACATGAGTATTAATAACTGTGTTTATTCCACTGTCTGCTGTGCAAAGCGCCCCATTGTCCTTGTAATGTGGCATCAGCGGTAAATAGTTAAAAAAAAAACCATTGACAGCCCTCTATGATGCACAGTAATAAGACACTGTGCTCAAATCCAAGCCTCTTAACACAGCCCTTCACATAATGTTGTGTCACCATGGCAACCTAATGTCAGCAGTCACTAAAGGGTGACCTGTGAGGGCAATGGTGGGGGTCAAATTGCTTTTTGTGGTTGGATGTTCAATCCAGCTGAGGTTACTGAGGGGGCAGGGAGATTAGAGAAAGCAGCTCAGATCAATACTGGGATCCTGGCATCACCATCTCACTCTATCTGCTTCAGTCTTCCTCATCTTTCATTTCTTTTTTTGTATTTTCTATATCTATTCCTCTCAATTTTTAGTTAAGGTTATTTGCAGTCACTTCTGTACAATTCTGTATTTTTACTCCGTGTTTTTGTCGGTATCGATGTCAGCCACAATGGACGTATCTCAAATTTCACCCCATCAGGTCCTTTTCTGGGAAGATGATCTGATTGACCTTGCCTGATGCAAAGTGGGAAATTGGTTTTGTAGTGGAGAGATAGTTGTTTGTCCACCGACATGGTCCCTTTTTTTTAAGGGTGCAGGAGGGACAGTGTGTTTGGTTGGAGGGCTGCATTAGCTGCTGTAGTGTCCATCCCTCAAAGGTTGTAAAGCTGCCACTTGGTCTTCATTCAAAGCCCCGCAGGACTAAATGGAGAGGAAGTGATTGTGAGGGCGAAGTGAAGCTCAACTTCACCACATGCGGTCGTCCTCTTTCCTCTAAGCTATAAGGGAAAAAGCACCATATTTCTTCATTGTGAAGAAGATGTTGTCAAAGGAGGAGGAGCTCCTATGTTTATATTAAATCAGGTTTCCCTCAGAGGTGACCCTGCGCCAAAACAAAGGGATATTATCACCTCTTTTATTCCTCCTTTGCCACTGGCTATAAGACAGTTATCATTTTAATTTTATTTGTGAATATTAGATATCACATCAGGGGTGCTGCAGCATCGGTTGCATTCATAGATATGTTTCTCTTCCCCACAGATGGAGACTCATGTTAGATATTTACTAGGGTTTTAAAGTTCAGGACCAAAGTTTGCATAGCAAGGAAAACTGCAAGCGGAGGAGATATGATATCACGGATGAGTCTCAAAGGACGAGATACAATTACTTTTCAGGAACAATGTCCTCTTGTGTGCTCTGTGTACACGGTGCTTATGAAAGCAGCAGTTAATCCAGGGCAGACCTCCTTAGTAAAAATGCACCGTCATCCTGGGTCGACCCAAAACAGCGAGTGCGCGGCAGCCAGAGTGGTGTTCGCTGGCTACAAGCTCTTGTTAATCCTTGCTATTACTGCTGTGTAAAACTAGTCAAGCCTTTTTTAAGCAGGAGGCCACAGACCGCTGTGAAACACGCATACTGTGAGGTGCCGTACCAGGAGTGTAGAGTATTTGTGTCACTGCAGCAGTGGGTGGATGTGGGAATGTGCTGACTTAGGAGAAATGTCCTTGATTTAATGTAATAGAATGATTTAATGTGATAGATGGGGACATAAATAACGGCAGCGACTGTGAATCTGCAACGGCAGACATAGGTTACAAGAATACCTACAGAAACATATTTACTGTAGTTAAAGCGGCAGCAACCAGTGCCTTCGTCGTTATGGAGCTTTATGGTAAATCATTGTTTGGCCGTTTTGTGTCACAACTTTGCTGTTTTGGTCGACTCTCACAGATTGTTTTGTTTTCAGCAGTGAAAAAGCTCTAAAACCTGAGAGATATTATTGCCATCAGGGCCGGCTCTACCTAATTTTGTGCCCTAGGCGAGATTGTGTGTGTGTGTGTCCACGAGCGTGTGTGTCGCTCTCAAAAGTGACTGTACACTAGTCACTAGTCGCCTCGCGGCGCCCCTCCAGCAGATGGCGCTCTAGGCGACCGCCTATATCGCCTATGCCAAGAGCCGGCCCTGATTGCCATTGCTGGGTAAGAAACACTGCTCGTGCTAATGTTGGCTATAATAGCAAATAGCAAATATAATCTTTAAAGCTGTAGTGTGTAACATTTCAATGTGACATTCAAACCACTGAGTTCTCAATTTAGCGTTTACATCTGGTGTCAACATCCCCATCATTTTCAGATGCAGGGTGCAGCATTCAAATAATGTTGCTTCTGTACATTGGTTCTATTCACAAAAAGCAGAGAGAGAGAGAGAATAATAACAAAAGTCACGCTCTGCAGCTTTAAGTAACGTCAGTTAACATATTAATCATGGCATCCCACCACAGTCATCAAGTAAACTGAATATTGTTATCAAAGGAATATTAAATGAGAAGTTCAAATTCAGTGCGCCACACTTTTCATCCACACATTCACTGCCGTCGTTATCGCTATCCCCACTCGTGTGTTTGGAGATCGTTTGATGGCTGAAACCACGCCGTGTTTACGGAGAACTTTTTCAAAACGGCAAAGGACAAAAAGATTGTTGACGTCTCATTCTGTCGCTGCGTGGACAGGGCCTCGATTCAATTCTCAGCGTGCCTCAGTGTGCTGCAGCATCGAGGTCTCACTGTATCATCACCACCCCACATGGTTTTGTTGACATGACATCCTGCCCGGCAGATCAAAATCAGAGCTCTGTCTATGTGTGGAACCCCTGCTTTGTGGTTGTCCCCCAGGAAGAGACAGCATGACCAGCTGTAATGGCCCAGTGTCAGTGTGGGAGTACGATCACATGTGCACTTTGGAGTCTGTGTCAATGGAAAAAAATAAAATCAAGTGACTGTTCTCTTCTAACCACATGGCAGCTTTATTATTTATTTATTTATTTATTAGGTACCTCAAGGACACCTGGTCATTTAGGAGCTAAAATAATGATGAAATCAAATATTTTTATTGCTTCAAATGCTTTATCAGCTTGTCGCGTTTTCCTGAATGCATGTTGACTGAGAGCACGTTTTCTGATGTGAATGGCATCAAACTGAATGTCTTTAAGATAAGAGAGGTTTTGTTTATTTGTATGTTTTATCATCCTGTGCCCAGGACTCTCCAGAAAGTTTGAAACAGTGGAGGACAGAAATTGAGAGGAAAATAACCAACCTCTTATATCTCTTTGTTTGTCATTTTTGGAATATCTTACTAAAATACTTACTTTTATGAGCAAATACCCGCAGAATGTAGGGGCATTCCCATCAGCCTCAGCTGTGTTTAGTATTCCATAGCAAATGTGTGCTGAATTATGACTGAAACTTGTGGAGAGGAGAACCCAGGAATCCTGTCCAAGGCTGTGAAGGGGAACCCATGCGGATCAGATCTGGTATTTGGGGCTGGTCTATCAAATGAGGCACCAATAATGGCCTTTTTATGTTTCCCTCTCATGCTACAGTCTTTCACAAGCCACCACAACAATGCCTTTGTTACTTTGTCATGTTCTTCTATCAAAGTTTTCACTGTTGTAAATTGGCCAGACTTCCAGGGTTGTTACAGTCTGTTGAAGATTTGTTCAAATCCCTCTCCTCCTGTGGTCCTTACTTATCACGAAGACTCCACCATCGGTGCTGATATGACAATAAGAGATGTTCACTCAAATCACGTTTCTAAAGGGCAGCTGCTCATAAAAAGATTTGGCACAGTTTCCAACAGCTCGTGTATTTTTTTTTTCTTTATTCAAACAAATATACATTCCAATGTATATAATCACAGACACAGAGATAGAATGAGCCAAACCAGGGGAAATATTTCATAAATCTCCAAACACAAGAGGAGAATGACGACAACAACTATGACAATACAGTAGCGACAGTGAATGTTTGGACGAAAGCCCAAACCCCAATAACCTTTCATTTATTATGCATTGATTCCTCTTGTATGTACAAAGATATTGTGACGGTTCAAGATTTAGCAGTCAAGCTCTTGGGCTTTTGTAACGTATAATACATTTTCTTGATTGTTTCCACCTGGAGATTTGTCTAAATATGAGAGGCCAAATACAGGAGATTAGCTAAGATTAACATAAACACTAACAATTAGCGCTTCTGTCTGCATCAAAATTCCACATACCATCGCCTCTATTCTCCCCACTAAGGTATACGCACAAGCGGACTTGGTGCACGTGGAATCTATCTCTAGGTCTGCAAAAAAGCAATTAATAATAAGTAAATGTCAAACATTCTCATGAATATGTCTCATCGCTTACTGCCTTTTGCATATTCATTTCATAATCATTTATATTCTGTGCCAAATAAGAGTCACAAAGACCAACGTGGACCCGCTATGTGCTGAGAATAAAAACGAAGAGTTGTCTATAGGTGACATGCAGCACCGTTTTAATCCTGTTAGACAGGCCTTAAACTGGGAGTATTGCCAGCGCTCGCCAGCGGAATGAGACCAGCGGGTCACAAATAGCCTTAAGTCCCGTCTAGACAGGAGAGCTAATGGATGGTAACACCAAGCATATGCAGACCCATGCCCTGCCAAATGATTAAGAAATGATGTGTGACAAAGCCAAGCTGGAGACATTTCTCAGGTTTACAGAATAGGAACCTTTAATGTTCTTATAGGACCAGTTTAATTACCATATTAGAATAGTCTCTCGGCTGCACGTGCAAACAGAGACAACAACCCTCCATCCTGCTCATGGCAGACTTCCACAGAGTGTATGCACCAGTGTAAATTTGAAGAGGAAAAACCACGTGTGAACCAAAATGGTTCCATCATGTAATATTTTTTTGCAATCCTTATTGTAAATGAACCCTCATGCGTCATGGATCTGTGCCACAGGTGCACCTATGGAATAATACACAATTCCTTTTATGGACATCATGGTAGTGTAGGGTGTATATTCAGGCTTTAAAAAATGAATTTCTAAAGTTGTGACTCACTATATATCGCATTTTTAGTCGAGATAGACAGTTTTCTTTTTGTTCATAAAAACGAGTAGCAATCACCACAGATACACAGTATTATACTAATAAACTCAGCACCCACTCACTATACATTTACATGTTTTTTTTTAATCTGACCAGTATACTGTAATTCATGTTTGGCAGCAGACTGGAGCTGGGAGGTGGAAAGAATGATGCCATAAAGCCCTTCAAACGATCAAACAAGGGACATTGTAATGACATGGTTTGCTTGAACCACACACTGCAGATGCCAACCAGCCATGTATTTGCTGGATTAAGGAAAAAGCAAAAGGGCAGAATATGCTCTCTCATAAATCCTGGGGACTCATTAGTATCAGACAGCTTCTTACATTTTCTCTTTCTCGTCAATTGCGGCTTTGCATTGTTGATGAAAGACATGTTGTGTCCTAAGAAACTTTTTTTTTTTGGACATAATTCAACGTGATGAAATATAGAAAGCTGGCAGAAGTATTTCTGTTACCACGCAGACTCATTTCTTTCAAGGAGAGCGTGGAGCAGAACCATCATGCTTTTCTTAGTTTCTTGTTGAGACACCCTTGCTTCCATGACTATAACAGGAGAGGGGAAGGGAGGAAGTAAATGGAAAGTCATTGTGTGAATGTTTTTTTGGAATATGTCCCATGGCACCCATTTAAATCACCATAAATGGAGCGACCAATGATCTGTAACTGTGCGGAGAAGATTGACTAAAACTGCTTCTGTTGATTCTCTTTCATTAGGAACTTATTAGACCTGAATGGAAACTCAAAGAGGGGAAACAGTTAAAAAAAAAAAAGAAGCGCCTTAGGCTTTAGTTGAATGCAACTAAATAACCTGTCATTCTGTCAAGGACACGCCTCAATGCTTGCCAAATATACAGAACTCTCATTTATTGGATATAAGGCAAAAAGAGACCACAGTTTTGCCTCTCCATTTATTATTCACCAGCTGTGTTTTATCTCCACGTACTGCAACATAGAGCCCAGCAGCTGGGTGTAAAAACAGCAGGAGGTTGGTGGGGACACACTCGACATTTCTTAGGAAGAAGAATAAATATGATTTCTCTGATCTCTCATTACCACTCGTTTAAATCTGATTCGCTTTAGTCCCCAAATCCAAGGAAGCAGCGGCAAAGAGCCACTGAAGAAAAAAACACACACACACTTTCTCATCACTGTGAGTCGCAGTGAGCTGCTCCCAGCTCAGGATGTGTCAGGGGACGACAGCTCAGAAGGTGAAGCGCGAGGACAGAGGAAGTGTGTCTCCTGTTACACACCGGAGCGTTTGACGGCTACAGTCACTGCGGTGCACAAGTACAAGGAGGAGAACACAATTACAGGTGATAAGGATAACACTCACTCACTTGCATACAATTACTATTATTATTACACAGCCTCACACTGACATGATTGAATGTATGTATATATACATATATATATACACAGTATATATATATATATATATATATATATATATATATATATATACGTGCAGAGGAATATCTATAATTTCAAGGTTGCTCATGGAGTCACCTTACAAACAAGTTTATTTCCACTTTTAATTCAAATTTACTGACCTATCACTTTGTAAAAAAACAAAAAAAACAAGCAAGATGTTTATGGAAAATTCAAGTTCCTTGATTTCCCTTCACATTTAATCAACAACAAGCAATAAGTAAAGCTGTGTTTCATTCTAATTAGAATCCTATTGCTTCATGACATATACGGTAATATGACAGACTCAACAATGGTGATAGAATTATAATGAGCAGCTATACACTTCACGCTGATGTCCATTAAGCGTGCATTTAAAAGCTAGTGCATCCCAATGAACACTAAAGCATCTTTGGTCTGAAATCCTGATCATGTTGACAGCGGCAACCCTGGAATACCAACATTCTACACCCTGAGATATTGCAGTAATCAATTCCCCGACGAGGAGCCACTTCTGCTTCTTGACAAAATCAGTCAACATGATCCGAACCTGCTTCGTGTCATTGGCAAACAGTTGAACCCTGGGTAATAACACAAAACCAACAGGCACTGTGGCAACATTTGAACAGCTAATTAAACCCTGAAAGGGCATCAACGACCCAAATGCATTTCACTCTATTAGTCAAATTAGATCATATCGAACAATGTGCATACAATGAAATATAAATGTGGCTTATTGTATGGAGCAGAGGCAGTGCATCATTACACTCTGATTAATGATAATTGTTGTAAGCACAGTTTTTATAGCGCTCTAATGACTAAATCTGCATTGGCAAATGTGAGCACGTGTGTGTGTCACTTGCCTGCGGGCAGGAATCAGGGCTGCTCAGGGAGCAAGAGTCAGGCTTTCACTCTGCGCCACAGAAACACACATCAGTCTCGTGTTGTTATCTCGGAAGTAGGTTGCTTCCCCTAGTCTGCCCAGTAACAGTCGTGCAAGATGTGCATATGCACTTGTCATGAGCCTGTGATAGTTGTGTGCAAGCATGCATAAGTGTGCATGTTTGCACGTGCGGGCCGACAGTGAGTGGGCTGAGGGGAATGGAGGAGGAGGAGGATGAGGAGGAGGAGGAGGAAGAGGTGGAGGCCAGTGGTACAGGCTTCAACAAAAGCTAAAGATAGCACAGTGCTCACAGGCATTCAGTGGAGTGCATGAGTGCATGAGAAGCCCTTTATAAACAGCAAGTGCAAAACCACTACGCAGGTGATTGAGGGGATAATGTGAACTATTTTCCATAATGCATTAATGTACACAAATGGCTTTATGGTAGAAGTTAGTGTGCTGATCTGTGGTGTGGTGTATACTACACAAGACATGCCAGTCTAATGACATAGTTAATGAGCATCATCATTAAGTTCTATAATACATATAATTAACTGTATATGTGGTCTATTCTATTGCAATCAAAATGTTGTCACTTACATTTGCATGTAGATGACCTGCATATCCCTATTTTTTTTTTTGGAAAAAAAGAGGGTAAGATCAAATGTCTGCTCCACTATTTCATCAAACCACCACACCCTGCTTTGAATTATGAAGCAGCAGAACAAAACAACACGGCAGACTGTCTGCTTTTCCTCCAGTGAAAGCAGTACAGTTCAACTTCACTCTTGTCGCAAGGTCCTCAGAGAGCAGTGATGGGGAGTTTTCCCAGGATTTATAAGTCAATATTGGATGTAGCAATGCACCAATCGACTGGTTTAGTGCTCCTGAAGACCAAAGACTCTCTCTGTGACCTCTGCTTTTCTGCTCAGCCTTAAGAGTTCAAACAAATACAGACATCAAGAGTTGGGTTTAACATATTTGTCAGACCAGTTCTGCCAAACGTGACGACTATAGGTGCCATCATGATCAGCGGTTATGTGGTTATCTACTGCCCTTCACTTACGTCAATACTATGTCTCGCCAACTATATCCGGCTCACTATTGACAAGGAGCCTAAAGATAGAACTGAACACGGTCCAAAAGACTGCTAATAGCTTAGACTTCAACCACACAGGGCTGTTTTAAGGAATGGAATAAAATGCTTACACACCTCAAATCAGATGATAAACCTCACTTGCCTTCGACAGACTTTTGTCAAGTCAATTTTATTTCTAGAGCACATTTAATAACAACCAAGGTTGACCAACATGCTTCCCTGTAAAATAGTAACATAATAAAATGGTCAAATCTACATAGAAGTGTCCAGGTGGAATATTCTTATCAAGCAGAAGAAGTGGTAAAGTGATTTAAGTGATTTGGGGTTTCAAAGTTTAGGGGCAGCTACAGAAAAGGCCCGAACTGCCCCAGATATGAGACCTCAGAGCTCGGGGTGGGGCGTGAATAAAAAGAAGTTCAGGGAAGTATGATGGTGCGGAACCATTAAGAGCTTTAAAAACCAACAATAACATTTTGAAGTCAATCCTGAAACAAATAGGAAGCCAGTGGAGGGAGCGCAACACAGGTGTTATTCGTTTTTCATGTCAAATCTGGAATTTATGATTATCTACACATTATCAGCTCATTAATGGCCACATACAATGTAGGTAGATACAGAGATATCATAATTCATCGATCGTTATTAAGAGCAATGATAGCAAAGGGAAGAAAATGCATCTGTATCCAGTGGAACTATTTCAGAAGGCTTTAACTTTGCCCTGATGGAAGCAGCTGTAGCTGAGCATATAATGGAAACAATGGTCCGACCCCTTGAGATGAACCTCTCTTTGCATAATGTGTATTGTTGGGAACAAAATGCCTCATTTATCTCCGTGAATTTCATCCATACTGGACAGTGTTTCATGTTCAGTGCGCAACACACTACCGTGTAATGTGCACTAAATGCATCGAGGAAAAAACACCATGTATACAGGTCATAGTTGTGGATTTACAAGCCCCCTATGTGACCAGATTATCAGATTATTATGCTTATATATGTGACAAGAATTCAGTCATTGTGACATAACGTGACCTTGGAAGATTATATGAAAGCTGCATGATAAATTACTTTTTTCCACTTGAATGTTGCACAGAAAAAGAGATTTAAAAAAACAAAAAAACAAGTCAGAAATGTAAGATTAAACGAGAACGCACTATATTAGACTTTTGTATCATCGCAGCGCTGCGGCTTCCTCCAAACCTCCAAGTGATTTGGGATTTGGGAGCCCCGTCAGCTCAGACAAACGGCTTATTTTCTCTTTACGCCCCCGGGGCTCTTTCTCTGGGGGTCATCACTTCAATCCGTCCAACACAGATTACCTCAGTCAACACTAGCGGTTGTGGTAATCACATTATCACTCTGGGTGAAATAACACTGAGCCTTAACCAGCCTTTGACAAAGGGATCATTGTGGGTGAAACCCAAACACAGTGGCCTGCAAGAGAACGGGAGAGATTCTTCCTCATTTGTATGATGTGCAAAGCGAGCGCAAATATTTGACATGGAGGAAGAATGTTATCGCTTTTCCAGTTGAGCGCTGAACAAAAACCTTCTGGTCACTCTCGCTCATATAGTCCATTGATTAAAGTTATGGGCTGAAGAATCCAGATGTGGTTATACAAGTCTCCAGAATGTTTTATGGAGCATCTGCTTAATATGAAGGACCTCACTAAATAATTCATTCATACGTCTTGATTTATAATGTTAATAATGTATAAGATTGAAGGGGACTCAGTGGCTGCTCAGTCATCGTAGGAACGTGTAAAAAAAAATATAGTAGAAGAACAGACAATGGGTGGATAATTGAAGTTAAATGAAGGACTCCTCTTGAGTGTTTGTGGTCGTGGTAACACACAGCTATCCAGTAAACAGACACACATGGACATTTTATGGAACATTAAGTGGCTGTTTCGTGTCATGGAAATGACAAACCACATAGGGAGGCTTTTTTTATTGATCGATTTTTATTGGTCGATCCACCTCCCTAGTCCAGACTGGAATCAAGATTCCAGATTCAAAGTAACTTTATTGAAGAGGGAGCCTAGAGGTATGCGGTCAGCTTATAGGCTGGACTCAGGGAACAGGACGCCCCTGCCATGCATAGTCCCGTGAGATCGACGCCACTTGACAACAAGGTGACTCTCAAGGGTAATTGGGCTCAGGACCAATCACGCACTAACTGGCCACCTCTGGTGAGGGTGTACCCCAACATTTCAACCTACCCCCTAAGCTTCTTGTACCAGTCAACCATTAATTCAATTTTGTTTACAAAGGAAATCAACACCTTTATCCTGTAAAAATCAGGAGTTGATTTGAATCATCGACATTATTGAAATCAAAGAATTTCAATATTTACCCATAAAAAAATTCTGTTTTTCATTTGCATGCAGGGAATTATGCTCAGAGACAATGTTTCTCAGTGACTTGGATGATGCCCTTTTCATATACTCGTGAATCAGCTATCTTGACCACTACAGATTGATTTTATTTAAAATTTTGCCACAAACATTCAAAGACCTATACCCTGTATCCTATACATGTCGTAAGAAATGGATATAAAATACATGCCAGTTTAATTTAGGTATTTTCAGAGTTTTTAAATGCTGAAAAAGAGAATTGGCCAATTTATCGATCAGACAAATAGAAGGTGGACAGCACTTCCCCACTCTTTGTTGTGTTTATCGTCTGCTTAGACTAGAGCTTCACTTAAATCACATTCACTGAGGTTAAATATAGTCTGTCAAGAAGTTATTCCTTAACGACCCAGTGAAGGTCTGCATTTACAAGTCACATGGGAGCATGAAAAAAAAAAAGAAAAACCTCCCCTGAAAGAAAAATACCAGAGGCCATGACCTCTTTTCTCAACTGTGAGATTAACATGGACACACAGTGACCACCCAGAGGAGAGAGCAAGTGGTCAGTGACAGGAATTTGAGACATTTCACAAACAGCACTGTGTTTTCCACACTGCAGTGGTGCTTTTATTAGCGTAATAACTTGATCGTACAAGTTCTTTTATAATCTCGATCCCAGGGCGTCAGCATGCAGATTACACACAGATGGTTATATCAATCACACATCACCACTGTTGTCCCCCCCCCCCCTGCTCCTGTAGAAACTTCCATTGTTAAATACGCTCCGACATAAGACAAATAACCTCTTACTGACTTACGACAAAAGCCTCTGGCTGAGGCAGCACCGAGCAGTGGTCACTGTGGATGAAAGGAGCTCAGATTGATTGGGACGAACGGATTCTGGTCTAAAAAGAGTTCAGCGCTAAAAGGCACCACGTGCGGATATGCATCACAATGGCGTGAGCACGGAGGCAACTCTAAATGATAGAGTACAGCACATGCAGAGACCATCTGGATGCTTCAACAAAAGAGTGCTGCTGGGTAGAAAGCCTTCATGAAGAGCGCTTTTGGAAAAGGAACATTATTTCAGAATGTGAGGGGGAAAAAAGGCAGAATATGGTTTGACCCAAGGGTAAAAATTGAAGTCAGAATGACGATGAGTGTGCAAAAAAATAAGATTAAAAGAAAAGAAGATAAAAGTCATTTATTTTGTGCCAGAAAAGACAAATCTAGGGTCATTGGTTGTCTTCCTCTGGGAAGTGGTCATCCCTCTGTTCTTGGGAGCTGACAATAAAGCAGAAGACACTCACTTTGTCAGAACATGGTCAAGCTCCAATTTGATTTGGGTGTGCGGTGTAACTCCGCTTCTCGTTACTGACGACTGATTTACAGAGGGACTCAGGTGGTCGTCATCCCATTAACTGGCCATGTCGGGTCATGAAGCTGAATGAGGACTGAGAAAGTGTCAATAAAAGAGTTTAGGTTTTGACTCTGGTCAGCCAGATGGAACAGAATCTCCACATAAATCAAGTTGTTCTGCATCTTTATGTCATGTTATTGCTACAACATTTCCCCATTCTTTTCTGTGTGCAATGCAAGTAGTGGTTGCAAAGCACAATCTTAGAACTGCTGAAAAAGCACTTATAATTAATGACCTCACTTTCTGAACTGACCTTTATATAATTCCTTAAAATGACAAATGCATTTCACAAGGACATCAGTGAAGTGATGTTCTGCCTAAAGTTATGGATATTGCTGTGTCATCAAACATTTTACTATACACGGAAATATCTTTACTTGATAAAGTTTTTCATTTCTGAATACTATATAACCATAAATCTAACCCCATCACTTATCCTCAGGAATGGACACACACACACACACAGGTGTGTACACGACAGAGAACTCAAATGTTGCTCCACAAAATCTTGTTGTTGCCATGGCGTTGCACTGCATCTCCTTACATTGCCATGGCAACACAATAATGATGACTGACACAGGGTTTTACGTAAAGTGGGCCAAGAGCATCCAAGTCAAGTCGAACCACTTGCATTTTGTGCAGCGTCACATAAGAAAAGGTGTGAACCGGATTTAAATATACGCTCACAACTAACTCCGAGCCAACTTAACTGACCCAGTTCGAGTAAAAATCATTTTGTATTCAAGCGAGCTACAAGCTATGAGAGTTAAATTCACGTATGCCGTCTGTAATTTAGCTGTCTTTAGATCTGATCGTTTCACCAGCCAACCGTGCTGTGCTCTAGGACTACAAATGCAGAAATGCAAGGATGAAAACAGCCCACGTTTAACTTTCTCACTGTTTTTTCTGGTTGTTTTTTTTTAGCATTCAACACCAGCCTTCAACTAAAAAAACCCTCTGCTCGTACTGTAATATTCTCAGTCTGGTTCCGGACAAAGAAAAGAGAAATATGGTTCTTTAAAAAGGGGATCATTTACAAAACATTTGATTAACATTCATTCTTGAGTCATTTAGACACTGGCTGAACATGAGTGAATGCACCTGAATCTTCCTTGTGAAGATCTAACTCAAGGTCGCCACCAAGGGGTCACATAGGAGAATGTTAAATGTAACTCAGAAATAATAATTATATTTGAATGATGATGACAAACAACTGCAATGAACAATATACACACGTGGGCTATGAGAGTCAATGAACTGCAAGTCCTAACACTTAACGCTCAATTACCACAGGAGACACAGAAATAGTGTTTATACACACTGATGTACAGGAACACTGGTGCCATAAAGCAAAAATAAAGTGCACAGGAAAGGCCTGTGCTGACATCTGGAGGTGGAAAGCATCAATACTTCTAACAGGATGTGTGTGAGCTCATAAAAGTTATCCTGCACACTTGGAACTAAGGTGAGGGTGAGTATTCACTTGGTTATAATATGCAGCATCACCAC